>NC_139769.1:15333625-15702625 GCF_965231275.1 Zosterops lateralis
TCTGTTTCAAAATTCAGACCCCTGCATCGGACCAAAACTGTCCATTAGAAAACAGAGTCAGGAAAGGTTAGTGACATTTTGAGTGTCTATTTTCTTTATGCTTTTTCCTTGCACACAGAAAAGCAATTCTGAGTGCACATATTTATAATAAATCCAATTGTTAAAAGAAAATAATTTTAGAAATTGTCTTTTACATTACAAATACTCTTATCATAAACATGGAGCATACTGTGTACAGGCAGTCTGTCTGACTTATAGCAGCTCAGTTCAGCCTGTGCAAGATAACCAGGAGTAATGGGTTTTGATAATCAGGCCACAGTATTAATATAACATGAACCATAAATGCTTTTGTACTACATCTCTGGTTAAGCTACCAAATCTCATTGGAATATTAAGGAGGAAAAAGCTATCTTCCACTTTCTCTTCTAAATTATAAAACATGCTTCAGAGTATTTCTCCAGATGCCTATTTCTCCAGAACAGACACTACAAAAATAAGTACATGGTACAGGTGATTAATGGTTATATCTCTTAAATAAACTTCTGAACTGTAGTATCCAGTTCAAATTCAAATGTTGCTTGCTGGGTCAGAATTTTGGTTCCATAGAACTTAGCTGTGAGATTTCAAGTGCCAGTAATCCTGGAAAGGATCAGTCTTCTTGGGAAAGTGGAATTTAATTGTTCTGGGAGGAAAAACCTCCATTTCAGTAGGTTTCATCAGTCCTCTGCTTCTATAGCATTAATCTGAAGGCACTCATTTTGACTGATGCCAATTGTGGAGAAACCCTAAATAATGCCTATTTTTGTCAATATTATCAGTAAGTTATACATTAAAAGGCAGTATCAGTGCTGAGATTTGGGGAGTATTTTATAACATATCAGAATAAGGTGACTGAGAAATATACCTTATATAAACATATAGCTATTCAGAAATACAACCCATACACGTCATTACAAGTAAATTTCAAATTAGTAGGGGCAATGGCAACTACAAACCCACAAGCTTTTCACAGAAGCAGCATCACCAGAACATAATGCCCACAACAATGCTACTTCCATAAAATAAATAAATGAATTATATAAATATAAAATAAAAGCACAAAAATATTTTGATTTTACAAAACAAAATTCTGGTTGAAATATTTGAATTTTTTATAAGGCAATTCCACATCTATGGCTGGTGGAATATAAATCAAATAACATAGCTGACTTTCTTGGTATTTTGCATTTACTTATGGAAGGTGAAACAGAAAGCCAAAGCCTCTTCCTAACTACTTTTGATCATTAAAAAATCCATGGCAATTTCAACAAGAATATGGGTGTTAAATTAATCACAGTGAACTGGCCAAATTCCAGTTCTGGTAATTACATGCTGCATACCTAAAATTCCCCCTGCAGTTTCAAATGGAGAAGTTACTCTTTGTTTTTCTTCTAAAAAAATTTGCATTTTGTTGTGCTACTAACATAACTTTTGGTCCAAAAAGTTTCATTTCAGTACCAGGCAAACAGGCTGAAAAACTTTTGGGTCTCCTCAGACTAAAGATACCTTAAAAACATAACTGTTCTGGTATGTTACTTCATCCAACTATTTTTTCCCCCTCATCATACACATATGCATCCTTTCCCCTGAATGCAGCAGAAGCATCTATTTAACCATTACTTCTCTAGTTAAGAAAACCTTGTCTGTGCGTTCCACAACCCTAATCTGCAAAATCAAGCATCCCACTCATCTGACATGGAGTCAGCTGAAGGAACGCAATGAGCATCCTCATGGACTCTCCAGACAAAGAACAAGAAAACTCACTTGGTATCTTGAGTGTGGGTCGTATGAAGAGCACAGGCACTTTCTGCCTCTGCTCTTTCAGAAACCAATAAAAGGACTAGGATTCCTTCTCTACTCTTAGACACCAGAAAAATGGCAGGCATTGTAGCAGTGCTAATTCTTTCTTTCCCACCAATAGTTACGTATAATAATTCGAAGTCCAGCATCTATCTAACCAATTAACCAGAAAGATTTGGATAGAAACCAGCTGTGGAAGTCACCATTAATTTTTAAAATAGCTAAACTATTAGGCCTTATGGACTGCCAACATTGTATCAGAATGCCTCACACAGTCACTAGAAGAAGATTCTTACTTGCTTTTGCAGAAGCATCCAGGATAGTATAAGTAAATAGATGTAAATGTAGAAAGGCCGAAGACAGAGACTAAGAGACCAAGAACACACTGCCACAGAGAAAGAGAATGTGCCTGTTTAAGGTAAGACAAATACAGGGGACAAGGAGACACGCAGATGCTGGGCTGCTCCAGGCAGGTAAGAGTAGGCATCTGTCAGTCTGCCACTATGGCAGCCTCCTCTGACATGGCCCTGCTGGCTCCTCTCCAGGTAAACTGCTTTCTGGGCTGAGGACAAATGCATATTGTACAGAAGGCTGGCTAGAGTTTTCCAAGTTTCTATTAAGGCACATTTTGTAAGTGATAACGTTTCTAAGCGTAACAAGCAAAATATTATGAATTGATTTCAGCATGAGCTATTCAAGATAAGATGGAATAGGAACAGTGGCTGAAGTAGAAGTGTTTAAATGAGACACAGGGTCTGTTCCTTGCTTCTGACCACTGTAGATAAGCAATAAAATTATACATGGCTGCAACAGCATTCTGTGTCAACAGTATTAGGTGGACAGCTTCTAATTACCTTTAGCTCATAAAGCTGGAGAGTTTGATCTATTGCTTAAAAGCTTTTTAGTTTAATTTATTTTAATCAACAATTCTATTTTTAGCAGTTGTTTCTAAGATGTTTTTCCAGTAAATGGGTGGATAGATAGGGTGGTTGCAGGTCTGGTTAGGTATGTGGCTCCCCTCCTAAGATGCACAACCCCAAAGTCCCCAGCTCAGTAAGAATCTGCGGATGGAAAATGACATTGTGCTGGTTTTTACATAAGCAGGAAATTAAACTACAATAAAGCCACTCCCCTTTCCATAAGGGAAAGGCAAAAAGGAGAGAATATGGGTTGAGATAACAATTTACTAGGAGCACAAAGCAATGGAATAAGACATGCTCAATATAGTTATATTAATAATAATTAAAAATAATTATTATGGAAATATTAATAAGTATACAAAAAAGAGGTGTTTTACCCACAAAATTGTATTCACCACTGTAAACAAAACCAAGATGGCAGCTGCTTTATGCAGGTAACCCCACATGGTTTCCCCAGACAAGGCCATCTGTGACTATCCCCGCCTGCCACCCTCACACATTTGGGAACAGAAGCAACATGGTGGTGAAGCTCGCATGGTGAACACTTCTCAGCCCCCAGCCTCAGATAGTGAGGACCTATCCCCTGCCAGTTGCCTCCTGGCTGGTGCTGTTGCTTCAGCACCAGGAGCGATTGAGTTTTCGCCGCTGTCCCTTTCAGCACCAGAGGTCCAGAGGGGCTCTCTGGAGAGAACAGGAGAGGGTGGCGGGATGGCAGAGGGACTGAGCCGGCAGGAGTTAATGCCAACACTTCGCCAGAGTGAGATAAAATGGCCCTTTCTGAACAAAACCATGACCCCCAGCAATGACGTGCATGGTATAGAATAACAAGCTGGTAACACCCAAACAGCACTGAACTCCTCCTTCCCCCATAAGGCAGGACTAAGGCACTGGAGTCTGGGAACCCTACAGCAGTGGCCATAGTTTATAGAAATCCTTTTTCCTTCCAGTTGCAATAATGTCCAACAGTATCTAATGTACTTTTCATCAATGGAGTGGGATTCAGTGAGAGGAGGACATTAATGCTCCCATGCTTTTCTGAACAAGGCTGTCATCCCTGGCAACATTTTCCTATGCCCCTCCTCATGGTGTAGGGTGCTAGGACTGGAAGTCCTTGATGAGGCAGTTATTGGGCATGAAGAATCTAAGAACTATGGAGAGGGAAAGAATGGCAGTTCATGCTACTAGTACAAACATATTGCTTGGTTGTACCTTCTCCCAGATGAAAGAAATGGCTCAGGAAAAGGGCAGTTTTGATCACATTTCACAGTCCCTCAGACTCTGGAAAAAAGAATGGTGAAAGGGAAAAGACATACAACAACTTCTGAAACTCTGCCACAGGACGCTAGAAGTACAAGTCATCCACAAAGATCCAAGACCGTTTTCACTAACAAAACTTTTATTCCAGGCTGCAATGTTATTCTTGGGATCAAATTTAATAATCCAGTGGTACTGAACCTCCTTGTGCTTTTGTGGTATTGATTAATCCTTTGATGCTCATTTGGCTAATATGCATGTGGGCTATTCATGTACTAATTTTCATAAAATTCAGACCAGAACAGTATCAAGCTATTCTCTCACTACAGCACAAGCAATTTAATAAAAATATTCCCGCATGTCATAAGTCAGATATTAAAAAGAGGAAAAAACAACACAAAAATTATGGACTTCATGACTGTCATGAGACTACAGAAAAGATCCATCCTTAGCTATAATAAGAAAAATGACCTTGGCACAGGGCACTTCCCGAAAAACGAAGGACTGGCTGGGGTTAATGGCCTACAGCTTTGCCTGAGGCCATCAAGTCTCCCAGTCAGTCATTAATCCCCCGGAAGTACCCTGGTGCCTTGATCATTTCTACTTAATTAAAGTCAGTGATCCCCAGGATGCCTCCATTTCACCAGGAGACTCTTTCTAGTTACTTCAAGGAATGTGCCTCTCAACTCCCTTCGTTTCTCTCCCTCTCTCTCAAGATATTTGACATGACATGTTCCAATTTCCTTTTTAATGGCCAATGTTTAATATGGCTTACAAATAATTATTTTTTATTTCATCTTTGACATGAACCCTTAGTCCAAAATTGAAAAATTAATTCTTTTTTTTCTACGGGAAAAATACATCTGCAGTTCCCTCATGAGGGACACTGAACCCAAAGTAAATAACTACCAAGGTTTGAAGAGCTTCCATCTTAAAAAACAAACAAAATCAAAAGCAGTACATCTAAATGAGGAGAAAAAAACCCCAGAATTATGTCATGGGGATGAGCAGAAATCACACAGGATGATTTAATGGAAAGTCAAAAATGAGAATCTGCTCTTTCTGCCTTTTTTCCCCATCCAAATCTGTAAGTCTGGAAGCACTTATGAGAGCTAATTTAATGATTATTAGAGGCCCCACAGACTTCAGTAGAACTACGCATATGCAAAGAGGTAAGTACTCGTGTTTTCAGAACCAAAGCCTACACTTATACAAAATAAAACAAACAAGCTAGAAGGGCCACCAGTGCAGCTCTCTTCAGAAAATCAGTTTCATCCCACTGACACTTTGTTAACAGCCTGTTTCAGTTTACAAAATATAGACCTAGACTGACATTTCAAATGGTGATCTGAAAACAGGCTACATATTAAAATTAGACTCTTACATACATCTGAAAATTGAGGTACAGAGTTAGGTCAGCGTCATATACAAGAACCTGAGATGCATTCACTATCCCAAAGATCTGATAACCAAAGTCCTGATCTTTCAAATCTTTAGTATCCCATGTGGTAGGAGGCTGAAGTGCATCTTTAAATTAATATTCACACTTAAACCTTTACTTACTGTACACAGTCTATGCAAATGATTATTTGGAGTATTTAAAGTCCAAATTAAAACTTTGCAGCCTACTTCTAACTCTGCACCAACATCATAGGTAGCTCCTAACAGTTCTCTTTGCAGACCTAAGTTCAAACTAGCATTTTACCTTAGTAAAGAAAGCCAATGGCTATTCCAGACAACAGCAAAGGAGGCATTACAGTAGCCTTTCAAAACTCTACATTGGAGTAGGTAGCTATTTTGGCAAAATAGAAAATATTACAAGTACATGCTTGTATGTATGGCCCAGCACACACAACAGTCAAATAAATGCCTATAACTATGTGTACACACTGTACACTTGGGGGATGAGGGTGTGTGTATATGCATAGAGACAGAGAAGGGATGCATAATTTTGTAATTTCTTAATACTATCACAGAACGAGAATATAACTAGACTGATTCATTATCCCAGAATTTTGCAGAACAACTTGACAAACTTGTTGAATCTCTACAGTCAGAATGTTGCAAAAAATAAGAAAATAAAACTGCCATATGATAGTCGTATGTATTGGGTCAGTATTACCAATACTTTATTTCATGCTAGCCAAAAGCAATGACTTAGCAAGTTAGACTGTAAATCCAAATGCATTTGCACATTGCATCATAACTGACTGCTTCAGCCACTGACAGCATAACTGAACTTGACTGCTATTGGTCTGATCACAAATATAAATTTTCCTCTCCTGATTATAATACCAGTGGCTGATGTTTTTAGGATACTTTCGTAACTATTTAACACCACTTTCAAGGAATTTATGGCTGCTATAAGAACAATTATTATTAATTATTCCAACTGAAATAGCCTGTAGAAGTCCCAGTTCCTGGAAAGACTTGTGTGAGAGAATTTCCCAGTCGCAACAAAAGAAAGCTCACATGTGCATCGAATATACAAGTTATTTAATTATATTCAGATCATCACCTCAGTGATTCTTCAGCAGCATTATGGAAGTTATAGTTATCATGGGTTCCTATTACAGCTGCCCTTTCTGGATATAAATAAGCCTTGACAAAATCTGCCCAATCTTTTTATTATTTCAAGTTTGACATCACTACACAGGAGGTGAACCCTCTCCAAGGAAGACTAACTGTGCTATAATGAAGATGTCATGATCTCAACAAACATAAAAGAGTTAATTCAAAATTTCAACAGCTTCAGGTCTGAATCCAAACTGTTTCAGAATACTGACTTTCTCATCTGCTATTTTGGTTTACAAACAACAAGTAAAATGAGCCTATGCTGAATAGACCCCCTATGTCTTGAATTTACCAGGTTGGAGGAAAGAGCTTCATGCCTCCTAATTAGCACTAGTCAGATAGAAGCACATCCCCACACAATGCAGAGTATTTGCAAACCTGAGATGGCTTCTATCCCTGAATAAGCACACCCTGTTTATGAGTTCTAACTGTTCATATTTCATTTGCTACTCACCTTTCAACAATGATGCTTTTCTTGCAATGGAATGAGCTAGGGAAGAATGACACCAAGTTAAATGTAAACCTCTTTTGATACCTCCCATACCATAGTATTGCTTAAATATTACTATTTTCTGAATGACACATCAAGCACAGCATCAAAACATCTCCATTTCCCATTGCATGCTCTTCCATTAGATAAGAGGACATTTCAAAAGTTTGAGATGGTGCCTGCAGGAGTTAAGTTATGACAAATTTGGTATTAACAAATGGATCTATGTATTAAAAAAAGAGTAGTTTCACTAATCATTTTACTGATCAAAGAAATAATTTCCTAAGTGGACAAACTTTAAGCCTGTCAGTGACAACTTTGAACAGTTTAATGATGCTCAGGAAGAATTCCTTCTCTTGAACTACAGCTAAAAGACCTGTAAAAAATGTTATTTCAACACTGAAGCAGTTTAAGTGACTGACTGAAACCACAATGTATAAGAAGCATAACTTGAGCTTGGCAGATCAGAGCCAAATAAAAAGTGATGATAAGCGACATATCTAATAATGTACTCTCAGTGTCTTGTCATTAACACAATTATGTCAGTACAGTCAATCTGCACTTTGCCTTGACTTTAAAGTAAGATTCTGAATACATGTTTCTAGAGTTGGAGGGAGTAGGGCAGAGAAGAATCATTGAATTTAAAGCCACAGTTATTCATGGCTTTTTAGGAAAACAAGGTTATTCATTTATTATCTGCTTTGTGTGGGAATAATGCTAAAATAATTCTTATGAGTTCAATACCATCTGTAATAGCCCTGTGGCTACACAAAACAAAGGGACTCAAGATGAAGCATTCCTTTCACGAATGAGAAACTGATTTACTACCTGAAGTGATAATTAATGCCATTCAGTTTGGTTTCTAGTAGGGATGAATAGGATAAAATGACAATGCTTTCCTCTTGAAAAAGTTTCTTTGCTATATGCTGGGAGGACTGACAAACATATGCCATCAGCAGTGGCAAGTGATGGCATCTGCCAAAATTAGCTATCTGAAGCAAACAATTATGAAATGGATACCTTTTAGTGACAAAGTCTGTATAGAAGCCTGGATAGGCAGAAGCACATTCACTATACCAAAGCAGGGATATAGCCCCTACATTACTGTAGTCCACAACAGCAAGAATTTATTAAATAACATTCTTCAGGTAAAATTTGCCTGCATAAAGACTTCCACAAAAGATCTGCCCGCTTCAAGACATCAGTTTATTTTTAGATAAATTATTAAAACAATGCTGAGACCCTGGCCATAAACCTCCAGATGTTGGGATGTTCAGAAGGTAAGCTGCCTAAAATCCTTAGGTTGTGCCTTACAAGAGCAGCCATCCTGAAAATCAGTACTGGATTCCAAAGCAGCAGCTAGGCCAATATCCAAAATCCAACAAACACATCCTCATGGGATATAAATTTAGACCCTTGATTTTGCTAATGAATCAGATCTGCCATATAAGATGCTACTATTCTGGGTACTTCTACCCTTGGAGTTGCTCTGTAAGGGCTTCTGAACTAATTGTAGTATGTTGAACAATAAGCATCATTTTTGCCTCTCTAGCCACTCTGACCAAATCTTTGTAAGCTTTTCTGACCCACTCCTGGCTTTCCTGATAGCTTTACATGTAATCCTTTCCTGATCCCCACTCAGCTCTCCTGACACCATGACTTCTCCTTCTCTCATGCAGCTCTAATACTTGCTCTAATAGTTCTTTCTCTGCTTCACTTTTACTTCCTTCTCCATATCCTTAGAATTCAAATATCTCTTCCAGTGCTCCTGATTTCCTGCTCCTCTGACCTTGTGTCAGCCAGGACAAAATTAGTCTGATCCTGTCTGATCACACATTTTTCTCCCAATAACATTGTATATACCTACAATCCTCTCTTTTCCTTATCCTTGGTATTTTGATCCTTTCTACCTCCATTTGTCCTGTTTTGATCCACTTTCAGCTTCCCCTGAGCCTCTACATTCCTTTCTGAGCCATCTTTTGCTACACTGGATCCCTTCTCCATTCTTCCTGTGTGGCTCCAATTACCCTTCAACATTTCCTTCTCTCTCAAAATCCCCTGAATCTCAGCTCTGTAACATGTAGTATATTCAATATGTGTACTGTGAAATAAGTGGGAATTTAATAACAAAGAAATACACTGCCACTACTGTTGAGGAAAGTGATTGTGAAAAATAAAGAAAACAATATTTACTACCCATTCTCAAAATTTATTTCTCGTATTTAAATATCTATTTTTATTGTATTTTGTCTACATTGTTAAGATATGGGCTCCTCACTCTAGTTTTAAATTGACACTTCTAAATTCTGGACCCTGTAAACCTCTATTTTGCACAAGTTATATTTGAGGGATAAGAATATCATCATCCCCTGACCACTTTGCTCAAACAGGTACTTGGCACTAACAATGGACATGCACAATGAGGACTAATGCAAGTTCCATCAGCTGCTATGACTGAAAAGCAGGTGGCCTTTGAGCAGCATCCCTGCAGTGCCCTGCTCTGGTGGCACTCAGCCTGCATGTGCTGCTCAGGATGGCAGGGTGGGAGCTCAGCTCAGTGCCCATTCATTCAGTCACTGGAAGTGGAATTATTTCTTCATTTGCCAGAGGAGCACGACAAGGGGCTCCCCACTGACCACAATCACAATATTGCAGGCTTTGTACAGCCCCACGTGCTCACAAACCACACAGGTAGGTCCTCACACCACAGTGGAAATGTGCTAACGGAGGCCTTTCGCTGACTGCTCATACACAGGTATTTCACATCAATAAAGGGGAAGTTTTCAAACAGCTGATGGTTCAAGTACATGTTGAGTTAACATTTCTCTCCATTTAAGACTATACTGCATCAGCAAAAATTCAGTAAGGAACATTAATTATCAAATGTGCCAGTTTTGTGACTATTAAGTACCTCGTTAGATTCAGTTTTTGAAAACGCATTCATGAGCACTTTTATACAGGACAGAATGGTACATTTGGCATTGTTTAACCCTTCAACATGACCCCAAAATTTTTATTTCCAATTTGTTAGGGGTTTTTTGGATAATTTCCATTTTTATTTTGAGGGTTTTCTTAATATACAAAATTTTGAATGCATTTTAGCCGTTCATGAAGAACAGGCAAACCAAGGACATTAAAAAATGGCATTCTTTTATTTAGTTGAAATAAAATTTATCTCTAGAGCTGCTACATGTTTTTCATTCATACCTACAGCATTAAAAGCTGGTTAAAGATAAAAACATGGTCTACATATTGTATATGAACATATATTCATAAACACTCATTGCTGACAACAACACCAGTCTTTGTGTTTATATTAGCACACACAGAGTCAAATTTTTCAGCTACAATATATTTCCTTTAATCTGTCAGAAAGAAAACCTCATACTTCAACAAAGGAGAAAAAAAAAGAAAAACAAATAAAACCCATATTTAAAATATATCATCTAGCCTAACCTTTACTCCATTAGGGAAAATATGCCTGCAAAAAAGATTAAATACAAATTTGCTTTGCTTTTAAACCTACTTAAGAAGCACCTATCCTATCTGTTCATATAAATTCCAATGGAAAACACGATGACATGCAATTACTAATCTCAATGTACACAGCTATGCCTCGGGGACTTAGTGGTTCATATTTTACTGTTCTGTAATCAAATACAGAACTAATGAGTAAAAATATGCTTCCCCCAATAAATTCCCAGCACCTGGACAAGTGTCTGACAATGAAATGGAGGATGCTCACACAAAATTCATTCTGCAAAGCTATTAAAGTGTTATACTTGCCAACAAGTGTTCATTAAACAAGAATGAAGGATCTTTACGCCAGTTTCCTACCAAAGGCTTTTTAATATTTTAATGGAGAGTAAAGACTATTTATCTGAACTCTGATCAGTTAATGTTCAAATCTGTTATGAAAAAACAAGGAGTCCTTTATAATACCTTTCATAAAAATCCACTTTGCAATGCTTCAAATAAAGACTAAGAACTGTAAAAGATTATGTTGCATATAAACAAAATCAGTATCATTTTGAAATTATATGGTTATCCGTGGAGCTCCTTGGTATATTAGAATCATGTTGTATTTTTATTTAAAGAGTGGTTAGCAACAACCATGATACAAATGATATAGTGGATTAGAGATGACATCACTTGTGCAAGATCATCTTCAGACTGCAGAGAAAGACCCTCAAATTTAATGGGACAGATGAAAAAAGTGGGAGACTAATAGATTATACAAAGTTAGGCCATTTACCTGTTGGGGGAAAAAAAAAGCACTAAAAGAAACATGCCAGGAAGACTGGCTGACACTCTATTGAAAGGAATTGAAGTTTGAATCTAAACCATACCTACATTTAATATAGCCTACAAATATAGGATAGATCAAAAGCATCTCTTAGAAATAAAAATATGCATCAATGCAAGACTTCACCAACACTTCCTTTGCAAGAAGACTGATGACTTTGGATTTGGGTTTAGCCCCTCAGAGTAACTTAGACTTGATGTATCTCCCAGGTTGATGAGTGAGTAGAAAGCACCATTCATTTTCCATTACAGGTTTTTACCCAAGGACAGAAGAAACAGAGGCCAGGTCCTCTTTTGCAAAATCCAGTCAGATGGGAAATGGGATGATACCATTTATTGGTCCTTTTTTTCTTGGGCCACCTCAAATTCCCAGCACTTGTGGGAGTGTATTAAATGGCAAGATATGTGAGGATATTTGGGACATGGTTTTGCTGTAGCTTCCAGTAGCCAGCATTAGAGAGAAAATAGTGTAAAAGGTGAAATAAAGATGTGGAATCACAGACTTCTCTTTTGGCTATTAATTTCTGATCCCTATTCTCAAGGTGTTGATGCATTTTAATTTAGAGACCCTGGCTAAAAGCAGGAGCACAGACAACAGGAAGGGGAGTCTGCTCCAAAGACCTGCTTCCCACACATTTTCCTTGAGATGGCAGCTTCTAAACCCCTATATTACAAAATCTGATTTTTATGCATTTTTTTGGGAACCTGGTGAATTTGGCGGTATTTAATAGCAAATGCTTTAAGTTGCTCTCGAATATCTGCAGCCTTTTAGAGGACAGCTCTCCTCTTCATCCTGGAATCCTGTCTCTTCTCCTCTTCTCATTAAGACTGATATAGCTTCTGAAATTGATGGAAAAATTACATGAGAACCACCAGAGCTTGGATGTGCTTGTTGCAGAGCTTCTAATTGTCCTCTACAGCCTATTTTCAATGTAGTATCACATATGTGGCTATTTCACACCACAAAAAAGAAAAAGCTTTCTTTATGCTCAAAGAAAGTACTGTGTAGCAGTGGGGAACAGAAGTATAAAGAGGTGAACATTTTAAAAGCTGTGAAGGTAGCAATGTGCAAATACACATTTAAATTGCAAACCCAAACAATTACATGGCAAGTACCCAACTATGTGCACAGGTTTTGGTTATACAGGCACATGTGCATACTTTTTAAAGCATAATAATTCTTTTATTGTTTTAATTTAAGTCTCTCCTTCTGACTGTTTCTGAATTCTCTTTGGGGAAAGCCAAGATTTCTTAGGCTAAGCAGCTGTATGGTAGACTCTACTAAGAGTGATGCGTATACTCATAAAGTAAAGCAGTGTATTGTGGAAAGAAGTATTTTTAAGGTGCAAGAAAGTTAAGGTTTAATAGGGTGTGAAGTTGTCAGGGAAAGATTTGTGAGGTTGGAAGTTCATTTTAATGCTTACTAATTAGAGTAGAATTGGCAGCTATAGTCCTGAGGAGTGAAGCACCTCTGCCAATGGAATACATTAACTGGCACATTAACAATAGAAGTACCCACTATCCTCTGATGGGCAGGAGGATTGCCTGGGCAATGTCAGTCTGTGGTCTTTCCAGCATGAAAACCAATGAACACACCCAGTGCTATCTCACAAAGCTCAGACTAACTCTTGATCACATATTCAGAGAAGCCTCCTGACTTATTATTGAAAGACAAAATATTTACAGTAGCATTCAACCCAGCTCCAATCAAACTTTACTATTGACTTGACTAGGAAAAGGACCAGGATCCTCAGCTCAAACAGTGAACACCTTGTTCATTAATTGCTACCCTTAACAGTAGGTTTGTTTAATATTTAAATGATATTTAAATTACACTTATCCAAAGGAAAGAAAAACAACTAAAAAAATAAATCTAAGACAGTTTTTTTCCACCATGTTTTCTAGTTCAAGTGTTCCTTTATGGAGAAGATCCATTATCAGTAAGAACAATTTGAAGCAGATTCGTAACCCAGTTATATTATCACATACTATGATTTCTACATTAATGAACATGTGGTTAGATTCATTCCCATGTCATGCTTAGAATACTGATGTAACAGTGTAACAGCTCCATCAGTGACCAGCAGTCATACGAATGCTCTGGTGCATATGTCAACACTTTTGTGGTATGAGGCTCTGTAAACCTTATGTTACTGCATTCATCAACTCCAAGTAGGATCCTTTAATTAAACTTACTTGGTAAAGTACCATGCACAATGATGGAGTTTTATAAGTAATACATAATGATGATCAAATAACTTGTGAGGGAAATTCGTCATGTTAAACTCATATTTAAACAGGTGAGACACGGTCCACTAAACTCCCTGCATGGGTTTATTACACTGAGTTTACAGTAAGTGACAGCAGTTGTTCCTCAGCTGCTCTTCTACTAGTCAGAAATCACATCCTGATTTTGTTGCTGAATTCTCAGGATTTCAGTCTCCCACCATACTCTTGCTAGTTGAGCAGCTCTTTGGGTTAGTGTATGTAATAGCCAACACAAAGTTTAAGAAAATCAGTGAAACATACATGCGATCCATTGCATGAGTGGCACTGCTAGATATGACTGGCATATTTCCAATATTTCATTTATGTAGACTTTAATCAGTATGTACAATATCTCTTTTCCCAAAGCAAATCCATTTTGTAATCTTTCACACATAACTCTATATGTGCCTTTTATCATTCTCTCCAGTGAAGCTGATTCTTTACGTGTCTTTTTCAAATAGACCAAATAATGACATTTTGCTGCTAATCATACTTCTTCACATATTTCAGAATTTAATTGTAAAAAGTAAGGCTTTATAATGATCAGATAATTGTTCTGAAGCTCTAAAAACAGTTCAGTTGTATCCATTCCTTGCACCTTTCAGTCTCTCAGTGAGGCAGGAATAACTTTCCTGTTTTTTACAAATGGTCACATCAGCTATACAAATCTGTGACCACAGGTAAGACACTGAGCAATTTACTCATGGTAATACAGGATCCCAGCTGCATGGTCCTTCCCATAAACTAAAAAATATATTGCAAAAGAGGACTGAAGGGTCATATTAATTTTATCAATATTTGGATCAATATTTTGCCCTGAGTCACAAGAGTTAAACAGTCTAAGGAGCATCTAAAAGATGCATCTTTTAAAAGCTATTTATTTTATAAAGAAGAAGGACTGTTCAAACCAACATTTTTAAAGGAAGGACCTTTTTTTTTTGTCTACAATTAGGCTGCTTTACACATTAAATGTATCCTCTTGGAACAGAATAGCCAATGAACAAATACATTGAACAAAAACAACAATAAAAAATGACACATTTTGCCAGAAACAATGCATGTATCATAATAAAGTTACAAAGCAAACAGTTATCATCAACTGCCTTTTTGATATTCCAAAGGAAAAAGGATCCTGGTCTTCTTTACACACAACTGTGTCAAGGAAAAATGAACAATAATTTTTTACCTCCCAAATTTCCAGGAAGTGCAATAGACTGCTTCCACACTAAAACTTGGAACAAAGATGGGGTTTGTTCATTGCATTACAATATCTTACCTTATAAGGCAGTATTTGACAGCCTTAGATTAAACTCCTGAAAACTAATGAAGAGTCCTCCTTAATACACATTTCTTTTTTCCAGTTCGAACTTGAAGTGACAACATTACAGAAATACCCTGAAGGTTTTTATTTAAATAGCATCCTATAAAACAATGCCCTCTTGTCAGTCAACACTAATTCAGCCGAAGTCAAGCTATAAATCTGTCCAAAGGCCAGCAAAGTGCTTAACTTGGCACATCCCTAATAAAATTAGGAATGTGAGTTTATTACATGAACCTTAAGTAGGTTTGGCCAAGATATTAAGATTTTTGCTTATGGCAACCATGGCTAATGTGGATTGGTATTTTCATTATAATGCACCCCACAGCATTTCTCCGTAACATCTCAGGTTTCCAAATTGGACAATCATTTTCTACACTATCTGACACATCACTAGGTGTTACAGATGAAACTCTGTCACTTAACTAAGTACAGTTTAACTTTAAGATGGCAAAGACTTTTCAATAATGCTAATTCTACTGAAAAATGAGGCCAAATTAATTAATACTTCTATTAATGTAATGTGATTTCACTTTTTTCAAGTAAAGAAGCACTTACAGGCTTTTAACCCAAGCTCAGATGCATTGTTTCAGCTCCAGGCAATTGAGAAGCGGTTTCTACTGTAATAAGCTGAAATGCACATTAAGAAAAACGGTGAGAAGGTAGATTACATGTCTATGTTTTAGGTGTTTTCAGCCAAACATGCTTCTCAATTATATTGATGCAGAATGTCTCTTCAGAACAGTATTATATAAAGCAGCATCATGTTGTAACTCCCTTCTGACCATCTTCCACAGCAGATTTTTGTTTCAAAGAAACATCTTTCCTTTGAGGGAAGAAACACACTCTGAGGTTCTCACCTGGCTAAAGAAGAACATATAATCCCTGGCTTCTGCAAAACAAAGAGTTCTGGTTTTCACTGCCTGGCACCATATGTGGTCCCAAGCCACACACAGCACTGCATGCACTGCAACAAGAAAAGATGCTCCTTAAGATGCTGCAATACCAAACACATGAACGTGCAGAGTTGCTGAAGTTCACTTCATGAAAAATACAATACACTCCGGGAAGGAAATATGATTGATTTCCCTTGAGTAGACTGTTTATCAGACAAATACATTTTGCAAACTTTGACATAAATTGTTAGTTTTCTTATCGTACTGACAATATAAAACCAGTACCTTTGTAGAAACTTCCTGGAAATTCTTTAATGACCTCTAAACAGTGTTATCTTATCATCATCTGACTTTCCACTTCAATAAATCATTTTAAAATAGGCAAAAAGAAAAATTGATATCAAAAATACGGATTTGTTTTCCATAGCTTTAGTATTTAAGATGTGAGGAGTCTTCTCACAGAATAGTTACGATACTGATAAAGTGCTCACATCTTTGTATTTGCAGTCATTTTGCAAGAAAAGAAAGAACAACTCTCACCAAAGAGCCTCAGGAGAAATGACGATTTGCAGTTTCCAGGTCCTTGTACGTAAGGGTCTAACAGCATTGTTCAGTTTGAAAAGCAATTGCATATGCAAATCCCTACTTGATGTCCATAATAGAAAGATGCAATATGGTAACATTTTGTGTGTGCAGTCTGCTTGTGAACATATCTAGTGACCTGCATGCAGAGGAGGCCGGAGCCAGCAGACACAGATGTATCCAGAGCACATTGCCAACATTTGGGTTATCACACAGTACACAATTAATATTTCAAAACTTTTAAAAAAAAATTTGCTTCAAAAAAATAGCATCTTTTTGCACCTGCATTTGCAGCTGTATTTTTAGCTGTCCGAAAAATCTATACAAGGAATGCATTGAGCGACAAATGTTCATCAAATTCTTAAGTAGACAGAAAACATGCAATGGACACTTCCCACCCAAAATAAAATAAATCACTCAAGAATGAACTTTGCATAGCCAGGGACAGGAAAAAACCCTATAATCTAAGAGACTAACAAAATGTGTATATGCTTCTCAGAAAATGAAAAATCAGTCTTTTCAAAGAACTGGTGTAAAACCAAGAATATTTTCTTGGAACTATTCTGAGTGCAAATTCCAAATGATAAGTATTTTGAAAGATGTTGCAAAGCTGCTGGACAATTTGAGAAGACACAAAACATGTTAGCTACTTGTGTAAATAATTTAGAGCCCTCTGCATGATACTATCATCGCAAAAATGTTATGTCTAACTGATTATTAGTTGGAAAACACAAAGTGCCTGTAAACCAACACAGCTGTACAATTTTCCTGTTTCCTTCTGCTGTCTGGGATTAGTCTGCTGGTCCTGATAACACTGACATCCCAGGATGGCAGTCTTCACCTGTAGCACTTGAAAGCACCACAGCAGCTTTTGAACTGACCAGGCATGCTGGTATCTGCATGCCTTTTGGCATTTTTTTTCCCGTAAAGTGAAGGTGCACCAAGAGTAAAAATTGGGGTGATGAGAAAGGTGCATCCTGACCTCTGTGGAATGATCTGAACAAACTCCCATGTCTGGATACCTCAGAGCACTGTGGATCTCAGTTCAGACCAGAGCTCCACAGAATAAGTCACATTTTCTTTTCAGGGCCTCAATTAAAGTATCTCCCTTCTTCTGTGAGAGATTTTTGCCCTGCATTGGATACTAAAAACCTCTCTCGATCCTTCTGATCCCCCTCGATATCTCATTAAATTGACAGACCAAAGCCTATTATCATACTTTTGTCAATTGCACAGTGGTTGTGTGATCTGGAGAAGAACTCATCTGACATCACCAACTAAACTAATATTCCCTACTGACCTTTATCCAATTTACAACCCCTCTCTCTCCAGAGATGAAAGGCCAGAGCATTACTCCATGCTCCCTTCCACAGCCAGTATCTCACGTGCAAAAATAAAGGAGGTAGAGAAACACTACAGATCTTGCCTTAGAGCTGAAAAATTCTCTCAATGAGCAAGATAGTTTATTTCAATGCAACACAAATAATCATATGCAGGTCTGAAGCTTTTATGTCTTACAGTTCTCCTTAATTTCACATATCCTTACTACAGACAAGACAGGCATACAATATTTCAACATGGTCTTTAGTAAAAATGTTTTGAAAAACCCTTTTTGCTCCCCAGAAATTCCTATCAAAATTCCTATCAAAAATTCCAATCCACCTTAAAATTATAGGATTTTGGATGTTGGGATCAGAAAACTACACAGACAAGACTAATGGAGACTAAATTAAAAGTTACATTGTAGAAAGCTAAGGGAAGAGAAACAAAATAGTGTTGCATTTTTAAGGTATGATTTTAGAGAACAGGTATTATAGACAAAACAGAGATTCAATTAAGAATTATTCTGAAGCTGCCTTTAAAATGATAATTGTCCCAAATCCTTTGCTTGAAAATAAGAGTTAATTTTTCCTTCCAGTATTTACCACCTGAATTACACATGTAAAACATCATGTTAAACATACATACATATTGAAGAAGAAAGCCCACGGTACAGTGTGTCATTAAATCACCTTAGTTATCAAAACTTAATGAGCTCTGAAATAGATACAATCCCAATATTGCAGGTCATAAAAAAGATTTTACTTGTGACCTACATCATACACATAAAAGAATTAAGAAATTAGGATATCTTTCCACTTTCCAGTCACTGTGTAAGTTCCTGTTCACAGAGTCTGACTCCTTAAGGGCAAGGAAAAGCACCAGATCCTGCAGGTATTCCCTACATGGTGACTCATCATCATAGAGAGCTGTCAAAGCTCAGCTCTGCTGACCATGGCCTGCACCAGAACCCTTCCCACATATACACACTGAGATGGGCAACAAATGGCAAACTCATTGTGGCTGTGGTAGGAAAAAACATGGTACAGCTCTCCCTGTAAAGCATAGTATCAGACAGAAGATCAAGTGGGAATAACAGTCCTCCAAACAGCAACGTGTAGCTGCAATTTTAGCCACATGTTTAACCTTTACAGAAAAAGGCAATTTCTGAGAACCTGAATCAGCTTGGTAAAATTGCTTAATTGAAATGTTACAGTGAGTGAGACCAAGCCACGGGGTGATTGCAGACCCAGCTACACTAAGCAGGCACCAGCACAACTCCCTACCCAGGGCTAAGTGCTGGTGAAACATGTCAGGCCTGCAGAATGCTGTGGAAACCGAGACACCAAAGCTTTGTGCCCAGGGATTATAGGAATTAAACTCCAAGAGTAAAGAGTAAAGCAATATGATTTTCTATTACAGAATGTTACCTATATATATATATATATATTAAAAAAAAAAAAAAAGAAAAAAAAAAGAAAAAAAAAAAAAAAAGAAGACTCTAGCTCTTTTCAGTTTGCTGTATTGTGCCAGATTGCTGAAGTAAGAGAATCCATCATCTACTTCCACCAAGACTTACTGCTAATTGGAGAAGTCAAAAAACCAGAGCATCTGAGACTGTCATGGGAGTGAATGTGGATGCAAACAAGGAGACCACTTATGACAGTCTTCAAGCACTGACAAAACCAGTTTCTGATTACTGAAGGGATGGCCAGCATGAATCTCCCAATGCACTTCATATAGTGCATGTATGTACAGTGGCATAAAGGGAGTGCTTCACTTCTGACTAGGCTTTGATTCAATTAATTATGGTGATATTAAGGGAAGAGAAAAACGGAACAAAACCATGAAATCTGCCTGGCAGGTTGTTTATATTCCAGCAGGAAGTACTTAACAGTACTTCACTAATTCTCAGCTACTAAATGATCAACCCTCACAGCTCTCCCATAGATATCTAGCACAGCATCTCTTCCAATGTAACTTCTTTTAGCTGGGTAAAAGAAATTTAAGCAGTACAGCGCTGGTACTCTACTCCACCTTCATCCATTTCTAATGATAATCCATTCCTGTCCTGTCTGCTATAAAATTAAAATCATCACTTTCTCCTTGAAGAAATATATATTACATGCCTGCAAGAAAAGGATATTATATCCAATGTATGTACAAATCATCACCTGATCATATTACTATAGCATATTTTAGACCAGATTGGTGAAAGCTCCACTGGATAAAAACATAAGAGAAAAATCACCTAAAAAGTCAAGAAAATAATTTTGGAAGGACTTGTTTCTTAGATTTTCCTAAGTAAAAATAATAATCAAAAAATAAATTCCATAGACAAGCAGAAACACTGTTAAGCTACACAGTTGCATCTTGAATATGCAAATATCAGACTTCAGTCCTAAGTCAGTTTGAAAAGATAATGCAGAAAGACAAGATCATCTGATGAACTAACATTATGAAAAGTAGTTTGAGAAGGCAACTTCTTGAATGTAAGTTTTATATATTTCCACACCAAAACACAAGCAAAAAAATGTACAAGACTTTAATATCTTGATCACATTTTGCTTCATAGAGAAACAACTGGGAAATCGGGATATATAAAAGGATATTTTTAATTAAATCTTCAGAGATTGGTGTATTGAAAGGAACTAAATGTTTCATCACCCTATTAATTTAGTAATATGAAATTAATTTCACATTAATGTGGATAAATAAGGCTGCCTTTAATGTTAATTTCATAAAGCTAATGTCGCATTCAGAAATTTAAAAAAAATCCCAAACAAGAGTGTGCAAGTTATCCAGTCTTCACTGTTGTACTCAAGGGCCTTAAGTAAGTTAGAATCCATTTCTGGCAGCCTGAGAGATGAAAAAGCTGTGTCTGGGATGAAAAACTGATACTATAAGGGAGCAGAATTTAACTCTGTTCTCATGGCCTAAAAGAGTAATTTGTGTCAGGATATGGGACGTTGTAGATGTCAAGTCTTTTTTTCCTCCCCCATTCTCCTTGTCCCCACTAAGTCAAAAGACCTGATCAACATTTCCTTTTGCCTTCAGTTTCTACCCAGAAGACTGAGTCTTATGAAATGACAACAGCTTTAGCATAATAAAATTACTGCACTTCAGAATCTCCCCATGCACATCGCACAGGCTCTGTGGAACTAAGAGAAGCATATTCAAGGGGAGCAAATGCAACAAACATGTTATTTCTTTTTCTTTCCTCCTCAGGGGATGAGAAAAGGAGACTTGCAATTCAGCAAGTCACTCTTTGTACAGAACTTTTCAAAAGGGCTTCTTGTCCACTTAGAAAGCAAAAACTGTAGCTGTATAGGGGAAAGCACTTACTAAGGAGTTGAAGAATGGGGCTGAAACTCTGAATCTCCTGACCACTAAGGAGTCAATTCCCACTGCCTTGCATCAGGAGAGAGCAGTGAAATCTTAGCAGTGGTGCTACACCTGGTTAATGCAGTAGGGACCTGACACAGGCCCTTTGCAAAGTGGATTATAACAGGATGAATGACCTGTGCTGCATGAATAATGGTCAGATAATTCTTTGAAATATAATGTAAGTTACAACTTGTTAGACCACATTCCTGGAGTCTTCTTCCTTCAGGATCTGGGACAAAGAACTGTGAAATGCAGGAGAAAGTACATGTGCATTTCCTAAGTTGCTACAACAGTTGTTTTGATTTCTAAGGTCGTTTCTCCAGCAAGAGAGAAAGCCTGACAGGCATTTATTGAAACAGAAGTTATTGTACTGGGTTTATGGAAGGAATTCATTTTAGGAACATAGTTAGAGGAGAAAAGAAAAACAAACTATGTACGACTAGTCTACACAATCAAATGAGTTCTACTGTCTTACTACCTTTACATGGCTTAAATCTGTTCTTTCATTCTTCCTTCCACCAAAAAAGCCAGGAATGTTTCCAGCAGAGTAATAAAATAAAATACAAGCAAAGTACCAAATTAAAAATATTACAACTTCTAGATTGCCATGATTCAGCACTTTTCTCTTCCCTGTGTTTTTTTGATTGTTTGCTTGGTTTTGGGGGGTGTTTCTGTATACTTCAGAATGACAATCTGACAAGGTCAGGTGATAACAATACAGGCCCAGAGAACGAGTTTAATACTGGAAAAGGAAATTTAATTAAACAAAGAAACAGATTATTTCCCTAAATTTATTTCATTTGTCCTGTTTTACTTCATTCCTTACCTCTCCACCTTTTTCCATCTTGACTTCAAGCACTTTTA
This sequence comes from Zosterops lateralis, assembly GCF_965231275.1. Taxonomy (NCBI): domain Eukaryota; kingdom Metazoa; phylum Chordata; class Aves; order Passeriformes; family Zosteropidae; genus Zosterops; species Zosterops lateralis. The sequence continues at coordinate 15,355,643 of NC_139769.1, forward strand.
AGGATGCATCTTTACATTCTGTGCCTTTCTCTTGTCCAAGGCGAGAGAAGGAATACAAGGATGAACTTGCCCTATGAGGTCACTCAGCAATTACTTTTTTGAAAACACTGCACTTTCTCTGATACTGTCAACATAAAACTGAAAGCTGAATGGGTTGGGTCAGAGACATTTTAGTCATCTTGGCAAATAATGACTTCTGTTGAGAAAGGGTCCACAGCTAATTCTAATGTACTGTGACAAATGACAGCTCCTCATGCCCACCTAGCTGAAGAGTGGTACACATACACTCTCAATCACACTAATAGATTTGGGAGGAAAGCAGTGTAGATGACACTTTACTAATTACACAACTTAATTTAGTCGTATGCTCTATAGAGCAATAGAAAACGTCCAGCTTGTAACTAGCAAGAATACTCCAAGAAAATTACATCATTTTAACTCTGGAATTTGCAGTTTCTTCCCTTGCTTGGGAGAACAGGCTGGCGTAACGAGTGTGAGCAGAGGAAGTGAGGCAGTGCTGTAGCTCCCAGCAGCTCTACTGACGGTAGTCCCAGTGGGTACAAGTGTGTATAGCAAGCCACAGCATTTCCAACAAAGCTGCATTTTCTGAACCCAGTGCTCTGTACCATTTGCGCAACAGAGAACCAGAGAAGCCCTCATTTATTGTTTTACTGAAGTCAGTCACTCACAAGAAGAATCAGGACTCACAGCACTTCTACAAACTCAGACTTAGCAAGTTTACTGAAACTGACAAATCAAACTAAAGAAACTTCGCTCTGTGGTATGAAGTATTTTGAAGAAAGTGTTAAAAGAAATAGACTTTCATTGCTCCTTTTTTTCCTTTCTTTCCCACCAGACAGCACAGTTTTTCTGAGAATCCATGTCATCATTCAGCTGTTTCTTCTGACAAAGCCAGAATCCAGAACAGAATCTTCATGAAAGAGAAACCAATAAATTAGAGCTCTTTGTGAGGAATTTGCCGTTAGTTCTGTTTCTCCCTGCCTATTAAGATTCTTTATTTGCTTCACCCTGAGATTTCTGCTGACAAGTCTATTCATTTACTACTAGCCTAGATAAAATGCTAATAAACAAAATGTCAAAAAATGTATTCATATGACTTTCCCCTTTACGCTGGGCTTGTTTTTAAAGGGACCATAGAACTAAACATTAACATCTGGTGAAATTAGGATGCTTGTTCCCCCTAAAGACTAAGTTCTATTTCAGGCTTAAAAACAACTTGTGAAAGAACTACTTAAAATTTCCTTGTTTCTCTGTTATGTCAGGCATGCACAGACAACTCTGCCATCCCACTAATTTCAGCCACTGTCCCACCTCCTATCAAAAGCAAACAAGAACACCTATATGGATATGTATTATGCAGTGTTACACTTTCTACAGACTTTCTGTGGCATCCCACGGATGTTTTATAGGGGGGTTATAACATTTCATTGAGCTCCATAGACAGGTTGTCATTACTTCTACAGAATTAAACAGAAAAACTCTCCAGAACCTTATTTGCTCCCATATCTGTTTATGTTTTGTTAGTGCCTCACTCCCTCCCATTAGACTGGCGTGGAGCAATTATGTCCAAGCTGTGCCCTTTGGTTGGGTATTCCCAAGGGAGTTCTCCCTTCAGCAGATTTGGGCCAGTGAAGTTCAAGTTAAGGAATGGGTGGCATCACAAAGTACCCACTCCTAAACAAAGACACTCCTAAACAAAGACACTCCTAAACAAATCAGAAAGTGCCACTATCAATTAGAGAGTCCAGGAGTGAAAGCTGCAAGCAGCTGGCCACCAAGAATAGAGACAAGCTGTCATTAGCTGGGCATAAAACACCTAGGTAGAGTGCCAAACTGAAAGCACTCCATAGGAAACTCTTGTGTGTTTTCTCATTAATCTTGGCCATTCAGAACTTCTGGAGACTGTCATTTTCTTTGTGTAAGACTACTTGTTCAGCCTCTTTAAATAAACAAGCAATCGAGATGCAAGATGGGAAGCAGTGATTAGTCACAGGTAAGATATTCCTTCTTTCCTCACCCCCAACTCCTTCTAACCTGGAACATATGATCCCCCAGCAACAGCTAGATGCTTTGTGGGGTTGGCATGACACATCTCTCCAACCAAAACTATCACTTGTCCTAATCAAATTTGCTAGACATTTTCAGAATGAGATGGATGGGGAACAGAGCTTCATCTGCTTTTATATGAAAGTAGAGTTCTGCAGTGAGAATGACTGATATTTTTGTTTTAGAGTGTATTTTGCGAACCATTCAGGTGAGAGGAAGAAAAAGAACCCCTGAAAATTTCCATCTTGCTTGGACTCTAAATGAGACACCTACAATAGCAAACAAAAAGGTACCCTCAGGACACGTGCCTGCATTTATTATAAAGCAAAGATTAAAACAATTATATGGAAATTAAGGATAATATGGGATAATATGTACAATTTGTCTTTCTCTCAGTCAAAACATAACATGGCCTAGCTCAACAAATAGCTTCACAGCTTGAGACACACTGAATGCAAAATGATAAAATGGCTCATGCTGCAAGGACAGCCTGAATGGCTCAGCTCTGGTAGGTGTGTGTCAGAGGGATGTACGGAAGAGGTCAGATTTCACTGCACTATTAACCTTTGGCAGAAAAAACCAGCAAGCCATTTTCATGAGTTTTGACAAATACACAGATGAAAATACAGACACTGCCCTTATTCACCTGCTCAGAAACCTAAAGAACGAGCATGGTAAAACTAACAGAGCTTTTCTCCCCTGTCACTTTCCACTCTTTTTCTCCTCATTTCTACCCAAGAAGGGCAGCTCCTAAATGATTCTGCTCTTTACAGAGCTTCAACATCTGTTGTGATTTTCCTCTAGTTACCAATGTCACACCTATGCAAGTAATTTTACTCCTAAAGGAAAGTATGTTCAATTAAAGAAACTCTTCTTTCTAAGAGAGAAACCCTTTCACAGCAGTAGGATTGGAAACATTCTGATTCTGAAATATGGCCTCTCCATGCTGTTGGCACCAAGAGACAGCATATTATTATCATAATCCAGAACATTACTCACTACATAAAAGTTGGAAGCAACTTCAAAAATACGGGCCACTGGTTTCAGTTCAGATAATGTTCTTCTTAGTTGCTGGTACAGGGTTGAATTTAGTATGAAAATAATGTTGATAACACACTCATGTTTTAGTTATTGTTAAATCATGTTTACCTTAAATCAAGCATTTTACACTTTCCCATGCTCTGTCAGCAAGCATATGCACAAAAAACTTGATGAAAACACAGCCCGGATAGGTGACCTGAACTGGCAAGAGGGATATTCCACACCATAGAACGTCATGCTCAATGTATAAACGGAGAGTCGCTGTCCAGAAGTTGCTGATCACTGCTGGGGAACAGGCTGGACATCAGTCAGTGAGTGGTGAGCAGTTTTATTGTCCATCCGTCCATCTGTCCGTCCGTCCATCCATCCCTCCCTCTCCTTTCACTACAGTTATTACTATCTTTCTTTCTGTTATTAAACCGTTCTTATCTCAACTCCAAGGATTACATGTTTTTTTGGCCTCAGTTCTCCTCCCCACCAAGGTGGGAGGAGTGGGCAGTGAGTGGCTGCATGGTACTTAGTTGCCAGCTGGCATTAAACCATGACAACATGTGATTCTTGGTGGGACAGACTCTCTCCATCTTTTCTCTACAGGGAAGAAAAGGGCAATAATATAGAAGTGACAAATTTAGGGCAGCCTTGATGTTCCAAACATACGACAACAGGGGTTGAGGGAGAGAGGGGAATGATCAGTAGCTAAAAGAAATCACCAAAACTCATATTACCCTCAAATTTTATAAATATTCACCCAACCTGTTACTATCACTAGCTTTTCTTTTGGGAATGGTTTTCCACAGCTGGAGATAAAAATATTGATTTAATTTTCATACTTTTAGGAATGTAAAACTAAAAGAAGCTTTCTGCTTTTAGACACAAAAGCTTAGAGATTCTGTGAATTATTGAGTTACAACACTCTTTCAGGTACATGTAATGCAAACACAAGGTTTTCAATACTGCCACATACTATTTATCTCAAAGAAACTTATTGCTTAATTACACTTTTTAAATGTTGAAACAATAATGATTTTTATAATAAATAAAATTTTAAAGTTTATCCAATCCAAACAACAGAATAATTTGCCTTCAGAAAAGCAGCATTATTTTTTTTTCTTTTTTTTTTTTTTTTCTTTGAATAATACTGTCACAAGCAGTTGTCTTGGTGTTAATGGATACACTTGGAGCATGGTAATATTACTCAAATAAGACTGTAGCACTGTTTGTCCCTTAGTGAGTTTAAATATGACCTACCCTACTAAAGAATCACAATGTCTTTTTCCATCCATTTTTACAAATGTTTTGAATATAAGAATTCATCGGGATTTAAGGGATTAAGAAATCACTGTCCACAAAAAAAAAAGGATCTGCAGAAATTTTCATTAGTTCTTTTATGAGTTGGCAGCAAATACTCTAGCTGTGAACTTTTATGAAGCTATAAATATAAAGGACCTTCTGATACTAGTATGATGATAATTCTAAATTTCCTTTTTGCAGCTGCAGTTGATCCCTTGCATTTGGTTAAAAAAAAAAAAAAAACCCTCTCTTTTTGTAATTTAACAGAGAAAGTTGGCTCAACTACTGTATTGCTTTCGAGCACTCTGAGTGGAAGTTCATGAATTAAACCCACATGGCAACACAACCCCCTTCCCCACCTTTCCCTTAAGGTGGCTATAAAATGTCAGTAGAAAGCCAAGTTGTTTATTTTACTTAGCATTTGATTTTGTAAGTAAATGAGTTTCTAGTGGGGCGTATTTTTGTAACCAGCTACGTTACATCACTAAACTTTTATTAAACTATGCAATAAATACTAAATCAATCATTAAATGTTTAAATTCAATAGTAAGGGTGAAAAATAAGAATATGTAAGTAGGCAACCTATTCCATGAAAGAATGGGATGCTTGATATGGGGAAAGAAAAAACATTCTTTGCTACAGACAGCTTTTTACAAAACTTGATTTCCCAGGTGATTTATTTTTGGGAATAAAATTTAAGAAGAGATTTTCTCTACATTTTTGAGAATCTCTGTGGCGAACGGTATTCCTAAGTTACTGTAATAGATTTGTGCTACTCTAGATTTGCTGGAATACTGTCCATATGTTTCACTTAATTGCCCAATAAACAAGGAAGACTCATTTTCCTCACAATGTCTTGGGAGAAGGATACAATTGGAGACAAAAAGGAACTCATTCTCTTGGGTTCTGAGTTCCTACAAAAACAGCAAAGAAGCAGCCCAGAATAAAAGCCATTCAACAAGACAAACAGATATGCTGGCCTACAATTACTGCAGTAGTAGCACAATACTTATTTTTCTTTCCATGGTTTCCTAGGATTGTCAGGAGCTTGACCAGAAAGGACGCAAAGTAATCAGGCTGCCCAGATATACACCAAAACTGACTGTGAGATAGGCTGCATTTGCTTGTCTCTGTCCCAAGGCAAACCAAGTATCAGCTTAACTAATGGAAAGTTATCAATCATGCAAAAGAAGAAAGCCACAATTAGACACCCACTCTTTGTATCCGTAAATCTATGAACTGAGACATCATATCATTATTCACTGACTCTGCTTGGGATTATGAACTAAGGTCAACAAGCAAACTCTGCAGAGCACATACTTTACTGGACTGGACTAATGATGGCTTACAATCTAAATCTGAAGAGCTTGACTAGAGTCCTGCACCAAACATAAAACATATCTCAGAGCTGAAATAGTTGCTGTGAGCACCTGTTATTCATGACCACTGATGGGAAATATAGGGAGTCCTGTATATCCATCTTTTGCCTCCATATATGGTGCGTTTTCCTATGATACAACTGAGTAATGCAGTGTCTTTGCTGATACATTTAAAAAGTTAACAATTATCAGTCCTATTTTTTCCAGTATTATTATACAGTGATCTGGAAGGTTCAGCCTTGCAATTTAACATACAAAATACGTTTTGAAAAAAGCTGAAAGTAGCTTCAGTGATGAGAACAGAGGGTGCCTGTCCCTCTTACTTTGGTTGTATTTTACAAAGCAGACCACAAAAATGAAATGTTGGAGATTATTATTTGCTATCATTTTAATAATTGAGAAATGGATCTCAGCTCATGTACACAATTTTTCAAAGAACTAAAGAATCATTTAGATTGGAAAAGGCCTCTGAGCCTTTTCAAGTCCAAACACTGACTGGTCACCACCTTGCCAACTTGACTATGGCAGTAAGCACCATTCCAGTCATTTCTTGAACACCTCCAGGGATGGTGATGCTACCACCTCCCTGGGCAGTCCATTCCAATGTTTAACAATTCTTTAAATGAAGAAATTCCTCCTGATGTCCAGCCTGAACCTTTCCTGGCACAGCTTGAGGCCATTTCCTCTTGTCCTATCACCTTCTACCTGGGAGAAGAGGCCGACCCCCACCAGGCTACATCCTCCTTTCAGGCAGCTGTAGAGACTGGAACGTTCCCCCTGAACCTCCTTTTCTTCTGGATGAGCTCCGCCAGCTGCTCCTCACAGAACCCGTGCTCCAGACCCTTCTACTGCTCCACTGTTCTTCTCTGGGCTAGCCACACTATATCTGGCTTGATACAAGCCAGAATGCCATTGGCCTTCTCCAATTTCAAGTTTCTTTTGGAAAAAATACAGTTCTAAGTGCCTAAAAGCACATTATGACTGAAAAATGGTTTATTAGGCGCTCCCAACAGGTGACTGAAATGAAAAATAGGGTTACATCTAAGGAAAGTAATCCAGGTGAACAGGGGCTTCCATTTGTCTCCTTTACATGGAGCTAGCCATGTAAATGTCAAGATGTGCACAGATATAACTTAGAAACCTAATTAGTCCATTAGAAGTAAACTCTATTAAAAACCACCCAAAAGCTTTAATGATAAACTGCAGCTATTTCAAATTTAATACTGCACTAGCAAGTAATACTGCCATTGAATAATTTAACATTCTGTAACATAAGGCAAGATGAGAGGAATGAGAAAGCACAATTGCTATTTTCATTATGATGTGCCTTTTTGGGAGGTATAGTATAAACCTCATAGCACTAGCACTAATTATTTTGGCATCTTATTGGCAATCACAATTAGACAAAATGTAGGAATTTCTAAGAGCAAAACAAGTTCTTGGCTAGATTTCTTCAGCCTGCTATATTTCAGACTTTTATTTATGGCTAAATTGAAGCTGGATGTCAAATCTGGGTCCCTTAGAACAAAATCTTAATAATTAACTGGCAAAACTGAACATGATCGTTTCTGACACACCTACACTGGTAATTATTGCTTTGAGGCCATTTACTAATGAAATTAATGTATTCATTGCCCTAACAAATTAGCATAACTCATACATAATGCCCCACATTTCAAGACCTTCCTAGAAAAACAACACTTAATACTGCGGAATGAAATGGCAAGGGCATTACATGGAGACAGAATTCACTGAATTACTACATGTTAAAACCACAATGGCTAAGTGTTAGTTATAAAGTAAAATGTAAACACAATGTGGGTATTGAAACCATTAATAGTGTAGTCAAGAATATACAATCGATGATTATCTTTGCACTTCAAATAAGCACATATTACAATAGCAGTAAGCATGGAATGTAATTAACTGGCTACTTTTAGAGATATGAAGTATGAAAAGGAGGCAGTGCTGAAGCAATTTCTTCTTCCTTCTCAAATTCATAATAAATACAGTGTGGCTACTGTGCTTTTTCCCCTCATATTTTCGTTCAGATTAACTCATTGCCTGGAAGTGGCTACAGCAGCCATAAGGTCAAGCAACAGTGAAAGGCAGGATTAAATGCATTACCTTTGGAAATGACTAAAACATTAGCACCACCCTACTGCCATTTCTAATTGGTAAGACTCTCTCAGTTATTCCCTGAGTCTTCTATCTCTCCATGCAGAACAGAGGTCAGGGAAGCAAACCACTGTGTGGCTAGTTTGATGCAGGGCAGGGTGGAAAGCACATCTGCTCTGCTGGCTCACCTGGCAGGCTGGGGGCTGCACTGTGGCCCTGAGGCCACAGACCAAACATGCACTGCCACTGATAGAGCACTCACATCCTGTGACCCGCAGAGTGCTGGTGTGGGCAACATTACACAGGAGGAACCACTGCTTTTGAGCAAGTCTATCTCTAAAGATGGACTTATTTTGAAAGAGAAGACAGGGGCAAACCCACAACGAGTTTGCAGAAAGTCATCCATCTGCATTGCTCAAAATTCCCTCCTGGCTCATCCAGTGGCTGTAAGGCCTGAGAGCTAAGAAAAATTTGACCAGATCTTTCTTCCATACAACTAAGGAGCCAGCCCTAATGACAGTTACAGCAAGGTTACTTTGCTTGTGTTCTCTGCAACTATCTAAAGGTTATTTCCTTCTGAAAAGCACTGAATAGAAGTGTATTCTTGTGCCACCCTTTTCCTCCCTCCTACACAGGCATAAATGCAAAGGAACAGAGTTTCTTAGCAGATCTTCAATTGCATCAGTACATTTTGCTACAAAGGAAAGGAAAGGAAAGAAAAAAAAATTCCAAGGGGAATATTATGGAATAATCACCTCAAATCACCTCAAGCAAGAAGTTTCCCTAGAACTCGATCCGTATGTGTTTGGCTCCTGCCCACAAGCATAAAGTTTTACATCTCTATTAGTGTTTTTATTCTAATCAATGTAATTTAGATTCTCTCATTATCCATACAAATGCCTGATCTTTTTCAACCCTCTTAAGTTCTCTGCTCCTGTGATATCTTATGCCAATGAGTTCTATATGCTAATTAAAAGTTGCATGAAATTTCATTTGATCAGTTCTCTATGTCTTGCTTGTCAAGTGATTCCCTTTCCTCTCCCAAAAATTCCTCTCCATTTGAGACTTCCTCATTTTGCAACTTTCCCCGCCTTGAATAAAAAATACAAGTCTCTCCTACAGTAGTCTTTGACTGTATCTAGATTTCTTCTGGTTTAATGTTATATTTTTTCATTATTTCTTTTTAAAACAGAAAATAACCAGAAGACAAGACAGCATAAGAGATTTTTCTAGCCCATTGAATTTGCTTTAGACACTGCAAATATCCCAAATGCACATTTTTGAATGTTTAAAGCATCCAGCAATAGATTCCCAGCATTGAATCACAAAGGTTATTGTGCTCTCTCTCACACAGATGTGAAACCTAATTATATTGTGGCTATTACTAAGTATAGATAGATACCTTGAGGCAATTAATGTATGACTGAGAGCTCTTCATTTGTGCCTGTCTGAAGACCTGATCTTCGGCCTAATCTTGTGAATTGTCAAGAAACTGCTTCTTTGAACTTTGGCCTGTTGACACACAAAGCCATTTTATAAATGGGTGAATGCTACCTTATTAATACACCTCACAATTGTACAGGCAAGGAAAAATTTTCATTCACACTACCCCTTCTTTACACTCAAACAGTCTGTCTCTATGTGTTTCTAAATGTGCTATATAAAGCCAGAGTAACAGCAAGCAACATTAGTGAGAATAAGAATCAGGTCTTCAACATAACTTCATTGAGCAGGCAACAAGTTGTATAAGGCTACTTTTTTTTATGAGTTTTCTTCTAATTTAAAAATAACTCCACACCAAAAACTTACACAAACTTTAGATATTCCTAAAATATTTTATAACACAGCACTACAAGAACAGCAGTTCCCAGCCAAATTATTGTATACCTTTTCATTGAGAAATAGCATCTGGTTGGAGCAAAAAACCCTACACCCCGTCCTCATGGCTGGTCTGTTCTAAGGCATTTATAGCCCTAAACTGAAATACTCCTACATCTGATCTGTTTTGTCCAGTTAATAATTATGTACTTCAATATTGCATTAGTATCAACTGTTCGAATCACATTTATGTGGTGAAGGTCAGTCCTCTTTCATCTCCAGGCACTTAGTTCACCTGCTTTTCACTTTAGGTCTCTCAGTGGTACATAGGTTTTATTTTTGGCAGCATGCCTACTTTAAGTTAATTCCTTTGTCTGACATGTTGTTACTTCCCTCAAATATGCCTCTGCAACCTTTCTTCCTCCAGGTCAGCTGTAATTTCTGTCCTATCATTTACTACTGGATACAGAGTTACCTTTGTATTGCTGACATTCCCAGCAGATGTCTTTGTCTGACCCAAGTGCTCCTCACCACCTGTCACCTTACTTCCAAGTTTGGCTATAAATAATCCTCCCCTTGCTGGTTTGACTATAAATAATCCCCTCCCCAGCCTGTTGGGTTTTGGAGTCAGCTGGTTCCAATTTAGACATGGTGGAGCTTCCCTTTTCTTTACAGACTTAGAGTTCCCTCTCTTTTGTGTTACCTGCACAGAAATGCTATCACTACACAAACTCACAAGTACAGAAATGTATTGGTAGGACCTTAAATCAAGTCTTTTGCCTGTTCATCTCCATTTTCATTCGAACACTTCTCACATCTCAGAGTTACAGTACCAATACATACAAGAGACAGTGGGCTGTGCTGATGGTCAACCTGACCACTGCCTACCTTGCTTCCCACAGGAGGGCCAACATGTCTACCTTGTGAACAAGTCCTACAGGGCACCCTCAGCCACCTATGAATGTGCTCCTGGGCAGGTCACAGGGCTGTGGTTCTCACCAGCCTCCATCTGTTCTAGCCCAGAGCCTCTGTATGTGCCACAGTCAGTGTCTGGACACGAAGGCAGGCGGGAGTCCCTAGAAATGACCCAAATATAGCTTTCCAGAGACTCCCTGAAGCAGGTTATGTTGAGGATGTCTAAACTATGTGGACTATGTATCCATGATCTTGTGAGTTCTTGTGACTGCAGGTTTTGCTCAGCACAGGCGCTTTACAGTTTTACTCAATGAGCTGCAATTAGATTCTGACAAAAGCCTGTTTGAGGTATCCAGAAACTGTTCCCCTGAAGTTCATGTACCTGGTGCTCAAGGAAACTGGATTCTCTTCAGCACTTCTCATATAAGACCTGACATTTTAAGACACATTTTGCACATTTCAGAAGCAAAGAAATGCATTAAACCCACCTCAGTAGTTTGCTTGTGAACTGTATGGAGGAAGATGATACCTTGGTGTACATTTACTTGTTTGCCTTTTTAAAAAAGATAAGATGGAGGAATGCTTTAGTCAGACTAGGGTGGCTAGTGTAAAGTTAAGAGGGAGACAGTCCACATACCAGCAGCCAGGATTTAAAAGGCTGTCTACTGACAGTTCCTCTAGGAGGAAGGGAGAGGGGAAAACCAAACAAGAAACATCACGTTCCATCCAGCCCTGCCAAAAAAACCAAAAGCAATAAACCAACTAACCAATCAACCAACAAGAAAACACAACAACAAAAAAACCCCAACCCAACCAAAATAGGAGAAGGAGAAGTTAAATTCAATTGAATGGGGCACATTATTTTTCTTAATGGAGTGTCTTCCATAGTTTTGGCACAACACTTCTTTAGGGAGTCTATTTCACATTCCTCTTCTCAACAGGCAGCTACACCAAGTAATAAATGCTGCTTCTCAAGGTTTTGGCTCAAGAATGTCCTACAGAGGATAAGGCAGAAAACAGGCAGCACCAGAATTTGACTTGAGAAAATATTCTGTGCTTACAGCATCCTTGGGAAAAGCAATGACTGCAGCAGTAGTAGTGGGCCACCTGCAGCAAGATAAGCAGTAAGTGAGAATTAAAGAGGAAAGAAAATGCTGACTGATTTTCTCAAAGACATTAAAGACTTGACTGGAGCCTGAAAAAAAGTGATGGATTTGCTGGGGTGTCTTTCACACATCTTCAGTAAAAATTTAGAGTAAAAGCAGAGATTAAGGAGTGTTGAAAAGAGCTGGTGAGAGAAAGCATAGTAAAATCTTGAGAACATACAGATGTCTGTATGCATTTAATGTCATTATGCCACTTTACATGTAGGGAAGACCTGTATTTAGTGCCATGTATTATCCAACCTAGACAGAGGCATTGCGTGATAGGGGTTAATGTGGAGAGTGCCAAATTGGGCAGTGATGTCCCTACATGCAACTGGAGGCACTAATGCAGCATAGCTGGACTGACTCTGTGTGACCTTAAAGGCTGTGCATACAAGTCTTGCCTGAAAAACCCGTGAGAACTTTTCCTGCTATGATTACAAACTTTACTAAGTTAGACTCTCACAGAGTTATATAACCCTCTGTGGTAGTTAATGAAGTGCTGGATGTAAGAAAAATAACTGCAATGTTATTTTGCCCCTGGTATGCTTTGCCTTATAAGGATTAAACCTAGAGCTGATTCACTTGTGTTTTGTGATCTCTATCATGCTGGAATAATAATACTTAGCACTTTATAGCACTTCTCACTTATAAAAAGTGCTTTATAAACATTATCTAATTATTAATCTTCACAACAGCCCTGCGATACAGGTATACAGGTCAATTTAATATTCTCTTTTAATAAACTACTAGTACTTTAGTAAATTGAAAAGTATAAAGCACATTAAATTCACTTAAGAGAAACAAAAGTTAGTGAACAAATTGTAATTCTCCCTACAACATTCCAAGTGGGCAATACACACAGCAAACTGTCAGTGATCACGACTTCAGAGGTCCACAGAGAACAGCCCATATAGAAAATACTTCAATTACCAATTGAGGGTCATTGTTTTTCTGGTGATAACATGAATAACATGAAAGCAGAGAGACTACCAAAACAACTGAAGTTCCTTGATCAAGACCACACTGTACTAAATGCTACACAAACAAAACATAGTACTCCTTACCCTACAACACTGGAGGTCTAGATATAACACTGAGGGTAAGATATGTGGAATGGGAGGAAATCAGTACAGTTAAACAGCAATCATCCCTGCTCATACTGCATCTGCCTACAGAAACATACACAGAGCCACTTTACACCACTATATTCCTTATCTCATAAGTACTCTGTAGCTCTCTCTGGTGATACATCTCAAACTTTAGTGTTTATTGATCAAGGATAGGACAAGAGTTTGGACACATGTCATGCACATCCTACTTCGGGTAGTTAAAAAATTGCCTCAAAGAGTTTAGAGTCTGCATCTGTTTTTTTCGTAGGACAGTCCATGAGATACAGGACAAGTTTCCTAAAGCCAAGCTTTTCACTCAAGGTCATCTATCAACCATATGTTTCTAATATGCTCCATGCCCGACTTGAAACCTGGGGTCTGCCTTGCTCAAAGTGCTGATCACCCAAAAATGCAGCTGAAATTAAAGGGAGCTGTGCTTTCAGCTTATTTACCCAATGTTAAATATTGTGAAAAAGATAGGAGCAGGATGTCTCAAACTGGATTCCCAAATTTGTAGGTGGTTTCAACTTTGATTTACTCTGCCCTAGTCTCCATCTGTCAAATGAGGACAATAATTCCTCCTCATTTCAGGGAGGTGTTGTGAAAATAACTTCATTTATGGTTTTTGAAGCACTGTAGTGTTGAGTGCTATGCAGAAACCTAGGAGGAAATTAATAGTTCTGCCTCTGGAGCAAGTTCTGAAAAGCATGCAATAAAAAGGACCTGAAGGCACACACTAAACTAAAGAGAAAAAAATAAAACGTTAGATTTTATATCCTTGAAGAAAGTATTTTAACTGCTCAATGAGTGAGTGCTGTACTTGCATTATCCAGCAGATTTCATCCTGATTTTAAACTCTCAACTCATAATCTCAGCTTTTATTTGTAAATTATTACGTTTCTACAAATTTGGATCTATCCAGACATCTACAAATACCATAGCACAGAATATGACTGATAAGCCTGTGACTCAATAGTATCTCTAGGAATATTTAGAGTCACTCTACAGACCTTAATCATTTCAGCTCATAAAATAAGGCAACAATAGCATCTTTCTCAACAGGAACCAGTACTTCAAGGAAAGAAGATCACACTTCGACAATAGATTTCGATGGTATACTGAAATAGCAAAAGAAAGGTGCAATTCAGGGGAGAAAAAGTGCTCAAAATTTTACACAGAACAATACATATTTGCTTCCTTTCCAGAAACAACCAAACCATTTTGATCATAGTCTTTCTAAATGTTTTGCCTCAGGAGGAAGCCCAATGTGGAAGTTGTCAACCCGAATATTTAATGTTGATGAAGAAATTAATTTTAAAAATCCTGTTTACAGTAATTTATAAGTGAGAATTTTCAGGTAATCTTGCTGACAGTCAATATTCTCTGCCCTACCTAGAATACACACACTCACACAGTTCTACCCAGTGTTTTGCTTGCTGTGCAAGCATCTTTTCTAGCATGACTTCTGTTCTGAGGGGGTTTTACTATTTATTATTTTTGTTATACACCTCCTAGCTGTTTCTAGGGAAGAATATTATTCTAGGGAAGAATATTATTCCTTAGCTTCCCTTACATAATATACAGATGACTAATCACTGTGGCACCCAGGAAAGATATGTCAGGTAAAGTAAACATTCTGGAAAGAATGAACCCTTGAGCTATCCCTGCCAAATACTTTACCTGGAACTGTCACAATGATTATGGTGAACCAAAGAAGGAGCCTTTGATGACTGAGGAGTTATCTGAATGAAACTGTTTGGTGGGTAGAAAAAACCCAACTGCCAGTTAGTCAAAAGCAGTGCCATTTAATAGAAATGACAGAACCACAGGGCTGCCATTCTTGACTATAGCAGTGAAGCTATCAAATGCATTTCTAAAAGTGTGAGTGAGAAAAAACTGCTATTGTATGCTTTACTTCCACTTGTTCAATTTGCTTTAAAAAGTACAAATGCAATGCCTGGTTTTTGGCTGAACAACATTAGGCTAATATGGTTTATAAGGAGTTGGAGCTAAAACTAGAACTGCAGCTCCCTCAACACTAACATAGAAAAAAGGACATCCAGTGCCCTACATCCCTTCTAAATTCAGATTTTATAAAAGTCAAGTATGCGGAACAGTGTTTTATGTTTAAGATTCCCAGGGGTAAAAAAAAAGATCCTGAATATTATTATGTTACTTGCAGTATGAAAGAGGATGCAACTCTTTAGGTGTGCTGAAACAACCTGATTTAGGTGTGCTATGGCAGAAACCACTTGTTCTTTGAAGATTTAAAAAATGGTTCTTATGTGTATATCAAGTCCAATTTCTTACATTTCCTTCCCACCCTAGTGCTGGCTACTCAGTCTAGAAAACAATTTTCTGCAGATTTTAAAGTAATGTTTGCAATGTCCTCTCCGTACTTTCACTTTTTCTCCTCAGGTGTTTTACTTTTTGAACTGTGCTTCACTTGTATTTTGATACCAAATCCAGTTGCTGAGTAACAATTCTGATGCCCTGAAACCTGTCGTGCAACACCACGTAAGGATCAAAAGAGGACCTTGCCTGAATCAATGGAAGTGTGAAGCCCAGCAGATCAGACACACTGGCATGCAGCCTGTGCCAGTGTTCAGGAGGCCAACACCCCATCCCCCCCCAGAGTGCCCACACATCTGGGGGACTCACACTGTATATGCAGCCCACAGGCAGATTAGAGAGCACAGAGGCAGTTTCAGGGACAGCAAATGCCCACACATCTCCTAACTGACAGTCTCTCATCCTGAACTTCTTCTGTCAAAACTGAACTCCATCCTGTCACCAACAGATCACTGGTGGAGAACAAAAGAACTCTAAGCAAAATACGTGGGACAGAAGAGAGCTCACTAACCTGGCTACAAAACTGAATTCACAGCAGTTAAATTGACACAGAGCCCCCTCACAGCCTATCCACAATACCACAGTACAGTATTAAATACAATACCTCAGACAAGGAGTAACTGATGTCCCAGCAGTAGGCTTAAAACTCCTACTTTGTCAGGGCAAAGTAAAAATACACAAACCAACAAACAGAAAAAGGCAACTTAAAATGGACAGATTCTTTCTCCTCTCGCCACAATTTCTTACAATAGTTCTTCATCCACAAGGAGTGAGCTCCTTGTTATCAGGCAGCTGATATTTTCCTTTTCTGATGTATTCTCATATACTTTGTGGTGTAGACAGCAGTGCTTTGTTTGGTCCTCACAGGCATCTGGAATATAGGCCTATGGAATGCAGCTGGGAGTTGCATATGCACAAATGCCTGTGCTGGAGCTGAAAAGAGCAAATCCACTTCAAAGGAGCAATGGAGTCACATACTGGTTGGATAAGACAGATGATGCAAGAAATGGGAAAAGATAATGGGAACTGTGGTTTGAATGTGACACTTACAAGAGGATTAATACAAATAATTATGATCAGCTAGCAACAGTATCCTCTCAGATGGGCTGCATCTGACCAATGTTAGTAAAAGCTGCTTGGAGCACAAAGTCCAGTATGAATTTTCAGTAATTTACTCTGATATGAAAATATTCCTAATCTGATAATATGCTGCTATCAAGAATCAGTGAGAGGAAAAATATCTCAGGCCTTATTTGTCTATCAACTCACTTTTATTGCCTCACATAGACTCATGATCAGATATTTCTTCACAGAGTTACCTCTGAAGTACACAATCCAGTAACACACTTCAGAAAAATAGCTTCTATTACACAATAAAGAGAAATGCAACCTCTTTACTTTTCAAGCAATTTGTCTCATTACTCCCAAATTAAAGTAACAACCCCTTAAAAATAACAGAATAAATCCACCCCTTTATTTGTTCTAAAGGCAGAGGAAGAAAACATATTTTACACTCCTCTATGGCAGGAGACAGCTGACGGGAGATTGTAGGGGTGTACATGTCCACAGAAGAGAGAAAGGAATTCACACACAAAACTGCAGCTGAGGAAACAACAGCTTGAACTCCATCTGGCATGTGAGAATGACTTACAGTTCTGGAAGCTTGTGTTTCAATGAGGAGATTCAAGAAAGAGCTGATATGGAAAAAGGCCTCATTTCTAATACACTTTTATGTCTTGGAAGTGGTCTGTCAACGTTAGAATGACTTACTGCTATGTGCTGTATTCTCCAAATCTGTATTTCTCATTTTCCTAGTACTTCTAGAGCACAGCCTACACTGTGCTTTCCTGATCCGCAGACTGTCAATTTCATTTCAATAAATACTGTCAAAAAAAAATCATATAATCAGTTGTGTCACTTACCTATGCTGCAAATACGCTTTGTGTCAGATTACCTCCTGTTCAAGAACTCTAGAAAAAAACCCATACAAACAAAACAGATATTAACAGTAATTAAACTTATTTAAATCATATCTTTTTCAGCCAAGTACCCATAAAATCTTCTAGTATCATCCTCCCGGCAGGATGCAAGAATAGCAAGGACAGATCTGTAATGAAAAGTGAATGCATGAGCATCCTGAAATCTATTTCATGTTTGACAATTGGCAGCTTTCTTCCATTTAGAGTTTTCATATTATGCAAATGCTTGTATACTGTGAGCCAATGAAGTATAGAAAGATAAGCTTCAAGTACGTTATGGACAATCAGCATAAACTAGAGCTCAGGATGGCTGCGCTTCCCTGAGCCTTTGGAAACAATCAAGGTTCATGGTGTTCAGCCACTGCCTCAAGGGAAGTACACAGAGTTTCAGTGAGATAATGCACTCAAAATGACATGAGTTTTTTTAGCAAAAGTATGACCTGCAAAGGCCTGTCCTTCATAAACCAGCTTTCAATAGCATGGTTATCAAATCCAGATAATGCACTTTATAGACCCCAAATGTACCCACATTTCAGACCCTGAAATAGAAAACCTGATTCTTACACGAGAGTATAAGAATTTGTTTATCAATCAAGTTTAAATGAGGTTCAATAACGGTCCAACTGCAAAAGGCAGAACACTATATTTTGGAAATTTTGAAGCTCTGCAAGACAGAGAAGGTTCAGCAAAACAAAGGCAACTTTAGCTGGTCTCAAACACAGTCTGAAGTAGGAAAGAGGGAGAGAAAGAGAGCACCAGTCTCTTCTAAATAGGTGCACCAGTGACAGGATGGGAAATAATGGACACCAAGTTACAACAAGGAATATTGCAATTAAATATTGTTAAAGGGGGAAAAAAATCATCATTGAACAGTAAAAAACTAACATGTAGGGCAGAGATACTGTGCAATCCCAGCCACTGGAGATGTTCAAAACTTGACAGGACCTGGGCTGAGGAACCTGATCCAAGCTGGCCTTGGTTTGACCTGAGAGCCTCAATTGCTGCTGACTTGCCTGAGGGCTCGTAGCCTTCACCTGACTCCAGGGTGGAGAGGAGCAGGCCTTTCCCGTGGTCAGAAGAGACTGAAATCTCCTCTACCATGAAGCAAGTGCAAATTTTAACCTGGAAGCATCTCAATCTTTTGTTTTGTGTATCAAAATTAATGGTGGTTTACAGTATGTTAATAAGTAATCAAATAACTGCTAAGTTTTCTGCAGAGAAAGCCCAGACTTCCAGCAGGCAAAGTGCCCCATCATAGGCATCTTCCACCTGAAAAAGACTGTGAAACAAGCAAGTCACGTGCTATTTCATAGAGGTATTAAACTGCTTCCTGTAGTGGCTTCCTTTAAACCCAGTAAAAAGTGAGATTTGGTGCAGAATAGAGACAAACACCCTGCTGTGCCTATCTGGTTTCCAAACAGAAGCCCAGAGTGGAGAAGAAGGGAGGCAGTTTAAGTTCATAGTAAGTGTGGCTCCACTGCTGAACTTCCGGAAACATCTCATCATTTCAAATTCATTAAATCAATTTTTAGTTCCTAAATATTTATGACAAATTGCCATACAGGTGGGTTAGATTACTCATTCTTTGTAAGAAGGGGAAAACTTAGCTAATATTTCCCTCAAAAATCTGAGGGCAGTCTTTGTGAAACACTGTTACTCAAGAAGGAAACAAACACAATCTTTGAAGAGGTGTAACACTGAGGCACACACTGTTCACAGAAAGTGACTTATGACTGTGGTCTTATCCTCTGAAAGAAGAGCCAGTTCATACTTCAGCTGTGATATCAGAGGACTAGGTCCCAGTAGGAGTCTAGTCAACATAATAACACTGGAGAGAACATATTGTCTTAAATGGGTTTTATATTTGCTTCTACACACAGCTCCAGAGACTGTTAAATACCGAAATCAAACTGAAATGGTAAGAATAGAGTGAACTTAATAGCAGACTGAAATTTGTAAGAAAGTTTTGAATTCAAGATTACAGTGAATAAACCACTAGAGTGGATTGCAGAAGAGAAAACACAGAAATTAAATGAAACCACTAAAGGTTTATGAAGCGTCTTTGTCATTGTTCATTTCTTTTGCTACCTGACCTTCATGTTACAGAGTTTCAGAAACCAGCATTTCACACTATCCATATTGAAAATATGGATACAGAATAATCTCAGTTTAAATAGGATTTTGTGCTTTCTTGGTTTGTTCTGGGGTTTTTTTTGGTTTTTTTTGTTGGTTTGTTTTTTTTTTTTTTTTAACTGTGTCTTCCATGAAGTGCCCACCAAAGCACCAGATGAACTAAGCCAGTCTTGGTTTTCAGTACCTCTCCTTTCTTCACCTTCAATGAGTCTTGTATAAATTTTATTGGCTGAACTATAGGTAGTCTACATCATGGGAAAAATGTTTCCCTTACACCTTAGAATCTTATAATTTATAACTTGAAATTCAAACCAACATAAATTAGTTATTCAATCCCTATATTCCAATTTAATGAACCAGAGGTTACATTACATTATTGTTTTGTGCCAGTGGACCAATCATTTGGTTTACAGAGGGAATGTAGTTCTTTCTTAATAAATAAATGCATAAAAAAATAAAGGTATCCTCAATGCAATTATGCTGATATCCCTCAGGAACCAGAATGCAATTATTTAAAATATTATTTCCTTAGATTAGTCTCAAGAAAATAAGGAAAGAAATATGAAATTTGTGTCCTTTTAACTTAAAGTCATTTTAAGAGCATCAACAGTGATGCAGATAGTCCCCAGTGGCAACTGAGAAGCACTTAGCCAGAAAATTGTTATTGGATTACAGTTCTGGCTTCATAAAATGTGGGTAAAGATCATTTTAGACATCCATGGAATGACCCATTGTCATGACTGGTATGACAAACAAGTGACAAAGTTATTCTATTCTGCTATTTTGAGGATTTTTCAGATCACAACAGTAACTTGGGGCTGTATCAGCCTACACAGTTTTGATTCAATTATAAAAATAACTCACAATAAGAATAATTCTAGCATAAATAATTGAATCTTTCTGGAGGAAAAGAAAAATCCCCACGAACATGTGC
The DNA here is from genome assembly GCF_965231275.1 of Zosterops lateralis. Lineage (NCBI taxonomy): Eukaryota > Metazoa > Chordata > Aves > Passeriformes > Zosteropidae > Zosterops > Zosterops lateralis. The sequence continues at coordinate 15,375,926 of NC_139769.1, forward strand.
ATAAACTTTCAAGTGTTCCTGATGTATAGAGAATTGTGAAGTGATAGGGTGATCAGAAGTCAATTCCAATAGAGAACTACCTTTCGAACTAACTGGTCTTCTTTATTAAAACAAACAAGATGAAAAGGGCACCAAAGGACACTGCATGATTTTTAACAATGTGCAAACTGAAACCACTTAGATACCACTAAGGTTCATATGATCCTTTTCATTGCATTTTACAGTCTTTTTCAAATAGATGATTTCCTGGATGAGAATCCTGCCTCCCATATTTTAGTCTGCTGATTAGCTCCCCCTAACTAATGTGACTATATAGCAGATGCACATGTGCAAAGTTAAATAAATGCAAACAAGAAATAAAACTCTTCACCTTTATGTCTGAGGTCACCAGTGACCACTGGCAACACAGTAAAAATCAGAACCTTAATCAAAAACCCTAACATGGGATTTAATTTCCTCGTGTAAGGTCTTTGTCATTTTTCTTCTCTGCACACAGTATGTCTTTGCTCATATAATTACATCATTAACATCCTCAGCACCTATTTCATCCCTTGTTAATTTTGCTAAATATAAAAACAGACATGCTCATGGAAACAAACTTGGCAAGCAAAGAAGCATAAACACTTTAAAAGTAAAAAAAATAAATCTATTCATATCCTGATAATTGGTATGTATAACTGAGCACTAGTAGGTGCTTGTAATCCACATGATGGCCTTCTGACTAGAAATGTACATCCAAGAACAGCTTTTGCTGGACTGACGGAGATCACTTCAAAGTGTGGGTACAAGAAGGTGTTGGTTTTGTTTTTCTGTAAGCAGTGTTGAGGCTTGTAGCACCAAAGGGCAGGAGTGGCAGTTGATAAACCACACTGGTCTCACAACACCATTGGTTCCCCAATCTTTTTTCTAAAAATCAAAAGGACTGGGGATGGGGTGGATGGCTGGAGAGAGTGAGATAAACTTGGCAGCTTAAAGCCCTTGAGATTTTAGCAGTTTATCTGACTGGCCAAATTCACATTTAGCTCTCATTGTTCTATGACTATCATCATAATTTAATTGAAGATAGGAGTTTGAAGATTAGGGGCCAGCAGAGGGTTCTTCCTTCACACCTCTGCCATGAAAGAGAGCAAGTAGCAAAAGGTTTTTAGTAATCAGCAAATTGGTAAGCTTTTGAAAGTTCTAACTGATTCACCCTTGGCAAGTAAATTGGCAGTTTTATTTCTTCCTCTGCCATGCCCAAAAAGTAATTCTGTTCATCCTTGTGAAAAAAGGAAAATTTCAGATGGGTTCCATTTAGTGGGGTGGCAGAGAGCAGATCTTTATTCATCCTAACATATGAATCTTCACATATAAGACCAGATTTTAAAACTGTTACTCACAACAAAAATTACTTTGTTCCTTGAATCATACCACCAGGTCATGGAGGGTGGTGTTATTAAATGAAAGGAAGAGGATCAGTAACCGTTGTTTGATGACAAACATACTTTTAAACTTACTGCTTCCATAAAAGATACCGTCTCTCTGTGCAGATGCATAATATCATTTGATACAGCAGCTTACAAACAGAACTCAAAAGTCCTTCTCATTAAGAGTTAGCATTGAACTTGTTTTGTTACACTCAGTAGCCGCTACAATCCTGATTATGCCAAGTTTTGGCCCCCAGTATAGTGTTCTTATCCCTATACTGTGCTGACTTCTGTTTAATTATCCAAAAGCGCACCAGAAAGTGGAGAGTCCAGTTTTAACTCCGACCATGTCTCAGCAATTTCTCCTCCCAGCACATACTATTTCAACAGCCAGTGGTCAACTGGAGTTAAAGTGCACACAAGCAGCTGAATAGGATGCAATTCTTATTCTTATGATGAATATCAGGGTCAGAGGTGAGTGCCAGATAACACATAGCAGATGTGGAGGGAGTAGAAGGAATTCTGTTTACTTTGGGTGACCACCTACATTTCAAGGGGGGAGGGGGGAAGCTAAAACTGCAAGATAAAGGCTGTTTAAAGGACAGCATTGTACAATATTTTGCAGGACAAAGATACATACTTCCATATTAGCACAAACTATTGTTGAAATATAAGACAGTGTGGCCCAAATTAACCACCCATGGAATGTGACTCTTCATGAAACAAATAAGAGAAATCTTTTGAAAACATACCTCATACCATATGATTACTTCAGCTGATATTGAAAAGCTCCATTTCTATTTGTGTTGCCTGTATTTCTCTCCATTTCAGAATATTTTTTGCAGATATTAGAAGCAATGCAGCCTTACAAAGGGGAAATGGAGAAAGTCTGATCTCAGCCTGAGGGTAGTTCTAGATAGGCACTGAGAAGACTGCAAAATGCAGATGACAGTGCATTTACAATCTCTCATTATGGAACAAGAAATACTGCGAGTTATTGCTAGCTGCTTGGGCTTAGATCATCAGTCCAGACTGTGCAGAAGGGACATTAAACTGCTCCAGACAGACAGGAGGTGATTCTTACAAAGATGATGCATGGAGCTAGAGATCTACAAAAATTCTTCAAGTTGGTGAAACTATCACCAGCCATTTAGCAGCTCAGCTTTTCACAGCCCATGGCAAGGGATGAGGAAGCTCTCTCCTCAATACCATCAGCTGTTAACTCCCAAGCAGCAAGGAGGCAGCTGCTGTGAGAGACAGGTGAGAAGACTGATCACTTCAGTTAAATCAATGAGTTTACTGTATGATCAATGACCTTTGTTTCCCCTGTTCCCTCTTCCTCTCCTAAAGACATCATGAAAGTCATTAAGCATCTTGATGTTTTCCATATGGATGTTTCTACAAGTTATAAGGTCAAAGTGGACCAGTTAGGAGAACTTAAAACCATCAGAAAAGACTGAAAAGGAGAAAGGGGACAGGGAAAGCAGCATTAAAAAAAAAAACAACCAAACAACAAAACAAACAAAAACCCCCACAAAAAAACCCTACCCTCAAGCTAAACTATCCAGGGACAAGTTGCATTTTCCAACATTCTACAGGCATCAATTTCCTAGACTACTGAAAGCCTTCGTGAAGAAGGTCTCAATAAAGTCTCAGCAAGCAAAAATGGATAGGTTTGATTGAAAATCTTGCCCCAAATCCTTACGTATAATTTTTAAAATAGGTCTACATTCATATAATATGATCCAGTCAGTTCTCAAAATGGAATAAATGGGACGGTCATTGTAATTTTTAACTAGTACCTGTAGAAAAACTAATAGAGACTAGTCATCTCTAGAAGAACAGATCTCAGAAACCAGTTCAATCCAAGGAGGGAAAACCAAACCAAAGTAATCCCATCACACAGATGTTCACCACAGATGTTAAGTTTCTAAATTAGTTGTTACATTTATTCCTTGATAAGCTTTGGTCTGGATGTTGAGTATTCAATCTTTTTTTTTTTTTTTTTTTTTTTTTTTTTTTTTTTTTTTTTTTTTTTTTTTTTTTACAGGTGAAGTACACAACAAGAAAGTAAGTTTGGCAAATGACCTCTGAACTACTCTGAACTCTGAAGATACAGTAGTACATTTTTAAAGATATATATGGCCTCATTTAGAAGATGGATTGAAGTGTAGTATAGAGGGCAATTTAAGCAGAAAATCTAACAGTTTTCAGTTTTAAGTCTTCTATGCAATGTACATCTCTTCTCAGGTAACCCAAAGGTAATTTTAAAAGATCCCAAGTCTTTAAAGTTGAACTGTATTTGCAACATGAAGCAGTCATTCTTTTTGAAAATCAAAACAATCTGCAGAAACAATTCCGATATTGCTAAAGTTTGGCTGAAACAAATGAACAAAATGATAATTATTTCTGAAGTGAAAGGGAATGTATCCCCACCCCTCCCTGTTAACTTTTGGTCTACTGCCACATTTCACTTTGGCAACAAAAGGAATGCTGTGGGCACCATTTAAAGGCATGTGTGGCAGCCTGAATGTTAAAGTAAATATACCTTATCTTTGACAGATGGTTAATTCATGGTCATTATTACTACATTGAATTGCTCAATAATTTAGATATGACAGATGTGTGCAGGAATACATGCCAGTTCACCTTTCTAGGAACCCCAAAATGCAATATTTTCCTTCATGCTTTCACCATACATCCTCACACTGAGTGTGACAGTTTGAAACCAATGTAGGCTTTTTTAGCACCTCAACTACCCCCCCACCACTCCTGCTAGGCAAGAGTGGGATTCTGGAGAGTTACCATGTCTCCAGACTGGGATGGATGAGTGGGCTTTTCTAAAACTATTGTTTTTGTCTAAAACTATTGTTGTGGGCTTGTCTAAACTATTTTCTTAGTATGTGTAATGCAAGCCTAATTTTTTCCTTTGTAGGCCTAACTTTTCCAGTTCTGTGGTGCAAATATCACCACTTAAGCAATCACAGGGAACTAATTTGCAGACAGGGTCACAGTTTGACTAGCACTGAGTGCTAGTCTGGAACGGCTTTAAAACAGACCATATCTAACTTAACATTTATATAAATGGTGAGCTTTGCACCCACTTCTACCACACAAAGATTTACAAAGTGAGGCCATTCTAAGAAACTACAATTCTCTCTCCATCACCTATTACAAACCCAGTCAATTTTATATGGTGACAGACGCAAAGATATTTTGGCAAATCTTTCTTAAAAAATAATAACAATTTTAAAAACTAATTCCTTATACCTTCCTTTAGTTGATACAGGAAACTGAACTTCTCCTCTGTTCCCACTGACATTTCTAGATTGGCTGGCACAAGAAAGCACTGCAGAACACCTCCACAGTTCACTCACTGAAGTTGAAAGTCTTCTACTGACTTCAAAGGCGTTTGGATCAGGCCCAAAGTCAGCTTCCTAACATGTGAGCACAGACTACCAAGCCACAGCACTGGCTGGAATCTGTGCTATTTATATGCTATTGCTGAAGCAGTGCAGGAAGCTTACTTTAGGTCTCCAAAAGCATGAGCTGTTCTTTTGTTGTTAGTTTGCAGAACATTTTGTGAAGTGTCACCCATTCCTGTGCTGATATAGGTTAATTTACAGGTTTCTTATCTGAACCACAAAATACAGGTATCATAGACTGACTTTGCCTTTGACATACTACATGCACAAGTTTTCTGTTCCCTCCCGCCCAGAAATTTCATTGTCTTCGTGCCTCTCTATAAAGCCCTGAGATGTCATATTTTTACTTAGCATATGAACCTTCTAGAGCACAAACCTTACCTCTCCTTGTTAGTAACTCACTTGGTACACTATTGTCATTATAATAATATAAAATAAGATAATATAAAATAAGATAATATAAAAGAGTTTGAACAATAGTAAGTAGGAAAAGCCTCTGTACTATTTTCCCACCACAGCGATTAATCTTACTCAGAGTACTTGCATGGCAAAAAAACTCCAGGCAAACATGCAAACTAAACCTCAGCTGTAAGTTTGCAAAGTATCTCAAGCCAGAGAGGGAACTGAATCTAACCTTCTGTATACTCAAGGGAAGTGAATCCTTTAAATCAGTTCAGGTAAAATATTCAAAAGTGTCTCTTTCAAAGACTTGCATTAGCACCTGAATCAACATCATCTCATTCGTGTGTCTTTCACACCATTCTAAACTACAACTGCTTCGAACCATAGCCACAGTGGACCTAAGAGATGCTAAGATGTCTCAGCTCCTAAAGCTAAGAAGAGTTCAACAACAAGGTATCTCATAGGTCTTTCTCAACATTTCATACAAGCTACCCTTTGGCAGTCAACTGCTCTGATGTATGGTGATGTTTAACTGTCTCTCATTTTCTTGCTCTCTAATTGAGTTTGTAAACTCTGCTTAGAAGAAGTTTGTAGAACTGAAGTAAAACTAACAGAAGAGTTCCATAATCTCAACAGCCTGGTGCCATATGGGGCACCACACAGTGCTGAAGTTAGGCAAACTGGAAGAGAAAATGTGCAAATTCCTCTTCCCTTTTGCATCCAAGCAAAAAACTTCTGGTAAGCAATCAAACTATTTTAAGTTACAAAAGTGCAGCAGAACATCACAACTCATCTCTTCTTCTCTAAAGATAAAGCTTTCTTTTGTCTCTAATTAAAAAGATTAATAAAGTAAGAGAACACATCAGGTTTGCATCAATCATTGCCCATGTGGTTCTTATTACTGTAATTAAAAGTTATCTCTTCAAAATTGTTGGATGAAAGTGCCACGATCTGCAATTGAAAACACATTGAAGGGAGTTACCCACCTTATTTGACTATTTTAGACAGTCAAATTTAAGAACACTGTGAAGGTAATATTCAAAAAAGTCTTTAAAGGCAATTTGTCAGTAAAAGTGTCCTATGAACTCTCTATTGAAGAATGTGAATAGTGCTAAGATCTTTGTTTTAAAAAATAATTAAAATAATGAAGACTTTCTGAAAGAAGTTATTTAAAACTTAGACACTGAAATTCAAGTTTTCATCTTCAGGGCTTGTTAGGTCCTGTATATATTAGGAGTGCTCATTTCCCCTAGGGCTGAATCTTTTAATATGTTTAGGTTTTCACACTGAGTGGGCCAAATTTCAAATAATCCTGAACAAACCTGATTCTTTTGCTGACATCATCCTATATTTCACATAAAATAATGCTCAATTTTGACGTCCAGCTTGCACCGTATATAAGATTTGGAAAATGGGTGATCTAAACAGAGATTTTGCATATGCAGGACTGTAAACTTATAGATCTGTAAAACAGAAATGCACTGCAAATAGAATGTATAATTTAATTACAGTACCTTTCATTCAGACATTAATGTACCACACTTCTAACATCAAGCTAATTACATCAAAGCTAGTAGCATGCTTAAAACCAATGCTTTTTAAACCTTTCTTTATGCAATGTAACTTAAAAGGTATTTTTCCCCACTTTCTTCTTTATCTTCACTGAATGCAAGATTTACATTTTGGCATAACAGACAGTGACTTCATGGAGTTCTTTTCAAAACTGTTCAAGGTGTAAAACTACTCACTAACTTTGAGAAAAGGTTTACTGGATACCATTAAAATTATTTAATGGGCAGAAAGGTATCTCCTGTAACATAAAGAAGCCTTTTATTTATAAATCACAGGAAAACACCAAAGGGTGTTAAAGAAGGACTTGATTGGGTTTTATTGTGAAAGAGGAAAAAATATATTTTCCTGCCATCTTTATTTACATTTGAACTCTGCTGCCCATTTCCTTCCACAGCTTATGATACCCAATAATCTCTTGCATCTTCTTCCCAGTTACCAACAGAAACCTTGACCCATGCTCATTGGATTTATATGACAATGCATTTACATCACAAGAGAAGAACAGTCTATCTCTAAAGGCTATTTAGAAAACTAAGAGAGACTGCAATTTGCCCAACAATTCTCAGCTATAAAAACCAACTTTAATTTAAACTTTTGCTCAGATGGAATTATCCAACTCTTGAAAAAAAAATAACAAGTAACACAAAATGAGAGAAGTGCAGACTTCTGAAGACTATGGGAGGAAAGTGGCATAACATATTTACTGTGTGTCTCTAAAATTTCCTATAGAAAAATTACCCTGTATCAAAGAAAGTGTGGAGAAAAAAGAACAGTGATGCTGAATATGACAAAAAGCTTGTTTATGTTTAATACATAGGAGAAATTGTTCAAGGACAGTTAAATGTGACCCATTTAATACAACAAGGTCTCACATACCCATGGTACTCTGCTGAGTAAGTGCTGATCATGCAAATAAGGGCTGCCTGGGGATACACAGTGCTTTCAGTTGCAGTTTGAATTTTCCAAGTTCTCAAGAAAGTTTTACAGACGTGGATACATGTTACTGGGTCACTAGAGCTACTACCATTTCTTCAGCTGTTGGCTCATTTTGAAAATTTATTTGTCTGACATTCTTGAGTCTTCTGGCACACAAATCCATTTTCAGTAATATAAAAATCTAATTATTGCTACTAGCTGTGTAATTTAAAGTGTGGATAGGCAAGTCAATATGAAAAGGTGTCCCAAGACAAATACTTGAGCTTCAAGATAAAAGAGGAATAAAAATCTGGTGGTCATTGTGATTCTAATCAACTCAAAAGTTCAGCAGAGTCTAGGAGTCATCAAAGGTAGAGTAGAGCATGCCCTCAGTATTCACTGCATTCAAGTGTGATACCTTCTGGACTGCCTTACACTTATTGGCTTAGATTTTTTTCCCAGATCCCAATATGCTTAGAAATCCTATAGCCATAATTTGGGTTCATTATGTCTGAGCAAATGCAAGGAAATCCAAACTACACACCACCTCTGAAACTGGCATCAAACGCCCAATCAAAATTTTACGAGGCAGGTAAAGATTAGCATATGAAAGTGAAAGGGCTAAGAAAAATATACAAGTTAGAAACAGAAATGTCCACTTCACAGGGGTATAATGTGCCCACTCTCTGAATACAAAAGAACACAAAGGCAGACAATTGTTTTTCATAATTTTACTATAATTATATAAATTTTATCCTTGAGGGAAATAATGCTCTAAAACAAGTTGCCCTAACCCCCATTCCCTAAACATTTCTCTAAAAGATTAAACTGTTTTTCCTATTGCTATTTTTAGGAATTAAACATTCCATGGTCTGAGGCCCCAAAGAAAACATCACTCTGGGTTCTGGATGTGTTCCATGATATCTTGCAACAATCTTAAAAAATGTATGCAGCCAGTGTTGTGATCCCCACTGGATCTGCAGGGACCCATTAGGATCATCAAGGGAAGCATGTGGTTGTGACAATGCAAGCAATTTAGCATTATTCACTGGAGCTGAAGCACAACACAGTGTGAAGCCACTATTGTTCTCCTTGGTTTCTGAAGACGCTCAAGTTCTAACCTACTCACAGCCTAACACACACAGAAATCAGAGCCTGAAGCCTCTCAAGGGAAAAAGATTAATAGGGGACCAAAGCTGGGGTTTTCCCCCACCACCACCCCCAAAAATGACCATGAAATATTAAAGATTGCTAGAAGCCATTTCATTACAAATCTCTTTTGAACTGTTTCGGTAACTGAAAAAATGGATTATCTTATATTATCTTCGTGTTTACAAAAAATAAGAGCTGCTGTATACTAACAGAAAAGCAGAATGCCTGCTTCTATAGCTCACTTAGTATGACCTCCTTCCCTTTGCAGAAACAAATCTACTTATAAGGTAATTGTTGCAAAACACTTCCAAATGACTGTCTGGAAAACCACCTCAGCTCTTAATGCCAAAGCAGGGATACAGTCAGTGAATGCAATGGAGTTCAGGCTACAATGGAACAGCTAACACGATGAGACATAACATTTCCTTCCAAAAATATCATTTCATTAGTTACCAAGTGAAAAAGGAATGTGAGTGCTTGAGGACACTCAGGGTAGACTAACTGTGTGTGCATGTGTATAAATATACCTGGTACCTTTGTGCAAGTAAACACAGGGGTTGTCAGAAGGATATTCTGCTACACAGGGCACCAAGACAGTCCCTGCTAGCAATATTCTCTTTATGTTTGTGTACTTATAAAAATGGTCCAAGATACAAATAGTTCAGAGTGAAAAATTCAAAATAAAAAAAATATCAAAACCACTAAGAGACAGTACACTTCACCCCCACTTATTAGTATTAACAGTTCTGGTGTAAGAACAACAGAAAGTCAACCTTGGCTAGTTCATGTTTTTAAGTCACAGAGACAAAGTGGGTTTCCTACAGACACTATAAAAAACTGCATTGTGGAAGCATTTATGGGGTACGACTTCCAAAGTGCACAGTGAGGTTTTATAGCTAGCTCAGACCTACTGGGCTAAATCCTGAGCCACTGAAGTCAACACAGCTCTACACAGATCCCCTTAGTCTAGCAGCATTACACCAATTTACATCATCTGAGCATCTTGTCCAAAAAGCATAATGGGACTCCTGTGGCCTCAGCTTTCACAGAACAATCTGATACTATATAACATAATCTGACAAACCCAAGAAATTTGAAATTAAGACTTCTGCTTTTCCCATATTTCATCCACTTCTGTTAAAGTGCATTGCTGCAGAGGCCTTGGTATTACACAGTGCAGCAAAACAGAGCCACAAGAAAAACACTACTGACTTCAGCGTGACTCATATTTATTTCAGTGAGATCTTATTTAAGCAAAGAGTGAGTCTGGGCTAGGTTGAGTGGTCACTGTGATATTAAAATGTAACAGGCTTTTCACAGTCTGGTTTCAGATGATACCTTCCTCTGTGCTATGGCCCTGGAGTGGGTCCCAAGCTTTGTTTCACTGGGATTTCAAATGTAAACATTTAGATCTAGATACCAACTTCCTCTTATATTGTAAATGATGTTCCCAAAATTCAGAACCAGAATGTTATTCTTGGCTGACCAAAGTCAAATAAAAGGATATTCTACAATTACAGTAATTTTGAAAGAATCTAACTATTCAAGCACATTTTATCAGCTGGCACAAAATTAACATTGCTGCATTTACTTCAGTGAGCCTAAAAATCTCACCTGAGTTGAAGGATTGACCCTTACATATCTACAATCTCTATTAAATTACTTGGTATCAGTGACATGAAGTACTAGGCTCTGGCTGAAATTTCATGAAAGATGGATTAAAGGCCATCACTGGACAGAGACCATAGGGCAAAAACATATTTCTAAAGAACAAATTTCATGTTTCAAGTTCTCTTCTCAATGAAAGGTGACCTTTGATATCATTCTTGCCTTGCTCTTTGTATAAACTCCTTTTGCTTTCAGCACAATTCAAACACAGATGAGCACTGTCTTCATTCTTTCCTTAGCATCCCCATTTCAATATTCCAGACTCAACCATCATTTACCCTAGCAGTCCCCTACTGTGCATCTGTCCCTCAAATCTTAAATGCCTGTCCTCCCAATCTGTTCTGAGGCCAAATCCAAATGAGTTTTGTGCATGTAAATTCTATTATCTACAAGCATAAATGACAGAATCTACTGCCCATGCATGCAAATGTTGGCTATCTAGACCAACCAATGTGCCATTGTGTATTAAGGGGCAAAGGTTCTTTGTACAGAAAGAGAAGCCAATTAAGGGTACCTTTGAAACTGTGGCCCTAAAATTACGCACAAGAAGAAGGTGCACTCCTGCCTGTAAAGAGTAGGTATTTCCAATAAGTATCATTTTCATGCAGCTTAAATCTCTGGATAACCTTCAGTGGTTGAGTTACCCTTGCTCACAGCTCTTCAGGATTCACCTGGCCTTTGGTAATACCAGAGTGTATGTGCAACCTGTGCAGTTAAAGTGTTCAGACAAAGAAACATCATCTCACTAATATAGATTATCTGAAGCATACAAAAGATTTCAAGTCATAAAAACATACAAGGAAGTTTAACAACTTGTTCACCAGGAAGACACCATGATAGGTAAGAAAGAACTCGAGAAGCCAGATGACAATTCTGGTTTGTGGTTGTTTCCATTTTTAACTAAGGCACGTTTTCTTTTAAATGCTGCAAATGGCAAAATTTTTATGTCTATTCACCCACAGCCAGGTAAAATTAGATGATAGAACCCTTTTTTTTCCTTCTTTTTTAAATCTAGGAACATTAATTCTAGGACTGAGTACTTCTAACGCACTAAGTTTTCCCTTAGGCAAATTTATCAACTATCACAATCCCCTCCTGAAGAGGTCTGAAAATGGAACATCTTATTTACCCTTCATTAAGGAAACACATGGTTTATCTGTATGTAAAGATACATTTTCTGTATCTTTATATAAAGTCAGGATTTGGGCTCTATCAACTCAGTTCTGTTGCCAAGCTGTATTGAAGAATTGAATTCAGTTCAGCCTTCATCTGTGCTATCCACATATTTATTCACCATTACATAGACTCCAGTTATCACTCAGTGTATGAATCAATCCCTTAGCAATTTATGATTTATGCTGCTTGCTGGAAGAGAAGTAGGCCATGCCAGCCTTGAAAGCACTTTAGCTTAGTTGTTTTTACTCATGAAGGACATATTGTCCCGTAATTATTCTGTCATTTCTTAAAAGGTGAAATCCTTAACAGGTTCATGCTTTCTGTGCTGCTATGTGTATGTGTGAGTTGATGTCTGAGCACGTTTTACCAAGTAGGAGTCATCATTCCAAATTACTTTACAAGGAGCTACACGGAGCTGGACAGCTTAAAATGTGTTAAATATCCTTACAGTTTATATGGATGGTTGCAGGGGGAGCAGGGGTGGAGCAGGATAAGGGGGAGTCAAGGAAATCGTTAATATGTTCCAATTACCACCCTGATTCACAAAATACACAGCTGCAAAAAAGTGTCACTTTCTGTTTTGATCCTGTTGGTAATGTAATGTAATGTAATGTAATGCTGCCTTTCCTTGTATCATTTAGTACGGGCAATATCAGCAAAATGCGCAACTTTAAACAATTACGCAAATTTTCAAGTAACATGTTCAGAGAAGATTGAAAGGAATTTCTGACATTAATCAAAGATTGCAGGTTCCACTTGCAAGAATTCTGTAAAATATGGGCTAACCTTCAAGTTAGTGGCTGAAAGGCAAAGGTTTTTCCTGCCTCAAATTAACTGTATTTTTAGTTTATTTGGAAAAGAAGCACCAAGAATACTAACATCCCTTTTCTACAAAAATCTGCCATTCAGCTTCAAGAAATAGCATTAAGACATTGTAATACCTCCCCTTCCTTAGATATACCAGAATATTTGGAAAATTTTAATGAACTTCTGAATGATGTATGAATTCCATGAATCATGGGAGCTCTGCAATAGATGCTCCCTATGAAGTCCTGATGTGCTTAACTAAATGCTTATCTGATATACTGGCAATATGAAGCTAATGAAGTGTGTAAACACAGCAGACAGAACTGTTTGCAGTGGAAAAAAAGTCAAACTGGACCTCAAATGAAAACTGGGGGGAATCCAGATTCTTCTGATACCTCTGGCTAGTTGGGGTCTCAATTAAGTGGAGACTGGAGAGAAAGTAAGGCTGGGATTAGGACTCTTCAGGCTTCAGAGTAAAATTTCAGATCTCTCTATTTGTTGGAAATTGCTTGTGTACTACTCAGCCCTTGCTGTTAACCAGGGAATGAAGCATAAATTGTCCAGAGAAAAATCACATTCAGTATGGCCATGAAAAGGAAATGCCGTATCTCTCATGAGAAAGAATGATCTTGAAAGACATCTATCCTGCTCGCCTGACTACTGGGGCTCAGGCAATATCCAGACTCTTAAGATTATTATCTGAACTGCTCTCTGAACCTCTGCTTCCGCACTGTCAGCTGCAATACATGAGGGCAGTTTACAACAGAGTGTTAGTTATTCACTTCGAATTTCCCAGCTTTAGATGGTTTAAGTGAGACCCTTAATGTCACTTAAACATAGTGGTTTTGTGTTATATTTTAATTTTGAAAGGATTATCAAGAAAATCTACCCTTTCCGTTAACTTTCTTTGAAAAACGATTAGGAGTTTTAGAAAGGATCTCCAAATATCCTCACTGTGCCTGATAAGTTATCCAGAATGAAACATGTATTGCAGATGAAAATTAAGAAAATGCAGAGGCAAAATATAAAGTTCTCAATCAGAAATTACAAATAGTGTGTTACTTGGGAATGAAACATGAGCAAACATTTTAAATCATACTGAAATATTCTTTGTGTTGGTATTTGGCTCTGTATAGCTTTATTGATAAAACGAGCAATTTATTTTTCTTTTTATGGGGCTAACAATTACACACCACTCAAAAGAATCTGATTGCTATTAGCTGACTACAGCACTTGCAAGGAAAAAAATCCCGCTGTCTTACATAAATGTTACCAGTAAGATTCCACCTAAGAAAGGCTTTGGAGAACTGCTAATGAGCTGCTTTAGCTACTCCTTCCTAAAAAAACACATTTTGTAATCTTGAGCTGCAACTAATTTTCCTGGTATTACATGTGGAAGTTACTGTGAAAACTAAACAGATAGGATGTTACAAAAACCTCACTTGTAAATATGGCTCCTAAAACATAAAAATCTGGCAAAGCTCAAAGAGCAGAGCAGGAGGTAAGACAGATTTCATATGCTGCTGTCTTTAGTGCTTTTACTGTACATTGGATAATTATGTACTTTGTGTCTTCCAAACTGAGTTACTTTGGTTTAAATCTATTTGTAGAGTATCTGGCTATGTGTCTCTCCTAATTTCATATAGTATCCTCTGGTCTAAAGCAAGCAGTTCCAAATTAAATAAACGAGCATACCTACTGCACAAAGCAACCGACTGCATTCCAGTGAAGCCCCTTTGAAAGCTGTGTCAAATCTCTGCTGACTCAGGGAGGAAAGTACCTCATTCCCTTTGCATTAGTCATCCTGCTAGAGATTAATCCTAATGAGCTTTTTTTACAGGCTTGGCTGGCACACCCAGGATTTGCATAACATACCTGTGATTTCTCAATATTTAGCCCAAAATACGCTCGTTCAAATGCTGATAGATATCAGCTTTTCCAGAAACCATTAACTACAGCATTACTGCAGGAGCTTATAGAGCCCAGAGAGAGGCCGGCCACAGGGTGCTTCCGCAGCTTTGGTAAGCAGCCATCACACAGCTAAGTACTGTAAAATCAGCATGGGCCAACACTCACACAAACACCCGTGTCAACGACACATCTCACAAAAGGTCACAGCATTAAAGAACAACAGTGTTCTCTTTTTCTTTATTTCATTATCCTCATTATCTCCCTCATTATCTCCCTATTTCACTGATTTTTGGCAAACAGTGGGCATCTATTTGATGTGACTAGATTGTTTGCAGACTCTGTGATGGAGTTTCAAGCTTCCTCCCAGCTGTATCCTGCCCTCATTAGGCAAACAACCATCCCTTGGCTTTTTCCTCCCACCAGCATGAGAAAAGACTCACAAAATTTCAGTTCACAGAGAAAACAGGAGTTGCACACCTTTGATCAGTCTTGCGTTATTTTACCCTAAATACAATGCCCCAGCAATTTTTACTGAGGGAACAGTACTAAACTAGTAATCCATACCTACAAACCATCAAGCCATCAGAAAAAAGATCTGTCATGCAAAAAATGTTTGCATGCAACTTGGCTCAATGAAATAGCCACTATTAGATGCATGGGCTAAAGCAAGAAGCCTGGTCTATTCTGGACCAAAAGGGCTGGAAAATAATTTCCAGATCTGAAGGATTTTAAAAGAAGACATTAACAAGCTCTTTCTCAGTTCAATGAGGGTACTGCTAGCTTGGTTACTGCAGGCAGCCTAAATCCCTGCAGCATCCCACGGAGTGAAGCTGTGTCTTTAAGGTAGACAAGGGCCAAACGGCTTTCCTCAGAAGTAAAAAAATAAAAGGCATCACAGTCTGATATACTCCACAAAAGAGACAGTCTGAAACCTGTCAGTTTACTGAGCACTAGTTCATAGTCCCAACACACTCCAGCTATAGTCCGGCAATGGCAGCATAAGAGCGCAAGAAATAAAGCAGCACAGCTGTGTTTCAGGAAGACAGACCACAATCACAACGATCATTCAGCTGTCACGCCCTAAAGTTCTGGCCTGGCAGCCTATACTCAGATTTTGACCTCCCTTAAGGATTCCTAAGGTACACACCAGCCTAGTAGCTAAGAGCTATGCCAATGAAGCACTACCAGTTGTGGATTGGTACACCCGACTTTTGGACGTCCAGACACTGAAGTGGTATACAACAAAGCTCATGTTAATGCCTAAGTTTCCTAAGCAAGGAATGAGTCCTCTAGGAAGTGTTGGCAGTAACAATTTGGCATGAGGCTCACAGGAGGATCATCAGAACTGGCCAGGAAGATGCATGAACACAGGTTGGACCTAAGTCTCTTACGTCCCTGAATGAAAGATGTCCAGGCATCTGAATAGACAAAAAAAGGTGTCTCCAGCTATCCTGGAGCTACATCACAGAATTGTCCACAAAGTATTTCAAAGAAAACAGCAGGCCTACTCTTTTACTTTAAAAGGAGTTTTATAGCAGTGCCCTTTCTTTTCAAATGTAACAGAACTGAATTTGAAATGTTCCTATAAATGCTCAAATTAGTATCTCTTGTGCATGTTTCCTAACTACCAGGCTATCAGAGAGCCACCATGGGCTGGGGGGGCAGAGACTCACCATCTCTCCTGACAGTCCATCTCATCAGCAGCTCTGTGCAATTCATGAAAGTTGTGAATAGTGCTCAGGGTCTGGTGACCTCAACCAGGGCATAAGTATGCAGAAAAATGAAGCCTAAAATTCTTTAGGACCTTTCCAGTCTCTAGATACCAAAGACGCTATCTGGAAACTGAAATGTGGTGCTGTTCTGTTACTGCACACCTACAATGACCTTTTCACGAAGGAGAGCTAAACCAATTCTGCCAGCTCCATGAAGCAGGAATTCCCTTTCTCCTGTGTCCCACAGGCAAGCTCTGACAGAGACACTGCCAGCTGTCTCTGTTCACACAGGCCTCACTGTGAAAAAGCCAAACAGCAACACGACTTTCATGCTGCACCATTTAGCTTTGGCTGAAAGTGTAATCGTGTGTCTGTGGTTTTCCTGTTTGGGTGCCTAATTTAATTGGCTGGGTCCACTCCTTCAAGTGTGGAATGGACTATGAGGGTATGAGGAATTAGAATGTTTCTGCCAGAGACATTCCACCCGGATCCCATGTTTGTTTGACATGTACAAACAGCTAAAATAAAATACTTGTTGGCCTCAGTAATAAACAGAATATAAAATAGTGTGAAATTAAGCAAGACCAGCTGGGCTCCAGAAGAAATGAAAGGAACAGTTAACTTACACTGCACAATAATCTGGAATGCAGACACACTAAGATGGACTGCTATTGATGTCTGGTTTTGATGCATTTTATATACAAAGTGCTGATTAGATCTAGCTACCAAATTATACCCTTTCTTATCCATATGTCAGTAATAAACAAAATTTAGAGGAGGAAAACAATTGCTCTGCAAGCCAAGTTTAAAATGTTGCATCATTGGCCATAGAAGTGTGAAGTCATCACAGCAGTGATAATGATTCCATTGTTCCAGAGGCAAAGGAAAGGGAAAAAACCCCAAAAAAGGAACATTAAAGATTCTTCTGATCTAAGGGAGGATTTGTCCAGCCCTCAGGGACTCACGAGAATTTCAGGATAAGCATCTGTATAGAATCCATGTAGGAGCATTTGGGCCACCAGATATATATACTGAAACCATAAACCAGCAATTGCTTAAGCAGAGTTTTTTGGAGAACTTTAGACAGTTGTTCCCTATAACACAGGACAGGATGG
Source organism: Zosterops lateralis (assembly GCF_965231275.1). Taxonomy (NCBI): domain Eukaryota; kingdom Metazoa; phylum Chordata; class Aves; order Passeriformes; family Zosteropidae; genus Zosterops; species Zosterops lateralis. The sequence goes on from NC_139769.1 coordinate 15,393,187, forward strand.
AGGTGCTCTCTCTGACAGGATTTTTCCTCCTCAATTGGGAGGCAGAGTCAGGGACTCTGTGATACAGAAGGCATGATTCTATCTCACTGCATTATGCAATTTTGAACAAAGAATTCAAGTAGAAAAGTGACTTAAGCCGCAATTCCTGTGAAGGATGCTCTGCTACACTGCCCAGACCATCCTTGTCTCTTTCTCTGGCTAGTCAATGTGCTCCAAAAACCTTTCCCACTTACCTTCCCTTGGGATTATACATGTGGCATTGTGGCTAATTGCCCTTCCAGCAAACTTTTCCTGGCAGCTGGACATTTTGGATCTCTCCCAGTTTGTTACAAACAACGTATCAAATGCATTTGTGTTTCCAATATCTCTTTTAAGAAAAAGAGGCTAAATAAGGAAATGAAGTCCGGCCCTTGGAAAAGCTGCATGGGAAATAAGTTTGTCAGGGCTAAATCACTGACAAAATAAAATGTCTGGGGAACAGATTTAGAAGTCTGTCAGACAAATTACTACTTATATTTTATTTCATTGGCAGCCGGACTGTTTTGATCTGTCATTTTATTTTAAAAAGAATAAACTGAGACTTGTAAACAGGATCTAATTCTCCCTCCCCAGTGTGAACTCACTGTTGTATTGCCCAAGCAACAGAATGGATTTTCTCTCAGTCACAGTGTAGGTACCTGCTTCTTACCACCCAAGGGCAAGATCTCAAAGCATCCACAGTGAAGCCTAAGCCCCAAGATGAAGCTTCCTGTGGAAGATCCTGTCTGTACAGTCCAGTGTCACTATGCCTCTGAAGGCACTGGAACACCAGATAGGTCACAGACAACAGCAGCTTTAATTTTACTCTGCTGATCATTTAAAAACACTGCTTCCATCCATTGCTTGTTCTCCCACAGTTCTTCTGTCATGAAATATCAAGAGGACTCACTTTCCAGGTAAGCCAACATGATGGGGAACGGGTTCAAAATCCAAAGGAATAGAGTAAAGAATTTCACTGCACCACCTGTATCAGTGGCAGAACACACCACAGCACCACCAGACTGAATATCTGAACCATTAGTTAGAATCTGGATGAGAAATGACTGCCACTGAAATGTCTCTTCCCATCCTTTATTATTTTCCTTTATCTAGAAACAGTTGGAATAAACCAAAACAAACTGAATTTTCATTCTCACCCCAGGAAAACAATTTTGGGACTTTATAGCCACCCTGGAAGCCCATTCTTCTGGGAATGCACACAGACTGCTCTCTCCAGACTTAAGCTTGATGGACACATGAAGGCATGCTCCAATGGCCAATAACATACACCCAATCAGGTCTTCTTGCCTAAAGAGAAGGTAATGCTCTGGAATACAGAGCTTCATATACTGTCATTGTAAAGGTTTGAGAATTAACTAGTAATGGGGATTGGTCACATAGTCATGGTAGAATGGATAAACCACTAAATCATTCATTTATATAGTACAATACAGTTACAGTAATAATACTGTACATATGGTGAGGGGGCAAATGGGTGAAAAATATTTTCAGCACCCTGCACAATCATTAAAGAGCTCTGTTTTAACATCTTCTATCACTTACTATAGCTACACAATACATAAGTACATCAGCTTTCCACCTCCAGGAACCTGACTCCAACACCTTCTTTTCACCCTGCTGCCTAGAACTTAACACTTTCAGCATCAGTTAGCATCAACCAGCAGGAGCTTTTAGGAAATCAGCTTTTAAAGGGGCTCCAGAAGTAAGGTTGGGGATTAAGATACTTCATCTTGAGACTGGAGCTAACTGGACTAAAGGAAGCAAAGACATGGGCTGCCTATGAAGACATGAAAAATGATATTATGAGACAAATCACTGGGTGACAAATTGATCAATGAATTTTAATCCAAGCAAATGTAAAGGGAAACATTTGGAATCAACAATTTGGACTAAAGTTTAAAATTATGGTCTCCAAGCTCACTGCACCAAGAGGAAGATCTTGATAGCATGGTGTAGGTAACAAACCAGCCAGATAAGTAATACAGATAATATAACAGATAAGTAAAGCCTCAGCTCAAAGAATAATTGACAGAAGAAAACAGCAAATTAAATGTTAGGAGTCACTGTGAAAGTAGAGAGCATGACTGCATCAGTGCATAAATCCACAGAGCCAGAGCCCTTATATCTGGTTCTGATCCCATTTCTCGAATATAGAAATAGAAAAGGCGTGGAGAAGAGTGGCCAGGATAAAAAAAAGGTGCAGAATGACCACTGGACAGGAAACAATCAAATGTGCTGGCATGGTCCAGTATGGAAGAATGCCACAGGGAGGACAGGATAGAACCTATCAAATTGGAAATGGCATGGCAACAGCAACGGGGGATCTATTCACTGCTTCCTCCCATACAAGAGCTCAGAAACATCAATTAACATGAACAGATCCCACACTCAAACCAGTGTAATGTACAGTCAAGCTGTGGAACACTTTGAAGAAGGATGCCAGAGTGGATGCAAAGTTTTAAACAAGTTCCATGATTGGATCCTTGAGGAAAAAATTGTGAAGGTCTCCCAAGGAGGAAAACCCCTCTTCTGGCTCAGCAGGGCTAGAACAGTGTCTTCATGTTCAGAATAGTATTTCAAAGGGTAATAGCTACATTCTTCAACTTCTGATGATACCTGAGACAAGGATGGGGCTAGATGAGCTTTTGGGTCTAATATGGCTCATCTCATATCCTTTGTCAATTATTTGCCTTGCAGTGTGGACCAAGTAAATTGTGTACACAGAGCCTCCTTCCCTCACAGCTCTATATGCTGAAAAGGCTTTTATCCTCAGCAACTTGACATTGCCTCATTGCTGAGGTCATATCAAATCTGTTAACCAGGGCTGCTTCTTTATGCCCCTACCTGTTTTAGTGAAAACAAACCTTATTTATAGTGACAGTGTTATTTAAATTAATTAAGACACTTTTTGAGGAATACAGGTTAAGGGTTCTCATCTGAAAAGCTCAGTCACCGCACTGGAGTAGGGATGCAACAACCACCTGGAAAGGCAGAACAGACTACAGCCCTGTCTTTCCTTTCCACGATCATTCTCCCAGAAATGAGGGGTATCAAATCTCTCTGGATCAGGAATTCATTGTTTGTGAATGAAGATGGTTGACAATTTTTCAAAATTTTCTTTTTATGTTCCTGCTGGTATTTTCACTGTTTCTTTGTTGGACCCTTTTTTGCCACAGGAAGTTCAGGTTTGAAAAAAAACTAAACAAAATCTCCACATCCAATGTGAGATATCTGCCACTCTGTGATTAGTTTAAATACTTTACTGAAAATATTATCAAAAGGGTTCTAACAATTGGTTATGTCTTAAAAGAGTGAAATCTTTCCAGTTATTTTTTTAGTATGTCAAATTTATTTCAGATTGTGCACTATTATTCAAAAAGAGAACCTTTTCTATATGCTTCAATATGAACAATTCAAAGTTAAGAATTTTCATTGAAATCATACTCACTCTTAGTCAATTCAATGTAAGTAAGGAAATACACTGATCAGACTGCAAAATCATCATCTGTATTTTTGATCTCTTTAAAATGTGAATACTACTATCAGTGAAATACTAGAAGTAAATGATGATGCTTCCCACATTTATTTTGACATTTTTTTATTTGTAATCATCATATAGGGGAATTTTTTTAAAGCCTCTCTTGGTAATTTCTTGTTTAACTACCTGCATCAAATTGAAACAATCCTCAGCCAGTTTACGCAGAAAACCATTTTTGCCCTTCAGAGTTCAAAGGAATTGCCACCTTACAGCCTCTGTCTGCCTTTGTGGATGGAGGCCACACGGCCCTCAACAAACACCCTTGGGGATAAATTTAAAGAAGAAAACTATGTGATTGCCTTTATACCCTATTTAATCAATCTACACCCTTCTTCATCAATCCACCTAGCATCAATAAGAAACTAAGAATGAAGATCAGGGCTGTGTGCTAATGACCAAAGCTCAAAATGTATCCCAGTTCATTAAACATTTTCACTGTTTCTGTCTTCTGAGTTGATAATATGTTTTCATAAGCAGGCAGGTTATTAAAACCCAAACTTCCTGGTGAGAGCTGGGACGTTATCCATTAACTTGTTTCTGAAGAAAACTGTCCACAGACAGCAGAAAAGGAAAATTCTTTACCCCACTAACTGCTCATTAAAAAAGGTAAAAAGTGCTCCTCAAAAGACAGGCCTTCACAAAAACACTGGTTTCAATTTAAATCATGATGAAATCACAAATAAGTAAGAACAGGGCCAATAGGCCAATTACATGCAAAGGCAGCATACACTACCCAGCTTTGTTGCACAATAGAACAATAGAAGAGAACAAGCACTTTAAAGAAACGGGCTGGGGGTGGGGGGGATCAAAAATTTTAATATTTTTCTCTGTTTTTGGTACTTCTAGGAGAATATTTTTTTCTCAGGATCCACATCTGTAAAACCAGGTAAACCTTCCAGGAAAAAAAAAAAAAAAAAAAAAAAAAAAAAAAAAAAAAAAAAAAAAAAAAAAAAAAAAAAAAAAAGATGGCTCTTTGACAGAAGTACTGTTCTCAGTAATTCATTTGAAAGTGCTGAACTCATATTCAGAACCTGAAATCTAGGAACCACCAGCTGGGCTGGGATTCAAAATTACATTGAAGTAGTGATTTTTTGAGTTGTAAGGCATTAAGTAGTAGAGGCAATTGCTCTTCTCACCTATTCCACAAGGAAACTAGGAAGAGAAACATACAAGAATTAAGAAAAGGAGACCTAGTATTGTTAGACTACAGCATCTTGCACTGCTGAACCAGAAGTTGCTTTAAAAAGGAACTTCAAAATTTTAAATAAACTTTTTACAGTGAATCATTTCAAGATGGAGCTGGAAGAAAGACAAAACAAATAAGATAAAACTGTGCATAGTAAATTAGCTTAAAAACAATCTGTTTATGTATGGGGAATTCACTTATAATAAGAGGGGCAAGAAAAGGTCCTGTCAAGTATCAGCATTACTGCCAAGGGAAGGAAGAGGGAGTCCATGGAATAAGTGTATTAGGGAATATTTATAGGTCATGTATAAAGAGCATGGAGAAAGCCTGCATCCAAAGGAACTACACAGAAACACACTCCTGTACAGTGCATGAGGAATGCAGAGGGTCACAGACCTCTTTTATTTCATTTAGGAGTGATTAAAAACTGCTGTCAGCTACCCACACCCAGCTGGGGAGATTCAGGGTGGGCAGGATTCTCTCTAAGTCCATGTAGCTTCACTAGTCTATGCAATACACACTAATTTAACCTGCACTGCAGAGTGTGCTACCTAAACTGAGCCCAACCAAACTAAAGAATGCCAAACCAGGTACCGGTTCCCAGGAGCCAACCACTGCTAATGGCCAGCAGCTGCAGCCTTGTTCCTTGTGCAGGACAGCGAGGAATGTGGCTCTTACGGGTGTAAGTGCAAAAGAAATGTGTGCAAGTTAGGAACCCAACAACACAAATGGACTTCAGGATTTTTTTCAGCAAAACAGACAACAGCAGTGTGTAAAATAAAGCAGGCCTCATCTGCTTTAACTCAACCTTCACCCTTCTCAGCACACACGGGCACAAATAGCATCCTTCCTGGAGCCAATGACAGCACAGGGCTGCATTCATTCCACAATAAATGACTCCCTTTCTTTGCATAATTTACACAAGTCTACCTCTTACAGTCACAAATTACAGCAACTTGCATCTTACAGGTATTTACAACCATGAAATACTGGAGTTGGGTAAGGAAATCGTGATGAAAAGAAGAAAACCTACAGAAAGCTCAAACAAAAGATCAAAAGGGCTCTGCCAATGTAATAAGTGTAACAGTAAACACTCTAATTTCTTCATCATATTACTGGAAGTGGCGTTGCTATGGTAAACAAATTAATATTTTTAATTCAATTTACTTAGAACTACCTGTGACCTCCATTTACTTTTGCTGTTTCTCCCAGTTTGAACAATGAAAAGCAATAAAGCAAGTTTCACTTTTGCTTCCAGCCAGTTTCACTTTCAGAAAAGACTATTTATTAAAAAAACCCCCACAGGTTGATTTCATTGGAATCAAAAGCTGCACACATTACTGTTGACCTCTGATTCAATAAAAGGTTTATGGAACACTTAGGTTTAGGTTAAATTAAGTTGACAGAGTTTTGATAACAAATATTCAATTGATTTACAGAGAAATTAATTTAGTCGAAAGTGTTAGTACAGCTATTTGTTAAAATTTCAAATTACAGAATTTCACAGAATCACAAAATTATTGAGGCTGGAGGGCACCTTTGGAGACTGCTCAGTTCAAACCTCAGTTTGAAGTAGGGTCAAGAAGAACAGGTTGCTCATGGCTGTGTCTAGTCCAGTTTTGAATGTCTCTAAGGACCAAGACCCCACAACATTTCATGGCAATCTGTTTCAGTGTTCATCCACCCTTACAATTAAAAACTTCTTTTTTTAAAAAAAAAAAGTGGAATTTTGTGTATTCCAGTTTGTATCTTTTGTCAGTTGTTTTTTTGCCTGCATGGTTCTGAGAAGAGCCTGGCTCTTTATCTTTCACACCCTCCTGAGCAGCAGGCCCATATTTTTCTTTGCCTTCTTTGTGCTAACAATGCACCTGTAGGAGCCGTTCTTGCCACCCTTTACCAGATCCAAGTCCCCAAGGGCTTTAGTTTTCCTCATTCCATCCTTGTACCTCTGAAGTCCTCCCGGGTGACCCCTTTCACATCTTGTATGCATCTTTGTTTCTTTTTTTAATAGAAATTTAATGCCCACAGAAAGCTACGCCAGCATCCAATTTTGTAATTTTGTGTGGAGAGTTCCCTTAATGCAATTGCTTTTCTAGAACAGTGCAATGGAAACATCAAAGTCCTATATATACATTTCAGAAACTTTTAAATAAAGAAAAAACACACCCACCCAACAAAAAAAACTCTGTCTACAAAGGCACTGTGTCTTGTTCTTACAGTCTCTCCTGCAGCACCCTGCCATTCACCACGAGCTCCAAGAGCAGGAGGCAGGCTATGCTGTGGTACTGCCATCAAGTCATGGCTTGTAAACTCTGAACAAAGATTGAGCAGCGAGGAACTGCATGTGCAGTCCATACCATTGTCATAAAATCAATTAATGAACAAATAAACATTCCTTGATGGATGATCTAGACAGCAAATATCCCACAGGTTCCTCCCCAGCCTTATTCCCAGAGGTAGGCTGAGGACCCTAAGTGCACTCCCACACACACCACTGGAAGCCCTTGGGCCCATTGCTCCTTTGCTCTGCTGCATTTTGCAGCTGTAAAGGGCAAATGAAATGTGAAAATAAATGCCAGTTCTTAGGTGCTTTAGACTACTGAACATGTCCAGAGACCAGGATACTCACATTGCTTCTGCTCCCCTCACTGCCCTCAGTATGAGGCTTGTACAGCTTGTACAGTTAGGCAAAAATACCAGAAAGCATTTTAAAATCCTCCCTCCAGAGAAAGCAACACCACTCCTGTTACCTGTACCTCAGCTTTTCTCGCACAAGCTCCTCAGGTTTCTCTGTGAAACACCTGGGGTCCAAGGCCCTGGGTGGCCAGCACAGCCACAGTGAGCAGACAAGTTTGTACACTCCTAGTTGGAGCACAGTTGCCCATCTCTGCCTGTGAAATTGTGCCTACAGGACAGGCACTGCCTAAAAACTGCTGCTGACACATCACAGCTGAGAAGGACTCACCATCACTTGGCACAGCAGTGCCACGAATTGCCCCTCAGTGGGACAGTTCTGCCAGTGACATTGCGCAGGGAGAGTGTTGGGGCTTAAGATTTTTCCTTTTTTTTTTTTCCTTTCATTTGCTAGGAGACAATAACTACCCATACTTAAGAGAACAAAAGATGTGGCTAGGAGAAAGAGGAGGGGCAAGAGTGCAGCTGGCTACTCTCTTACCGGAGAGGTTTTCTGTTGGGAAGGGCAGAGTTACCCTGGAGATTTTAGGCTGGAGGGACTGGGCACAGCCACTGGCGCTCTCGCTCTTGGCATTGGAGTGGAAACAGATTGTGGTCACTGTGGGGAGAATTCGCCACCACTGCGGGGTTCCATCGTGTCTTCTCCTACCTTTGCTGCTTCTGAGATTCCTGCTACAGCTTGTTTTGGTATCCAGAGGGCACCGGGAGCAGCTGCCTGCCATGAGTTTCTACAGGAATCTCCTTTTCCTTCCCCTCCTCCAGCCCACCTGCCATTACCCTGCCAGGGGGATGTGGCTGAACTTGGGCCACAGCGCCCCCTGCAGGTGCAAGGGAAACACTGTACCCGCCCTGCCTGGCCGGGAGCCAGCAGCGCCCCTGCTGGCTGGGACTGGAACTGCACCAAAGGGGAAAGCACCTCCGGCCGGGAGAAAGCTGGGACTGGCTCTCTGGGTTTGTTTGTTGTTGTTGCTGCTGCTGTTATCATTTGTTTCCCTTGCTATGTATGCATACATACTACTAAAGAACTGTTACTCCTTTTCCCACATATTTGCCTGAAAGCCCCATAATTTCAGAGTTATAATAATTTGGAGGGAAGGGGTCACATTTTGTTTTCCAAGGGAGGTTCCTGCCTTCCTTGTGTGATGCCTGTCTTTCAAACAAAAACAGACAGGAAACTTCTTTGGAAGCAGGGCACCGATCTGGGAATGAGATAAAGCTCTAGGGCAAGCAAAGAGTAGTTGAATAAAAAGGAATCTAAGCAAAACTTCATTTAAAAAAAAACCAGCACTGCTAGTCTCTGCTGTTTGAAGGCACAAAGACTGGACACTTCAGCACCAGCTTTTCATTCTAGAACACAATTAGGTAAGAGCTGACTAATTTAACAAAAGATTGGTCAGTAAAGAATTTTATCAGATTGATTGGAATGTGTGAATTCTTGGCTTTGGTTGGTTTTACCCAGCTCCATTCTCTCCACCTTGCCAGTACTGGTAACAGCAAGACCAGACATCTGTGACCCCAAGGTTGCTCTGTTCCCATCAGAAACTCCTTAGCAATGTAATCCTCTCACTCCCTATGTGGGAAATATTCAGGAGGGAAGAGTTCCAACTTTATACTGACTCCACAGTAACTCTAGTACTACAGGTACTACTAGTTTTCAGCAAATAATAAACGAATGCAGTCAAACATTTGTTGTTTTCTAAAGATGTGGCTCATCTCAACTTCAGTGCTCTTTAAGGGTCTTCACTGCCACTGCATCAGAAAGGCAAGAGATTTTCCTGCCTTAACATTAAAAAAAATGAGTCAAATACCACAGAAACCTCCTGCAGCAGATTGGACATCGTTAGGTAAGCGATACCCGTCATCTCAGCCGAACTCAAACCTAAACTTCCCTTGGTCTTGGTGACAGCTTTGCCTGAGTATGGACAACAGCATTCATGGACGGAGGCAGTGGAAGAACGGATGACAAGTCAACATTGGCAGTACCACCTGACTCTTCCCAAGAGATAAATGGATCTACAGTTCTTAAAGTACTCTAAGAATGAAAACCAGTAAATTCTAGCATCTGAAAACATGGGATAGTTCTAGGGGGTGATTTTTTGGGGGGTGGTGGTACTAGCATTTTATATTCCTTTCAAGATTTGGCCAAAGTTCTCAGCCATGGTTGCCGCAGTAGTGAGGTCTGTATTCTCATGTCCTTCCACTATCCTTACTCAGATAAGCTATAAATCACATGTAACTTACTTCCGTGAGCCTTTAAAAAAATCCAGCTTGTTTATCACTGATTGTCATTTTCTAGTTTGATGGCAAGATTACCATCAGTTACTGTTTTTAAGATGCATACAAAGGAAATTTGTCTTAACATCTCTTTCTTAGCATTCTGTCTTCTCTCTGCTAAAACTGGGTCCAAATTCTGCACCGTGCTGCTTTTGCAACAAATACAAATAGATTCAATAGCAAGGTGAAATATTTGCTTTTACTCTTTTAATTAAAAAAAAAAAAAAAAAAAAAAGCTTGGAGTTTTGCACGGTTATTTACTGTTCTTTGCAATTCTGGCTGATGAAATAGTACTCAAGGAAAATTAGTCAGAAAAGGCAAGAGCCTTGAGTGGTGGAAGCCAACAGAGCTCACTTTCACCATTCAGACAACATTTATGCCACCTGAGAATGTGGAATAGCTACATTAACAGCAATTTCCTTTTATTACAAGTCCTGCTGTGTTTAGACACTCTGGGAAAAAAAAAAATCCCCCATACATACAAACCCCTTTTTTTTTTGACTCCTTCCCGTCTCATCTCTAGAAGAGAACTGATTCTGACAGGCAAGAGGATCTAGTCCATTATGATGCTGTGTGCTTTCCTACTTTTACAGTTTCTATATCATATTCCTAGACCTAATGACTCAAATTAATCTCAGAATGCCACAGAATTCCCATACCTGGCTAGAGCCAAATGCACATGCTTACTTCTTTTGTATTGCTGTCTTTCAGGACATAGGCTGAAATTCCTTTTTCTCAGAGCAAGATCTTTTGGCAGGACAAATTTAAAGCTATGTGCAGGCCAATAAACCCATGATCCAACAGCCTAATAACTCTTGCATCAAATATTTGTGAAACCATAACTTACTTTCAGATCTTGATTATTTCTGAGAAAGGAAACCCACCATACACACATACATGTACACAGAGCTTGAAAAAATCACAGAAATGGCAAAGTTGGTTTCTATTTCCCATCACCCTTCCTACCTTAACTCCTTACATAAATACAGGCTTAGAGTGAGCACCTTCACCAGGTGTCATTAGGATGAATAAACAGATGAATGTATACAAGAGGTAGATTCTAGAAAGATTTTTAAGAGTTCAGAGCTGTTGTCACTCATCTAGTTCTTTGACCATTTGCAAATGTCTTTTATGATATAAAACCTTCTTCCCCTCCCTCCCCGATATATGTCCTTGAAAATTGAACAAATCTTATTTTTATTGTGTTTTCTTCCAGATTTTACCACAGCAATCTGGGCATTTGCCCAAAATATATAAATGAAAATCTCATGCAGCACAGCAACACAAAGAAGCAGCTAAAATATTTTCTCTTTGTCTATGTCCTGAGTCCAAACTTTGGCATAGCCCATGTCACACATCTGCTTCTTCCAAGCTGGTGCAGCAGAGGTGGCTGTGCTTGTGCAGGAGCCACTCGCACCAATGAGCACTGACACAGCTGGCTTGGCCCCAGGAAGGGAAGACTCTCCCATGCAAGAGGAACTGAAACTATGCCTAGGGAAGCCTGCTTTGCCTCTGACCAAACTAGCTGTCTTAAGGAAATGCCAGACCTTACTGCACTGGGGTCAAATGTAGAATTATGTGGCAGTTTGATAAGCTACAGTACACTAATTTATTGGCTATTTTAAAAAATGTAGAGGAAATTTTATTACGGATTACTTTGCTTTCCTGAAAACTTTTTATAATTAAGAACATCTGGAAGACATTTCAATATATCATAAACAAGAGGAAGTCCAAAGCACGTGACTTCTAAGAAAATGATGCAAATATCCTTCTGTGCCAAAATTTACAGTAATCTGTTTTTCTTATTTTGCTAGGGGGGTGGGCAATGGGCAAGGGAGAACGAATGAAGGATGAGACAACAAGGAGAAAACTACTAGTGTAAAGAAATATTAGGTACCACTGTTTCATGAAACATACTATTTTTCATAAAACCCAAAATTGCTAAAATAAATTTGGCTTCTGGTTGCCAATCTCCCCCTCCCACCAATTAGTTTCCAGGGAATACAGCATTCTGGAGTGGATAAATGATGATATCAATTCTGACAACATTAGGAAGCTGAGTGAGAAAGAAGGAAAGGAATAAGAATATGTTTTGGATTACTGTAGGTAAAGGAAGCTACTGGTTTGACCTGATGAGTACCATGCTTTTTAATTAATATCACTGAATATCTACAACTTTTATGACTTTTTTTTTCTTAGTTCTTCAAGACATAAAACAAAACACCAACACAGTTCAACATATTAATAAATATCTTAGTTTGACTAATCTGTTGTCTTATAAAACACAGTAGGATTTATTGGATCTAAAAACAAACATAGCTAAAAGGCTTTACAAGAAACCTCCAACAGATTTACTAAAACCCTAACAATTGATTACTAAGTTCACAGAAAATGAAATAATGCACAAATCTAAAATTCATGAGAAACTTAAAACTATTGTTGGGTTCACTGGAAAGACACAGGAAAATCAAGCTGAACTGTCTCAGAGTTTAAGGGGGTTTATATTTAGAATTTCAGTTGAGCACACAGGCAAATATCATCAAGTTTAAATGGCCTCTAGCTGCCAACTAGCTCTAACTTCACCCAAAATTACTGTTTGAATCCAGAACTTTCATTCATTCCTAGGGTTGGGTTTGTCCAGGTCTGTTCCTCTTGAGAACAAAGTTGGTGTGATACAGAAAATATTCTCCTTTCACTTTGTACAGCAGAATGTGAGAGAAATGGGTTTGATGCCGCCTCCCTGCAAGCTAACAGGAGAGTGGCCATGGCAAATCTGGGCTGAGACCAATGACCAGCCCACAGTCAACCATAAACTAGGAGCTTGCTAGAGCTGCTCTGTGTTTGATCCAGTGTCTCTCTTTCCCAGAGGAGGCTGCAGAGCAGAATGGAATGACATGTACTGATTGCTTTCTGCTGGTCTTGCCCACTGTCCTATGACAGCTTGTGGCTCTTCAGAGGAGCACAAGAACATCCTTAACTGGAGAGGTCTTAGCACAGGCCAGAGGGAGGGAAGTCACATCGCTGGTATATGTGGAGAGGAGCTCCATGGCTAAATCCTAGGAACTTGGGGTAAGCCACCTCCCTGCTCATAGAAATCGGATTTTATTATTAAATCCATCTTGTGTGACACCACTGATATTTTACTGTCCCTTTCTTATGAGTTTTAGCAGTAATAAAATAATTACAAAATCAGTTATTTTAATTTTTCAGATTATTATCATGGGGCATCTAAACTAATCTTACATGCTAGAAGAAATTTTACAAATCCTACCTTTCAATGGTACTCTTTCAGAATTTTTACAGACTCAGGTGTAATTTACCGCATTGGTGACACTCCTATCACCCATTTTAGAAGTTTTCCCCCAGTACTTAAAAATTACTTCAAAAAACAAAGTAAAATTATTTTTGAAAAATGTGATGAGAATTTTTAAAAAACAACAGCAATTCTTCCAGCCTAAAATAACCACTAATTATGAAATTACAATATGTCAAATTTTAATAGAGAACACAGCACTTGCTGGTGAACTATACTATGTAATTTAGGGAAGAGTTGATGAACTATGTTCTCACAATTTCAAAGGCATTTATTTTTTTGAAATAACTTTAGTTTATGTACTTCATGAAATTACTGTCTTTTACTAGCACTCTGTACAAAGAAAGCCCAGTTCTGATTGAGTACTCTGATTACTACTGTCACGTTGCCATTGCATCAAAATAGGATAAATGCTAAGGTCTTTCTATTTCCTTGTGTTTTGAAAATAAAACATTTTGGAGTGAGAAAAAAGCCTATGTTTTAAACAATACATGATGTTTAATTAATTGCAGGGAAGGAATTGTGAAAATGTTCTGAATTTTTTTTTGCTTTAATGAGTATTTGTGGATCAAGTCAGAGTTCTGGCAATATATTTATTAATCACATTTATCAATGCAAACAGGCATTGATACTCTTCCTGCAGATGAATAATACCTAAATTATGCTTTGCATAATATCAAACATGTTTGCATTTTTACTGAACGATTTTGATCTTAAAGGTTGCTTGCAAAGTAAAACATTTATTATTAGAAATGAAGATGGGCCACTTAATGACCGGATACTGTATCTGTTCTTTACTTTCAAATGAACTTTGATAACTTATAGGGAATCGGCCAACCTTTACCTAAGCAAAAACTGTTCATGTAAATGTTGGCAGATAGAAGAATGGGATATGAATTTTCTTGAACGAAGCACAATTCTGACAAATGTTCAGAAACATTGTCTGGGCACTATTCAACCAGCTCTTGTACATGGTATTTTTAGTGTAATGGAAAAGACTCATTAACATTTTCCTATGAGAAATCTGAGTTTGTAAGGAAATTATATTTCCATGGCATTATCACAAATTGAATCCCTTTATCCAAAATAAATTAAACATTTGTTTCCTGGAGTACAATACTGGAATGAAAGAACAAGTCAAATGGCTTAATCAATAACTTTTTAATTTTAGGTCTTGTCAGCTTTCCCTCTCTATTTCAGGTTTTTCCCTTCTAGCATCAATGATGACAGATTGAAGGGATATGTAAATGGGTGAAATGCCTCAAACTTGCAATACAGTTGGAAAATACAATTTCATTTGGGAAATCTCACCTCTGCAGAAAAGTGTAAAAAAGTTCCAAGGTATAATTGCAACAGGTGAAACAATCCCCTGTCCTAATAGCACCTGCCAAGGATGTACTTGCATTGGCATTTTATTCATGCTGGCACAGAAACCATCACTGAGGAAAGGAGGGGAGAGGGAGAGCTCATGCCACAGTACCAGCAAGGCCTGGCACTTCCAACCTCCACCCCAGATCCCTCCGACAAGGCAAGGATGGCTTTGGTGGGATGTTTTACTGAAAATTATTGACTATTTACCACGACAGCCACTGCCTCCGGGCAGCACTACCATGATTCTTCCCATAGAGAGTCCCACTGTCTGGTGGGTACCAACAAGAGGGACCTGCAAAATTCTATACTATGGCTAATTTTGGAAGAGGTCATTCCAGTCTGTGACCTCTCGTTGACATCCAGGTGATTCTGAGGCAGCAAGCATTAATTTTTGCACGCATTGCTATTTCTAATACAACACTTTTATTTTGGGGTGAAGTTGAAGTAGAAAAGAGAACCTGAGCAAGTGCTTCCCTGAGCTGGATCTTGGGTGTCCAGACAATACAATGAATTGATTGAGTTTTGATCAGTATAAAAGATAAAGCGCATAGATGAAAAGACTCCATATGATTACAGAAAAAATAGAATGGTTGTTTCTAACACTGAAATGACAGATGATCTATAGGAAGCAGATTTAGAAATCGAGTGCTAAAAATAACGTTGCAGTGCTATGCAGTAAGAAGAAAATAGTTACTCTTCTCACTTAATCACAGAAGAGCAACATCTCTGCCCAGGGAGGTTGGACTAGAATCAACTCACCCCCCTCTTGTGTGGTTTCCTGACAGATGATCAGTTCATTTTTAACTCTTCAGGAGTGCAGTCAGGTTATGGTACTTTAACATCCTGTCCTATGTTTATTTCTTTCACCCTGCTTTCTGTACTCCCACTGTGCTGTGTCTCATCTGCCCTCACCATACTGCCTTTTCATTTAATCACGCATCAGAAGTCTCCTTCTACCCTCCCATCTCACCACACTGAGTCTAATTTTCTCATTCACAGAGGAGGCTGTCCTCTCCTCCCGGCTTTAATTATGATTTTGCATTAAAAATAAAAATAATAAAAGCTCATTTTCCTGAGACATAAGTTATTGATGCTCTGGCCCTGGAGAAATATACACACTTCTATCTGAAGTAATTTTAAACATTTTGTTTTTACCAAAAATATGTATTTAAGTAAATGAGAGCTGGGAATGTACCTTCTCTTTTGGCTGCCTGGCCCCCTTGGAGCTTTGCCTTGGGTGTGTAACTGAGAGACGGCCATTCATGCATGAAGAATAGAGGCTTAATTAATTGGATTGGAATTGTAAAATGGTGTACTTGATGTGGGTAAGGCACATTCCACACTTTTCCCCCATAAAGATTGTGACATTTTTGTGGAAGTGTTGAAGAGTGGGTCCAGGAGCCATCAGATGGATGAGACTTCATTAAATAGGTACAGCAGGGAACCCCTAGTCCTGTATCTCACACAGATTTTTCCCCACACATTCATTTAATTAACTCTCAATCTGTATCTATGGTTCCAGAACAATTCTATTTAATTTTTATTTTACATGTTATATGTAATTTATAGTACATAATAAATAGTTTGTGAGAGTGGAGCCATGAATGGTTGAAACAGGTTTTCCATGTCGAAATAAAGCTTACACAAATAATTTTTCATTTCTGCCAAAATTAAGGTTCCATTTTTTTTCTTTTCAGTCTTGAAAAATGCAGTCAAAAAAATCTCAAATCATCCAGGAAAGTTTATCAGGTTTCAATAAAATAGTGACTTCAGTTAGCAACTTCTTATTTCAATCATTCAGAAAATGGCTCCTTTTTACAATATAAGCATTGCATACAAAATAAAAATATATGGCTTCAAAATTCTGTTTAATGATATTTATAATAAAAATAAATTAAAAGGCATTTCAGGCTCTCTCTCATTTTCTCACAACATACACTTTTTCTCTTTTTAAAATATACTAGTTCTGTGGTGGGGAAATCTGTCTCAGAAACATCTCTTATACTCTGCTACATTTTAGAATGTGAAAAAATAGGTTCTTAGAAGTAACTTCATTTACTGGGAATGAGAAATCATTGTTCTGTGGTCAGCAAGTATTTTAGAAAACAATGGTAATTGATTTTTCTTAAAACAATGTGCCCTGTAAGCTCACTGGTTGTTTTCCTTTGGTTTTCCAAGAACTGTATCTTTCAAAGTTTCTTGAAGCACCCTGTCATATGTGGCAGTCCCAAAGTTTGCTCCATCTTGAGGTATTTTAAGATTGGAATACATGTTGTTGCTCTTGGAGTGTGCAATCCACAGTCAGTGAGTATTTTTTAATGACCTCTCATGCAATATCAAAGTGCAAACAACATGCTTATCACCCATATCTCCTTGTGGACAGTGGCCCTGGAAATTTATTTTCTTTCTCATCCAAGATATTTCAGTGTGGAGATCTTAAGCACTGATACCCTTTTCTTTGATGCCACTGAGCTTTACAGAGCTGTTCCTCATGTTCAGAATACTTTGAATTAGAAAAATAGAAGGATATATGATAAGCCATAAATGTTTAACAGCAGAGGAACTTTTGATAGCCTTCATCAAGGTCTCCTTCATTTTCTGTCAGTGATATGGTTTACACACCAGTGGGACCAGAATTCCATCATTCCTTAAGAAGGTGAGGGGTAGGGTTTTACTCCTGCATCACATCTCTAGATGTCTTATTATTTACTCCAGCAGTCTGATGTGAATACTTGCGTACTTCCTGAAGCTAACTATTGTGATCTGTTTTGAAGCCTTGAATTGCTACCACCTAGAGAGGTTAAGTCATAATAATTACGATATGCAGTGACACTTGTGGTCTGAAATAAAGACTGGTAGAACCCTGTAAAAGGGCAGTAAAAAATCATTTTCCCCTTCTCAGAGTTATGTGGGACCAAGGATTTTATCACCATTCTGTAGGGGTCTGAAGCCCAAATGCTGCATGTGCTGAGCAACTTTGAAAATTCAGCTATTATTGTACCTAACCACCTAATGCATATATAGCCCCACCTCACATAAATTATGTAAACATCTTGGTTTTACAAGTTTGAGCTGGAATTCTGTAAGTTGTTTCACAAGACTTTCAGTTGCTACTTGAGCTGGAAAAGTATTGTGATGCATAGGCTTTCTTGTGGTAGTCTGGCATTTCATATTCAGGCCTGGGCAAAACTGGGATGAGCATACATTTGCAAAAAACTAAGAAAAAAAAATGAAAACCAATTCCCCTGTAAATCTTATAAACATCAAGAAAATGTTCAGGTATGAGGCACTGTAAATGGTTTATTCTTTCATTACCTGCCAAACCTTACAAAGAAAACATCCAGGGTTTCCTTGCCTGCTTCTTAGAGATGCCTTGTTCAAAAAAGCCTCTCTCTTACTTATGAGTTCTATGCATTCATATATAAGATGAATGTACCAAGTACAGCTACAATAAAAAAATTAATTAAAAAATACAATAAAAAAATTAGTGCAAATGGATCCTCACTGCTGGGAGGCACACTCTCATCTACCAATAGCCTTAAGTTAATAGTGTACTGCTTTCCATTAGAAAAGACAACATGGAGAAAAATGTACAATTTATTATTTTTTCTTCTAAAGCCACTTTAATTCCAAGTTCCATGGCTCAAAAAGTGTCCTATCTTTTTATGGATTTGGAACAGACCACATTCTCATTTCTTTTAATAGATGAATAGACAAATGTGAGGTAAGAAAAAGCCACCAAAAAAACAGTGTGTAAAGCAAGTTAGAGTAAAAGGAGATTGATATGATTCCAAGATGGTGGTATAGCATCCATGCTGAGTTTACAGTGCTTGTGGTTCATAGCATGTGCCACAATTACTTCAGCTTAGAGCTGAATAGACTTTGAAAATCCTGAAAGAGTTACTGAGACTATAAAAAGTGATACTTTGACTTTAGTGATTTTTTTCCAAGGGGGAGAAGTTGAATTTTAAAAAGGAATTTCAACTTGCAATGCTGCTTTCAGAGACAGGTCCAGGAAAAATGTTTGTTTCATTCAGCCATCTATTTTAACGCATCCTTAGCTCAGAAACCATGTACAGAGAAGGTTATGGTACACAAAAAATACAGACATGAGCAGCTTCCATAGCAGATTCAGAAGGAATTTTCTACTGAAAAAGATTATGCAATTAGTAGTTCAGTTACTGTCTTTATGCAAAGACAGTGTTTCAAGACAAAGTCTGCTAAGCTCACTTGAAGTACAAACACAGAGCCAGTTGTGGCAGCTGCATAGAAATTATGGGACAATCTACAGTCAAAGGAGAGTTGGGAAAAGGATATCCAAACATTTGCACAACCTCCTTCACTTAAAAAAAATTTTCACCAAAATACAGAGAATAGAATCACAATATTCCCCAAACCAGTTTGTTTGGTTTTTTTCCCCTAAAGCCAAATTACTTCATTTGGAATCTAAGATAGAAAAAAAATGGCCATCTCCAACCTCGATTTCCTTAACAAACCACAAATAGCTATTTGCATATCACAGTAATGCATCTGAACTCCTACCACTGCATAAAGCTTTCCCAGCAAGTTTTCAGTTACAGACACAAACAGCAGCTGTTCAAAAAACTGGTGAGCTCTGATTGTTACCAGTCCATTGGAAAAAAACTTGGAGCAAGATCATTTAATAGAAAAGGTAAAGTTCCTGAGGTATACAATACCTCAAGAGGAGCACATGAGCTCTCTAGTTTGAGTACAGCAAGTCAGTGGTGAACCTGTTACATATGATATTTCATGGCTCTTTCTGAGATACATTTGCACTACATATTGCTATTGCCAAACTGACTCACCATTCTGAAAGGTTCTGCAGAATGTTATAGATTAGTGTATTTGCTTCTCAATGCGATTTGTACTTCACCAATCTTTCCAATCTCATTAAGTTTTGCCTACTGTGCAGATGAACATTTTTATTATCAGTAGTAGCTGTGCTTGGCCTGCCTGCTTCCCATGTAATAGGTGATCCTAACAAATACTTTATGTGAGAATAAAATCTATATAAATGGTACAAAAATTTGATGTAAATAAATATGGGGAGAAGTTATTGTGGCTTGATGGACAAAAGAACCTTCCTTTTATACACTGGGACCAGTTCAGCAGTGCGTGTAAGAAAGCTATTTCTGTAGATTGTTTTGGAGTCCTCAGTTATGAAGGTTGAAAAGGTCTGAGTGTCTTACTGAGAACTGGTCATGAAACAGCTTGGCCAGAAGTCCCATCTCTTGTTTCTGTTGCTAAACTGCTTTTGGCCAACCATGGCACTGATGCAGGATGAATGTCTGGGCTCAGGCAGAACTGGTTACATCAAGAGTTAGCAGTGCATGAAGAGACCAAGCTGTCCAGTCCAACCTGTACCAGCAATCAATGTCACCCTTCCTCAGGCAGAGACTCTTCATCCAGGACCATACTCTCTCATCCTAATTCTCTCTCCTTATACATAATTTCAAATTTTTGTGATCTCTTGAGACATGCACATCTCTTGCCTCCTTGGAAGAGCTGCCCAACTAATTCACTACCTACTCTTTGTTCTTTTTTACTTCCAGATTCTCAATTTAACGAGATGGGCAAATATCTCTATCAGGCAATTTACAGGTTCACTCAAGACTGAGTAGCACTGACTTAGCTCAGTTTTCCCCAAAAGTATTAAAGACTTCCTAGAGTTCATTACAGACCCTTAAGAAACCTGAAGAAAATATCTGAGGGAACAACACTTGTGAATAAAACCTAAATCTCAAATCTGCTATGCAGTTGAACAATTACACATCTCACCAAATAACTTTAAATAAAGTAAATGTTAACAACATTAAATTTATTTTTGGAACACTCAAGTTTGTTGAGCAATACTGCTTTCCTTTTCCTGTTAAGGGCCACATATCCAAGAACAAACTACATCTTCCACTTTCAAAGCCTTTCATATGAATAATAGGATTGCACCACTGGAGATCATTTATATAAAATTTTTTTAAAAACAACTTTTCCTATAAAAATCATATTTTTAGTTTGCACAAAGTTCTATTCTTTACTAATCTAGTTGTATCTGTATATTCAAACAAAAAAGCTTTCATAATATAATACATGCAGATTTGTGGAAATTCAGATTTATTTACATGAAATCACAAGTATATTATTCTTACTAACTTAAACTGAAAGAAAGCCTTCATTTAAGTGACTTAATCATACCAGAAAGCATGTAATAAAATAATGACCTCTATTACAGATCATAAGTAGCAATCAAATCTCTACAAAATAATGATCAAACCAGATAATAGGTCTGATTACATTCAAAATCCTGTGCTTCTACTCTGTTTTATTTCCAGAATGAGAAGTAGAAATTGACTTATGAGAAGATGCTGGGCCAACAACCGAGGGGAGTCTAAGTACATTGAAGAATGCCAATTAAGTCTGGAGGAAGTCTAAACTGGAGTAGCTTACCTCTTCTTCCAGTCCTCTCACTATACATATCATACCACTTTAACCTCCCTAAGACTCACTTAAACATGTTCACTGAGATTTAGTTACTTAGGTGAACTAAGTCAGGTGTAACTTCCATATTGCCTCTAAATATGATGATACAATATCCAAATTAGTATAGCTCATATTCAAAGAGGCTGGAAGAGAATAGTAAATGAAGAAAAAGTAACATAAATAAAGAAAAGCAGCAAATTGGAAAGAGAAAGAAACTTCAGCAAAAAGCCACTTTTCCAGTGATCTTTTACTGGTTTGGCAGCCTGTGAGATATGCCAGAAGAGCCTACGGTGCAAGTAGCCAGCAGAGTTTAACAGATTCCAATGTTTCGAAACCTGGTTCCACCAGGACCTCTTACCAAGCCTTTAGGATGTGCTAAAAACTCTTTGACCTGCAATTACATGTTTGACAAATCTGTATGTTGAGATTTTTGTTTAGTTATGGTTTTGTTCCTTCTGCTTTTCTTTCTGACAGAAGCATGATGTACTGACATGCTAACCTCTCTCAGCGTAAGAGAAATATAAGATTAATTCATCCATATTTCTGCAGTTACCAATCAACAACTCTGGTTTCATAATTTATTTGTCAATATAATTTATATGACTTTACATTTTCAGGGCAACACTTAGTGTCCCGACAGCAAGAGTCTAGTCTCCCTTAAATCCCAGATATTTAAGATAAAAGGCATATCCATATGACAAAGAAGAGAGAGATGCAAGCCTTTTTGGTCCACTCTGGCTGAAACCAGCTAGCTCTGGGGCAGATGTAACTTAAAACTACAGTAATTGTTAAGCATTGTATTAGGGTATGTGAAGACTCCTCTTTCCAAAGGGTTCTCGATAAGATCCAAACACCTGACATTTGCAATTAGTATAGGATGCAATTTCTCCCTTTTTTTCCCTTTAATTTAATTATAAAGCCCTACCCAGGTTCTCTCCCAACTCCCTCAGGAGGTAATGAGATTGCCTTATACTCATCTTTCCTGTAACCACCATGCCACAATTTATGCCGAAGGGGAGGAAACTCCCTTGTTCACTTTGTTCTGGAATCCCTCCTGCTGGAATCCACTCTGCAAAGCCTGATCAGCAGGACAGGGAACAGGGCAAGCATTACTACAGCTTGACTACAGTTGTCAAAGGACAGGGAAAGTGTACACACTTTTCAGAGATAAACCCTATCCACAGAATTTGAGCGACCTCCCACACCACCCTGAAATACTGTGTCTGTGAACAGTCATCCACTGACAGTATTATCAATGGCCTTTGCAAACTTTTCATTTCAGTATCTTCATTCAGTATAAAAAAGCCTGGGTTTGTTTGTTCAGTAGCTGTACAGATCCTAAGTAATAACAACCAAAACATACCTTAGATACTGCATTGGTGAATCATGATGATGTGAACAGGTTGTTCTAAATTCCTAACCTGTTAAAGGAAAATTAAAAGCTTTAATTTTGCTAGCAGAACGTTTTGTTTACTCATTTGCTTCACCCCAGAAGAGTCTCAAAGAACAGCCTGAAGCCATTCAAACAGCCCTCAGCAGACCTGAATATCTGTTTTGATCCCCACATTTGCAAACTAGAAATCTAACTGAAAGTCAAGTGCTGATTAATAGTTACATCAAAGCCAAGGCTTTAAGAATATGTTTCATCAGTAGAATGAGGTTTGTGTGGGCTAGACACCTAAATCCAATCCATTGCTATAATACATAAAGCTACAGAGATGACTAAGGTTTGCAGGTTACAAAGAGCCAAGAGAAAATGTACAGAAAAGGCAGAAAGAGCACAGAAAGCCACCACATGCTAAGTTAATAGAAGCAGCTTTAAGAGCTTATTAACAGCACTGTTGAAAGTTACATAGGAGAGAAGTTTCTTTATAAATGGCAGGCAACTGCTCCATCCTCAATCCACCCACTAGGCAGAGGAGAACAAAACCTGGTGACACTCAGAGTCTGAGAGACAAAGACAGTACAGCATCTTTTCTATCCACTAATCATCAGCTTAAATCGCATCTTACTTGCTGGAGATATATACAAACATCATACATTATAGCATGTGCAGGCCAAACTAGTTCAAATTCAACAGTTTTCTCCATAGGACCCTGGCCTCCCTGACCCTAGGCAGGAGTCAAGAGAGCCTCCTTGTGTGCAGGTTTGGTTCCATCTTGCTTCAACCTGAGGCAGCAACTCCTGTTCCCTCTCCTCTGTCAGGAAGCAATCAGCTGTAACAGTGGGCCCAGGAGTAGTTTTCAAAGTCAAAATGGTGCTGTAACATGCTGTCACCCCAGTGTGGGCAGGTTCACATCAGTTTATGCCACCGTGCTAATGCCTGACCCATAAACACAGCCCCGCCCTGGTTACAATGCCAGAAAACATGCTAAGGGTGAGCTTTGAAAATACCTCATTGGGAAAGACCTACCATAGGCAGGTCTCAAACATCATAATAATGCTTTGGGAAGGTGTTATTAGTACCTAGAAAGGGCTCTGGGCAATGAGAGCTTGTGTGCTAAACACAGTGAATCCACAGATATTCAGGTAATCAGTTGCTTGTAGGGAGGGCTGACGTGAGCTAATTCTCTGAAAACAGCTTATAGATAACTATGGGGAACCATAATTGCACATTGCTCCTATCTAGTACAGCAGTTTAGCACTAAAGTTCCAATTGTACACGATACTTGGGAGTTATTTAATAATTGAATAAATGCTAAGTAATAATATCATACTTTGTTTACAAATATCTGTACACAGTGTGATCTTTTAATACCACTAACACTATTTATTTGCTTGTCAATACTGTTCTTTAGGAAAGTCATGTGGCACTGTAGTATCTGCTACAAAGCAGTTGAAGCTTATGAACTCAGCCTGAAACATACTACTATACATATTGATTCTGAGTATAAATATTGTCACATTGCATAATTTTATCAATTTAATTTCTAGATATTTGTCAAAATAAATTTGGCAATTGAAGTTGTAAAACATGGATCTAGATGCCTTATTAATTACATTTGTTTACTATATTTTTTACTACATTAACTACTACTTCATTTATCTAAAATGAAAAGAAAATCGTATTCCTCACATTTTTCAGTAACTGTTTCTGCATTACACTGCCAGTATCTGAGGGCAGAGATTGTCTTATGTTACTTGCATGCAACACAATATACATACTTATCCTTCACATGGTATTCATAATAAAATAGGAACAGAAAGCATTAACAGCAGCTCGGCAAAAATGTCTAGGAGGAGAAAAAGGCAGATTTATCAAATGTCAAAAAAAAAAAGAGTTTTTATGAGTCAAGAACTGGGCTCAAAGCTGAGCTAGGTTTTCTCTCAAACCTGTAATGTACAGCATCCTTCCCTCTGTGAATGAGATACAAATATTAGGCTTTATAGCAAAGATCCTGCAGAAATGGTTCACACTCCTGAACAATTTTTCAAAACCTCTTTCACATCTAGAATGGATCTGGTTTTCCTCATGCTTTGAGGCATGGGAAAACATGGGGCATGCTTATCCTCAGAGAGTTGGCCCTATCCTCAACTATGCAAAGTTAACATGATGATCTTCTCTATAGAGCTATGAGAGTGAAAGGCTCCTCTCTGCTTTCTCTCTAGCCTCTATAAGTCAACATAGTAAATGGAGGGTACCTTCTGAGATGGCTTTTATGTGCCACACAGAAACTGAGCAATTAAGGAATCTGTCAATAAGTATACACTACAGATAACAAACATGGTGGGGAAATTCAGCTTCATACACCCCCTGGGAACATACTTGAGGAAAGCCCTGCAACTGGGGCAGTTATCAAAAGCTACCACGGAGTGAGTAAATCAAGAAGGGCTAAAAATAAATGGCCAGACAGAAAAAATGCTGAATGCAGACCCAGAGAGACTGCCGATAAAATTAGTCTGCAAATCTCTACCCAGACAGTAGAGGGCTGCACAATTTCTCCAGCATGGGAATGGTTTAAGTGACAGAAGGCACAACTGATCCTGGGGAGGGGCACAGCTCAGCTCCAGGCTAGAAACAGCCCACCTCAGATACAATAGGGCAGCATTGGTCAAGCAGGAGCCATTTGACAGAAAAAGAGTGATGTGGACAGGCCCTAAGCACATCAAGGGCGTGACTGAACCTTGGGTCCCTGCAGGGCAGGTTTAGCTTGCCCAATGCCCCTTGCTTTGACCAAATACAGAGCAGGGGAAATGGAGCCAAATTCCCACCTGGGCTGATTGTCCCTTCAGGCTGCAGGTAGGTTTAGATCTTGTTTATGATTGAGAATGTGCCTGATTAAGATAACTACAACACATTCCTGGTCCCCTGCTTTGTACAGTGTCCCCTCATTACTGCTCTTGGCAGAAACCTGTTCACTTTGCTGCCCTCATGATGAGGGCTCACAGCTTTCATGAGTGCTGGAAACCTCACACCCAAATCACAGGCTAGCATATGGCCACTTTTGGACCTCTTCTCAGTGCATCAGTCCCTATTTTTTGCCATTTTGCCTTTAAGGAAGACTAGGTAGGAGATATTAGGGTTCTTAAGCCAATTCGCCCTCCCCAGAGTCACCCTAAGGCAGCTCCAGTCTGTTTGGGGCAGCCTCATGTTATATCTGCTGTACTCACAGGCTTTACACCCAAGAGCAGCAGTAATTAGTCCCTTCCTTACACAACCTTTTGCTCTTGTCTGGGTTCTACATTTGTCATTTATCTGTCTCAGTGAGTGATTCAGCTCCTGTGTTACACGGGGAGGGACAGTGATTGTGTTTGCTCTCAAGGTGTAGCACAGACCCTGCTCTATCAAATGCCTAAACACTGATAATACCACAGAGTTCACGGCAATCCCTGGCAGTGGGGTCATGCACTATAAATATTCAACAGAGAAATGCTTGGAGAACAGTGATACTGAGATATTGAAGGGTGATAGTTCTGGAGAAACAAATTACCCCCCAAAGTGTGTCTGATTTCCTGCCTCATACACTGAAGCATCAAGACACAGAATAGCCTTACTAATTGTGAGGGAGATTTGGGGGTTTGGGGTCTATTTTGCTCAGAGACACCAAGTGTCTTGAGAGAGATAATACACTTTATCAGGCCATAGAAGAGAACTGGAAAAAGGAGATACATTTTCCAGAACACAGAACCTGTATGAGGTCATTTAGTGTTTTGATCTTTTGAACATCATCACTCTTGGCTCAGTTTGAACACTGCATCTTTCCAAAGGCACTAATTGACTTGGCTCTGTACAAGATGAATAAGAATATGGCATCTGAAAATTTATTCTTGACTAGAATGTTGAGGAATGAGTAATATACCTATTTTTCACTAATTTCTAATTCAATATGACAAAGAAAAAGATAGGTAGGTTGCCTTACTCAGAACAAGTAGACCATGCAAACAAGAAATTTTTGGTATGGCTGTTTGGCATTTACCTCTAGCCTAGAAACTTGTACCGATTATCTTACCATTACTGGAACATGGTACATCACAGATTGCATACTTCAGGCATATAATTTCAAGGGCAGGAAAGGCATATCAAAGCCATCATTTTCTAATTCTGTAGATGAGGGTTTGTTTACACAGTCTCATACCATTTCAGATGATTGGAGGCAAGATCAGTAGAAAAATTAGCTTTACTATAGATAACATAAGCCTTGCCAGTCCTATTTCTTAAGGCTTATATTAATGTCAATACAAGTTTCAAGGGACTACCCATAGGATACTCTTGAAAATAAGATGTCACATTTCAATGAATTTAACCCAAGGCACAATTTTTTAAGTGCACACTGTAAATATTAAATAAATTTGTCTACTCCCTTGTAGCTGCTGCTTATTGTTTGAGAAATATTTCAACTTAAAAACTAAAAACTGTGAAAATTTTGGCATGTGCCAAAAGAATTTTAGAATTTTGACATAAACTGTGATCTAATTAAACAATAAGACCTGACAAAACAGTCACCACTGTCTGATAATGACCTCCTGGGGCAGTTAAACATACCAATGCAAAGCAGAACAGACTGAGAAGGTCAGCAGCAGCACTAAGAAAGCTTTTACAAGACATCTAATCATTCTTGTAGCTATCACTTTCTTTGTTTTGTATTTCTTGTGTTTAAAAAAATAAAGCACACACATGGAAGCATAGGAAAGACATTGTTCTGATTTATCTGCATATACAAAACCTCTAAACTACAACTATGTGGTCTATGTAAATAATCCTAGTCTGACAGGCACATTATTTTGCAAACTTTATTAAAACATAATTATTGTTCTCATGTAGCATAATGAATACCAACATACTGGGCCTAAAAAGAATATGACAGAGACAGACTGTACATGGTACTTACAATACTGCTGGCATAGGTATCCATCTAAAATGGAGACTAGAATATGTACAGTTCTGCATCCTCTGTCACATGTAGGAAAATGGTTCGAATTCACAGTATGGACAGAGTCTCTTTCAATGGGTTGCCTTGAGCTAAGCTATTCACATACAATGTAGGATCTTCAGGCTAATAAGGAGGGAGTACCTAACTTCAGTGAGTTAAGCTGTGTCCCTATAATAACACAAAACAATGGCTGAATTCACAGGTTAGCTCAGGGTTCTTGTGTGCTATACCTAAGTCTACACTGCAAAACATACCTCCATGGGCAGCTTCCTTTTCATTCATGACAAAGGAGAGCAGTGTTTAAGGTACAGAAGTATTCTGTGGAGATGTCTATATAGCTTATTTTTTACAATGCAGTTAAGTAACTGGGAACACAGCACATACATCTCCTCACAGCTGAGAGAAATACAGCACCTCTCTTTACTGACCAGCAGTGGGGACCATCCCGTTGCTATCTGCTGGTTCTTTCAAAGACCACTGGTTAAAATGTGCTGTATACAACATACATCAACAAATTACAGTATAAATTTGATTTCTGAAGCCAATTTAAAGTTTACACATAATACCAAAAGGTAATTCCTTGTAGAAAGGTAGTGATCATGTCCTGGTATAAAGTCTCTTCCTAATATGGAGAAAAAGCCCACATAAATATGTGTATGAGCATATACTGAAACTGCATATAATTTACTGCTCTGTAACACCCCTGCAGCATGGCAATTATTACAGTAACCTTATTACATTTACTCCAAAGCATAGATTTCCTGGATTCCAGAAAATTATTCCCAATATAATAATTGTTTTCTAATTAAGAATATCAGAGTACATGGTATGCAAAACTTCATGCTATTTGCTTTTGTATACATAAAAAGGATTCTGTCACTCCACCTTGTCCTCTAAAACATTTTGGTTTGTTTTTCAGTTTTTAAGAGCTGATGCTGTGCTTACTTGCTGACTTCCATTGGGGTTTCTGCTTGGTTTAGTCTAAATACTCTTGATGCTGGACCTCTCATGCTATGAGCTACTTCAAAGGACAGAACTAGAAAAGGGATTGCTTTTCTAAAAAGCACAATATCAAGGAAAAAAGATAGCAGTTTGAACTCATGATATCATGGACAAATCATAGAGAAAATCTATTAGAATGATAGATGGCATAAATTTTATTATAAAACACCAGCAGAGGTGTTTTTTTTTTCTTTTCCTGGAGTAACTTTGAAATTGAACAGTCTCTGTTTTGTCCAAATTTATAGCCAAAGCCTCTAGTTGAAAAGTCACCAATGAACAGAATCAAAGTAATCAGATTTTTACATTACAAGAACTAGTAAAATCTTGGTTCACAGCTATGATTTCCTAATGAAGCACCAGTACCGATAAATGAATATCATTTCCTGCCTCAAGGCTCCCCAGTGTTTTAAGCACAGTGCCCATTTATCCATCAGCATTGACCAGATACTGCTGGATTAGGATCTGCCCTTCGGAAGCAACATAAAGCAGGTCCATTTTTTAAGGTTTAATGTAGCATGTAGTTTATTAAAGTTTTTCTGGTCAAAGGAATTTTTCCATAAATATTCCAATATAATCAAATCAAAACACAATTTTGATTTCTAGAGCAGACTTTTTTCCTGATCTACAATTGGTTGATTATATTATTAATCTAAATGAATATATGTGTTCAAGCAGTGTTTTGATTAGGAGACTGACAGTCAAGTCACTTAGTAATACCGATCAGAAGTAACACATTTAAGCAAAATTCCAGAACCAATTCAAACCAAAATTATGTCAGCTTCTATCCATCTGTGCAAAGCCCAGTGTCCTGTTCAGTGGTGGCAGCAGAGGAATGAAAGTACCACAGCTGCCCAAAATGTGTGCTAGACAGCTAGAAAGCAAATGACCAGAGTAACAGAGGAATGCACTGATTCAGCAGCCGCTAACAGCGAGGCTCATATGAAATCCCAACCACAAATTAAATTAATCTCCTTCCATCATCAGAAAACACCAAAGGAAGGCAGAGTGCAACGAGCCATGCTGAAACAAGAAAGTGTTATTTATATCTTCCAGACCCAGCACTGGTGAATTTGGCCCTTCATCTATAAATTACCCTTTTATGCCTTTAATAGGTATTTCAGGGCCAATGATTTGTAAGACAAAAACGAGGGTTGAGACTCATGCAATGGCTCAGTGCAGTTATGTCTTAACCAAAAGATTCAGCCTTTAACCTAAATTTTCTGGGCAAAATTATAACATTAATCAGAATGTAGTTCATTGAGTTGCATGGGTATATTTGAAGGCTGAAGTTAATTCTCTGTTTTGTGGGTTTCAGTACCTCTAACAGCACAGTATGTTCCCAAGTAATATTTGCAAGCATTTGTCAAGATTTGAGGATTTCTGGAAAGAAATGTATGCTTGGGGCCATTTTGTAGTTTATTATGTCCCAGCATCTGAGGTGTTAACTTGTTTCATTGTTGGTCTGAGAGGAATTCTGGCAAACAATGGGATTTTTAAATGATCAAATAAAAATAATAAAAAGCTTTCTTACACTATAAACCATTCTTAAGCATGTATTTTTTGGCATTTTCTAAATGTAAAAATACTTAGATTTAAAAAATAAGAAATAGTTTATAATTATATGGGTAAATTCATCTTAAAGAGCAGGTTCTCTGTCCAAGTTTACAACTCCTAATAAACACAGAATTATAATAAAACTGATGAAAAAAAGTTAACCACAGAGGTATCAGCAGGCACCACTGTAATTATTACCATGATTTGCTTATTGACAGCTACCACAAATTCTAGCAGACAGAAACTAGAATCTTAAGAATAGCAATTCGGCTATGTTTAAGTATCATTAGATACTAACTAGTAAGAACGGTTAGGCTGCTCTTACTTCAAAAGCTTGGGAAAATATCCCCAGAAGGAAGACTTTTTTTAGCCCATCCCTTTTCTTTATTTCTTGTAAGAGCTTAACAGGCTGCAAATATTTTCTGAGAAGCAGTCATTAGGGTGATGTAAAGGGCTGCAGCCTGCTCTCTGCTACTATGTTCAGAGAGAACCAGCTTACAAACAAGTTACCACAGGGTAACACAGGGTGTGAACTTAGAGTGCATTGGCTGCTCTCTCATAATTGCCTGTGTGCATGCTTTTATCCTGTGGTTACTTCAATACTTGTTTATTCTTTTTTTCATAGAGAGGTAAACTGCCTTGAATTATCTGATTAGCTGAGAGGAGACATGGCGCAGATGGGCTGATTCTCTGAAGCAGCTGATGTGCTGTGGGTCCTCTCCCTGACCCCACAAGAATAGGCCCTAAGCTCTTCCAGCACAAGTGACCTAACTCCAGCTGAGTGCAGTGACTCAGGTTTACATCACTGCAGCTGCGAGCAAACCCAGGCCCTCACCCTTCATGACAGAAGGCCACACCGTATCATCAGTTTTTAAGTCTAAGTCCCAATTGGAATCAGTTAAGAGATCAGCCTAAAAATCAATGGCACAATATGGCCCAGAGATAGCAGCAATCCTTCCTGTAGATCTCACATCTTTACTTTTAAAATCTCCCCTCTTGGACTGACCTGCCTTGTTTTGTTCTGCTCCTACTATATCTAAGTAAAATCAGAGATGGGCACAGAGCAAAACATGGTATCTGGATTCCAGGTACCTGGATATATCTGAAATGTGAGCTCAGGCCCTGACTCTAATTTTGACATGGCCCTAACATCACACAGATGTCCAGACCCTATGCTTGTTGATCCTTCTGAGAGCAGGAGAATACAAACTCCCTACTAATGATGGCAAAGAGCAGTGGAAATAATTTTCAAGAGATTTCCACTACTTTGCAAGACTAAGCATTATCACTAGGAGATAAGACATTATGGCAATCCTTAAGATAGGAAGTCTCACTCTGACCTTCAGCCCTCACAGAGCTTCAGAGCAACTGAACAAGCTTCTGGATAGGACATCACATTGGTTTCACACACACGAATGGCCAGAATTCAGCTCTACATCTGTCTCTGTAGCTGGAAAGAAGAATCTCATCAATAGCAGCCTCTCCAAGTGTATCTTCCTAAATTAAAGCTTCATGGATATCTTTCAGCAGTGCAAAGAGTTTAAAAGTTCTTCCTGTTCAGTTCCCCATGGTCATTTGCTGCTGCTCAAAGAAGCTGCTGTGTGGCTATCTCATTTGAACACAGTCAAACTGGCTGACAGGTGGAAGCTCACAAATGCAATGAAAAGTACTAAGGCAATACAGCTTTCTTCAACTAAGTGCATTTAACTACTTTTAAAAATAGCAGTACATTTTGAAGACAAAAATACCACTGTCAAGGCCAGCTATAACTTCTCTGAGGTGAATAAGATTAAAAAGATTTTTGGCATTCCTGCCATGGGGACCCCACCCCACAAGCATACCGCAGCAATCTCCACCTGCAGCGGCGCAAGGCACACTGTGTGTGTCTGTGCATGGAGGTGTACACATGCCCACATGTGGTTTCTCAGCCAAAGTGGATATAGAATCCCATGCCTAAATTCTGCACTCATTTACACCCCCTCTAATCCCAGCAAAATTAGTGGGATAGCAGGCATGTGAGGCAGCACAGTGCTGGCCTCCAGACTGTGTGATTCCATTCAATAAACACACTGAGGCACTTGTGCTGAATGAATGCTTTTACCTTCTCCCTTTAAACCTGATATTTTAGATATTAAGAGAAAATAATTACATCCTCCTCCTGGGAGGTTTATTTCAAATCCTTGCTAGGGCCCCACTGTGGCCAGTGCTTACATTTTTCAAAATTGATTTTAGGCAGTATAAATAGTCTGAAGCTGCACGTGACATTTCCTCACCCGAACAATGACACACTATTGCGGAAGCATTTCCCAATGCAACATGTGGGTTTTTGTTTTTTGGCATCACTTATTCATTAACCCTTTTGTCCTCTGCCAACAAGAGATACCTCTATCACGTGAACAAACTGATTACTGTTGGCAATTAGAAGAGGACCTCAGATTAATATCTCAGTAGAGAGGCTCCTGCTTAGAAGGGATTGTGCTCCTGTAACTTCACAAGTTACAACTTGTCAGCTGAACAATAGAAACAGATCATGCGTGTGCCTTCAGCCAGTCCTAAAGGTAGACTAAAATACATTAGCTAAAATTACCTTCCTAGTATTGCTTGCCCCTCTCAAGCTGCATGCACAAACACTCTCCATTGAGATGCAAATCAAATTATTTTAACCCCTATTTCACATGAAAACTGTTCATTGCAATTCCTTTTTTAGGTGAGAGAAGAACATTTTAATTCTGAAATTTTCCTAATGATTTCTATTTCTGACTCTCTTCCTGGGTAGCTAATCTGGGGAAAATAATAAAAGAAAAAGACAATTGGTTTCTCATGAAGTAGGCTTTGAATACTAGAGTTTATGTTCACCTCAAAATAAAAATCAGTATAAGTCTTTATTTCTAGATTGGCACTCTAAGCCCATAAATGCAGGGTAAAAGACCTGTATATGAAGAAAAACCTATTTAGTAACTTTAATGACTGAGGTGTGTAGATCAAAGGCGTTCAGCACGTTATAACTTCTGGAGGTAAATGCTCCAAGTTATAATTTTTATGCTTGATATTTACACAGACTTCTTTTTGCTGCAGGTCACAGAGGTTCTGTACATCCTTTCAGCTTTTACTTTTTTATCCTGTTTCTATGTATTTTTTAAAATCCAGGATGTTATGAGGTGACAAAATGCTTATGGTGGTTGATGTAAATACCTGAAATGTGAAAGCAAATAGCTGCTATCCCAGCTGAGCACCATGACCACTAATAGCTTGCCCAAAATCAACTTCTGAAGATGCGAGGCACTGATGAAACAGTACAAACTGTTTCATCATTCCACATCTTGAAGTTTAAGTCCAGTAGAAACATCTTAACTAACCTGGCAGAATCTGCAGGGCTCTTGAGGAGCTCTAATATTAGCAGCTGTCTTGCTTCCACCACATGCAGAACTGGCTCACTACTTCAATTAAAATGTAATCTTAAAGGCAAATCCCCAAAGGCCAATTTCAGTAGAAAAACACTTCCACGGATTTTTATTGGCTCTAGACATGGCCACTGATACTCCTAGCCATGTCTTGATATGATTTTAGTCTGAAGAAGTCTGAATGCTTTAAATCCCTGAGCTTAAAGCTCCTTCCAATGAGCTGAATTTAAAGAACATTGGTGTGACTGTGCTATGCACACAAACACACATCAGTGAGAACAGCAGTGACTGTCCTTCTCTAAAACATTTGTCTATTGATTTTGTTACAGTATTAGTTACAGCTATATCTCCAGTCTGTGCTGTAAATCTGTTGCTGTTTAAATGTTTAAATGATAGTATGAAACTCAGATCATATTGATGTTGTGGGTAAATGATGTTTTAGCTCAGTGAGTTGCTGGAACAACACTTAGCCAACTCTGAATTACTGCACTTCCTAGATATTTTGTACTTCAGGAATACAAGCAGAGCTTCAGCCTCTTGTTTTCTAACATTACAGTTTGAAATGTTACAGTAGCAGCTTAGGAAGCACTCCTTGCTTCCACAGTAAACTTTTCCAATGAGTACTTCAGTTTGTTTGCTATCTTTCATTAACATTTGTGTGCACATACACACACATGCATGCACATATTTCATTGCTTATTTATAAAGCACAGGGTGAGAATATGATCATAGTGTATCAAAAAGAATCCAAAAGAAAGAGCAGTAAAGCATGTAGCCTGAAAAACTTCCCTCAAACATCTTGAAGTTGCTGTGGTTGTTACACTGACCTACTTGAGTTGTTATTGCCATTTGGCTCTGAATTATTAACAATAGGTAGAAAGATTTAGCACCCTTTCAACTCCAGCTTTGTCTACACATTCTAAGATAAAAACAGTTTATGCTCTATGCTAGTTAGAAAACATCTGTGAGCACCCCAGCACTCTGCTTCTAGTGGTAACCTTGTTAGTGCTCCACATAACTGCATGTAACCACTCAGCATGACAACCTTTTGCGTTTCTCTTTATGAATAATTTTGTTATACCACATCCATTTTCATGTGTTCTTTAGTACAGCACGCGACTACATTTATTAGAGTCCCCACCAGAGAATTATTCTTCTTGTTATCCTTAATGGTGCTATGTACTGCCCTCTCTGGATTGTAAGCTTGGCACTTTTCAAATCCCATTCACTAGGGTTTTTTTTTCCCTTTATTTTCTTTAAAATTCCAGCAAAGAATTTCATGGGTGGCAAAATAAATATATGACATGCATATCAGAAGGAAATTTATCAGAACAAATGGAAGAATTTCAGGTGATTGTAGGATGAAAATGGAATGAAAGCTGAACTCTGTAACTTCAATGTAATATTTTATGTCAGAAGTTGTGATTTTTCAACCAAAATTTTAATTTTTCTCTTGAATGACAAATGAGAACAAAAATGGGATCTATCCACAAAATTTTATTTGTCCCAGTTACCAATTTAATTACCACGTAAATTGGAAAATTGAGATAGGATAGGAAAAAAGACTCAACATACTGCTCTACTTTTATTAAACTGACAATAAGGACCAGAATTGGAGGGGGAAAGTATTGCTACTTGTGGTGGATTATCATATCTCTAAATTTGGTTTTATTAGAAAATATCATGAATTTCAGGGCATGCTTTAATGTTCCCAGGCATGTCATAGAGATTTGTAGGTGAGGACAATGATCCAAGCTCCTTCCTCTTTGCTAAGCTAATAAGGATGATATATTTTGGGAAATTGAGGTGTCAGGGAAAAGGTTCTTCAGCAAAGTCATAATTATAAAAACAATGAGTCATCAGGCACAGATGATGACATTACACAGAAAGTCCAGAAGATCTTAAGTATAAATTGGCTGGGCTGCTGGCAAAAGACAGGCTCTTACCTGAGAAACGTCCTGTTCCAAAGGAGTCGGGCCATGGGAATATTGTCCCTTCAGTGCTTAAGTGTCATCTCAGAATGATCAAGGAATTAGAGCCTTGAATCACCCATCACATAACTGACCAGGTGAATTTGGTAAACTGATTCAAATAGGAAACTAGGTCTCAATCCCTTGAGATTCATTACAGCTCTGTCAGTACCACAGCAAGGTAAGGAACCTTACCTTGTGTCTGACACAAAGTAACTGCAGGCAGAGCAAACCTGTGACAAGCTTCTTCATGAGAAGCTACCAAGGAAGTCAAGTGGTTAGACGAGATACTGCTGGGGTAAAAAATTGTAAAAAGATGAGTATGGCATTCAGGTCAATTTTCTGTATAGCTAAAGGCTAACTATTGAAGGTTCATGGCCTGTTAATGCTCTGGGAGGTCCAGGAGTGATGAGATGGCAGCATCTACGGGGTATGGAGGGGTGCTTATCTCAGGACAAAGTAGAACAATGATGATATGCTGAGACACCACAGCAGCTATGCAAAGGGACCCAAAATTAATTGTTGACAACAGTAATGTACATCAACATAGAAAATGGGAACCTTTTAAGCCAAGAGCGAGACCTAAAAAAAGCAAATGAAACCCCAGTAAAATCTACAGCTGCCAGAAGAAAGGAAAAAAGAAGTGTTGG
This sequence comes from Zosterops lateralis, assembly GCF_965231275.1. Taxonomy (NCBI): domain Eukaryota; kingdom Metazoa; phylum Chordata; class Aves; order Passeriformes; family Zosteropidae; genus Zosterops; species Zosterops lateralis. The sequence continues at coordinate 15,429,045 of NC_139769.1, forward strand.
GTGACTGAGCTATAATGAATAACAATAAGACTGTTTGAATGCTCTGAAAAGACTAAGATTATTTACTGTACAAGGGAGATGAACAAGATGAGGACATACTGGAAGCATGTTAATGAATGGCAGAGAGAAAGTAAATGTTTTTCCTATCATGATAATGAGCCAAAAAATCCTTAATCAAGTTAAAAGTTGGAGAGCTTAAAATATTTGGTACCATTTATAGCCACTGGACATACATGGCACAAAAAACTTTCCGAGATATAAAACTCGTGCAACTTTTACAGAAGCAAACAAAAAAACCAAGTTATCAGAATTGAGTTTTAAAAGCACTGTTAAAGGAATAATAAAGTACTTTCTTCCAAATTTAAACCAATCTCAGAACATTATGTATTATCAATGCATTGAATACTGTAAGGGAGAAAAATCATCCCACACCTTCCTAATGTAGGACAAATGAAGACACTTGTTATCTCAAGTGTCTGCCATGGATCACTGTCAGAGACAAGTCTAAAGTCCTTTCCAGAGTTCAGACAGCTCCATTTCTTTGTTTTGATTGTATTTTTTTCAATTTGCCAAGCAGGCAGGTCAACACAGCAGAATCAGTAACCAGCTAATAGCAGGTGAATGTTAAACTATCAGCTGTCACTAAATAATTATATATTCACAATGTTCACAATGGAGAAGGTGGTTATTTTGCTACATGGACTATAATTCAGACCCTCCCTTGCACTTTTCTGGCTATGAGAAACAGTCCACTCGTCCAAGTGCTGCAGATGGTGATACTTCAGCCCTTCACAGAGACTGTTTCTCACACACATGAGGACTTGCTTGGCTACATCACACAGAAGAACTCAGTGCCTGCACTGCACTACAGACTTGATTTGATATGGTATGAAAGCTGCTAGTCACCTTAGGACCTCAACTTTAAGAATATAAAAATGACTGCTACAATATTTTGAAACACACTCTTCACTAAAAATTCCCAAATAATATGCTTTGATATTTATAAGAGAAAAATAGGTGCCAAAATAGTAATTTTATCTGTAAAATTGCTATAGAAATTCCATATGGTTCAATGTCAGGTTTTGTATAGGAGAATCCAAAACCTGCTGCAGTCCATGTAAAGGGGACATCTGGACCTTCCGTTCACACTCCAGAGCCACACATTTGTGAAAAATAAGTAAGCCTATAGTTTGTAGAATTTTAAAGAAAAAAATCATAATAACATAAAACAAGTGAAACTAATGCAGATAGCATTGCTTGAGTTTGGAAGGAAGATGAAAAAAATTACTCAGTAAACTGTCCTAGTCATCTCAAAATGGACAAACCAAAAGTGATACATTCAATGTTAGCATCTGTAACTAATTCACTAGAATATGTAGCGAAGGTGAAGAACATTATTAACTAAAATCTGCAGAGGATTTCCCAGACTACAACATGCCTCCCTGGGATAACATGTGTGAAAGCCTCGCTATACAGGATATGGAAGGTTATGGCAGGTACATCATAATCAACATATTGGGGCTGGATTGTGGGGACTCAAACTTTGAGCAGCTCATGAAACACAGTTGTAAGAGCAACTCAGAATACGTTTCCACGACAGCTTGCAATTAGACAAAGTATGCACTACAGACAAGTTTAAATAATACCAGCAAGTTTCATGACCTAAATGCAGTGGCAGTCACCAAGTATTCTATAGAGCCATCATTTTTGTGAACAAGTACGAAAAGATTATAATGAATTTTTGAAAATTAATGAATAGGCTGCTTAAATCATTGCTTCCCTAGTAGGGCAGCATTCAACTTCACAGGAAAAGTTTAAACAAAGTTTAAAGCTGGTCACCCCTAAGGTAAAAAACTGGTCTATTGCTCCCAGTAAAAGAAGGAAAAATTGGAAGTCCTTCAAGAACATCACAATGCCTCTGGAAGATTATCCATGGAAAATTTACAGATTATTTGCACAGGACCTTGTTACATAACAGGCTACAATGAAAATCAGATGGCTCAGCTCCTACCTTAGTCTTTATCCAGATGATAAAATTAAGTTTTAAATAATTCTGCTGTGAAAACTTCCATAAGCAAGGCATAGGTCTTAAGTGTCTTATGGTGGGAATTCTTACTAACTTACTGCGATATATTTTTCTAAAGATACTGAGAGGCCCTTGGATCAAAAGCTCTATCTACACATATTGTATAACTGTATGTTAGCAGCAATAAAAACCTGTTTGAGTAAAAGAATTTTTCATGTTTGCATCCTTAATTGAGAGAACTGCACAACTAAGCAATACTAATGCCTTCAAAATTTCAACACAGAGAACAGTTTGCCCCTACAGTGTCATCCAAGTGGTCCACAGTAATATACAAAAACACACATATTTTTAAGTTTTAAATATATAAATCAATTTACAAACTGAAGTCTTTACCTTCTTTCAAATATACAGGAATATAGTCCATTCATAAATAAACTGTTCAAAGACTGCACCAAGGCTCAGATGGCATACCAGCCACCATCTCTGTAAGACAACTGCCCTACTTGGCATCCCCAGTGCTCTGCAAATGACTCAGATACATCTAGAAAAATAAAAGAAGCATCTGAGAACATTGGGGAATAATGAGCAGGGATCTGCTTGTTAGGAAATGTATTAATCATATGGCTTGGAGGAGAGGTAACAGATGATTTCATTTAACAACATAGTTACAGTGATTCACTACCGTGAATGGAAAGAGATGACCAAGATGACTGGCTGACTTTCCACTCCAACATTCCTTCCCCTATCAGAGTGCCTTGGCATCTCTGCCACCCTGGGGCATGTGCAACAGCTGCACCCCAAACACACTGTGCCCACCTTTTCCCCAGTGTACGAAGAGCAAAAAGACCAATATTTCCACTTGACCAACTTCCTTTTGATAATCTTTGATTTAAACCATGATAGGACAGAAGACATGAGAAAGTGGTGATGACTAGTGCATTTTAAAACTATGATTTGCTTTGTCCATGATGCTCCATATTTCTGAGACAGGCAAGAGCTGATGAGAGATGGAGAAAACTGTATTCCAAAGCAAACGGATCTATCCGTTGGCCTCTCAGGAGGAGTTGGCTATATATCCTGGAATGTCTAATGTTCAGAAAATTTATCTTGGTAAAGGCTCAGGAAAATGTATGCTTTTATTTTACCCAAAGTAAAAATATCGGTCAATGTGAAATTAAAAAGTGAAAATAATACTCCTCCTTGTAAAAAAATTCCAGCCTCCTACACTGACTGTATCTTTTAGACGTCTAAAACAAATAACATGAATTTTATGTGGTTTTTTCTACTAACATTTTATTGGTATTTATAATGTAGTACAGAGACACTTTTAAGAGGGGAAAAAGGCAAGTTACAATAACACACCAAAGCACTTAGAAAAGGCTGTGGTTGCAGAGGACACAGACCATGCTACCTTCCTCTTTCTTTCAAGGTGAGTAACAGACAACAGCAGGCAAGTAATCCAAGTTCTTTCTGTTGCCACTGAGGCAAACAGTGGCATAGAAATAACATATTTCAGATGGTCATCTTTTCACACCTCTTATTCTGACTCTAGCAAAAGAACTAGGTCTACAGAACACAGAAGAGGTATGTTTAGATCATCATTAATACAATGGTAGCAAACAATCAAGAAAAACTCCAAACACAGTAGGCTGCGTTCAGCTCAAAAAGTAGTAACATGTAGAAGGGTGAGCAACCTGTGTGTAACAGAGTTCTGTGCTTGAGCCAAGTGTCAGTAACTACACTGTCTAGAAAGATGAAGCTTGTAATCACAGTTTTAAATCTCTGACCACGTACCCAAGATATGTTTGAGATGTACAATTGCAATTGTTCATGCCACTTGTTGAATATAGAAGATTTTATACCTGAGTGCATGATGATTGATGCTAGCCAGTTAATCTTTTAGAATTCCCATCATTTAGCTCTTGAGACTTCTCTTCAGTAGAGTATTGGGTAGTTATTTAGATTTACACTTACTGACACTTGACAACCTTTTCAGCTGCCAGTGTCATCTACTACAGTCTTAAACAGGAAAATTTAAGCAAGACCTCCTCCCAGACTTGAGCATAATGGTCTTGAAAGCAAAAGCCCTGTTGTCTTATTGCAAATCCAATGGTTCTTCCCATGATTTCTCAAGGAATATCTGGTCATGTGGACTCAAATTAGATGTAGAACTAAGTACATAGCTGGCTTTGTAATACTGCATGCAGAGAGTGATGGGCCTACATCAAGCTAGCTTAAAGATTCAGCTGACTATCTAACACTCCAGGTTGGGGTGTGAGAAGCTCCTGTTATTCCACTGGGTGACTGGGTTGAATTCTAAATAATAATTCTAACATATTTGAGAAGTTGTGGCAGTGCAGTAAATTTCCCCCTCGATGAAAAAAGAGACACATCACCTCCATTTTTTAAAAAGAGAAATAAGGAAGACCTGGGGAGCTACAGGCTAGTCAAGTCTCACCTGTGTGCCCATCACAACCACAGAGAAAATCCTCCAGAAAGCTATGTTAAGGCACATGGAACATAAGCAGGCTGGTTGATGACAGCCAAAATAATTTCATTAAAGGCAAATTTGCCTGATAAATTTGGGGCTTTTAATGACACCATTACAGCTTTGGTGGATAGGGAAGAGCAACTGATGTCATCTACCTGGACTTGTGCAAAGTATCTGACACTACACTAACATGAGATCCTTGTCTCTAAACTGGGCAGGCATAGATTTGATGGATGGGCTACCTGGTGGACAGGGAATTGGCTGAATGGCCACACTTGAAGAGCTGTGGTCAACAGCTTGATGTCCAAGTGGAATCCAGTAACTGGTGATGATCTCAGGGGTCAGTTTTGGGACTGGCTCTGTTTCAGCTTTGTCAGTGACATGGACAGCAGGATCAAGAGCACCCTCATCAGTGACAATGACACAGAGCTGTGTGGTGTGGCTGACACTGGAAGGAAGGGATGTCACCCAGAGGGACACTGACAGCAGGAGAGGTGGGCCCGTGTGAACCTCATCAAGTTCAACAAGAGCAAGAGCAAGGTCCTGCTCCTGGCTCAGGGCAATCCCAGGCACTAACATGGCTGGGCAGAGAATGGATTGAGAGCAGCCCTCAGGAGGACTTGGGGGTGTTGGTTGACAAGATGCTCATCACGAGCCAGCAATGTGCACTCACAGCCCAGAAAACCAACCCTGTCCTGGGCTGCAGCTGAAACAGAGAGGGCAGCAGGGGCATGGAAGTGACTCTGCCTCTCTGTTCTCATGAGACAATAGATAAAGTGCTGTGTCCAGCTCTGAGGCCCCAACATAAGAAAGATGTGGACCTGTTGGAATGACTCCAGCTGAGGCAACAAAGATGATCAGGGGGGTGGAGCACTTCTCCTGTGAAAACAGGCTGAGAGGATTGGAGTCCATCAGCCTGGAAAAGTGAAGGCTCTGGGGAGAGCTTAGAGCCCCTTCCAGTACCTGAAGGGGCTCCAAGAGAGCTGGAGAGGGACTTTTCACAAGGACAAATAGTGACAGAATAAGGGCAGATGGCTTTAAACTGAAAAAGGATAGGTTTAGATTGGATATTAGGAAGAAATTCTTTACTCCAGTAATATGGTGATAAACTGGAACCAGCTGTCTGGAGCAGTTGTAGATGCCCCATTCCTGGAAGTGTTTAAGGCCAGGTTGGATGGGGCTTGGAGCAACCTGGAGTAGTGGGAGGTATCCCTGCCCTTGGCAGTGGGATTGGAACTAGATGACCTTTATGGTCCTTTCCAACTCAAACCATTCTATGATTCTGATATACAATGAACAATTGTTTTCCTTCCAGTACAAGACAATATAACCATTGCTTAGCTCAAGTTGTTTCAGTAAATAGAGGGTACTGAAGCAAGTTTAGATTGAATTAGTTATATTAATGCCCACAGCTCTCAATCAAGCATGTTTTCACCATAATGCCCTTAAAAGTTTTATGTTTGTGTATTAAGCCAGAAGTTTTTTCACAGATCTGCTTTTTTAGAACCATAGTCAAAATAAAGATATTAAAGTAATAAAGGCCTGAAATCCAATAATAATATGTTAATTCCAATACCACAGAATGGTAAAATTCCTTCACATTTCAGCAAACAATCTTTCTTACTTTCTTAGACTATGATGACTAAGGCAGTCTCTGAGGGGGTGGAAAGGCACGCAGAAATGTTCTGGGTTGCAGCTTGTTAACCATTCCAATAGAAGCAGCCTACTGCCTCTAATGAGCTCACTGTTTAAAAACAAAGATATTGCACCAACTGTAGAGCTCGCTGGTGCCACCAATTAGTGAAAATATAAGCTTGGTTATTGTTCCTTCTAAGGTAAAACTGTCATTTGAGAGCATCAAAGCCACTCTCATCATTGCTGAAAGCATACTTCCCTTTACCATCTCTGTGAAATATTATCCAGAGGATGGAAAAAATAAAAATATATAGTATATTAAAAATAATGCTATGACGGCTGCTATCCAGGTGCAGTTGTTAGCTCTTACTCTTCTATGAAGGGTCTTTTCCAATAAATGATTCTTTTTCCGATAAATGATTCTATGATTCAATTTTCTTAAGCATGAAAGCTTGTAAGTGTGTGACTTTTATATTGGACTGCCCATCTGCAAGGCATGATGTTTGATTTAGTGCATTAGCTTAACATTAGATACTAGGACAAAGAAAAAGATGGGAGATTCTGATACAATGTCAGACACATCAACACCACCTTTCTCATGCAACAGTGAAAGTGAGTCTGAGACTAAGAAAGGCTGTTACTGGAACCAGCAGGAACATGATGACCATACTACATCACTGCAGTTTGGTGAGACACAGAGAAAATGGGGAAGCCCTTGGGGAAGCAGCTCAAGGGTTTAGGATAAAAAGCACCTAAAGAGCAGAACCTGGATAACAGGGAAGAAACAGAAGAAACACTGAAATACTCCCAGGTACAAGCCCAAAAAGCAATCCAAGTAAAACAACAAAAATAAATATAAAATATATAATTTATTTTATATAAATAAAAAAATAAAAATAAGTGGCAGACTCTGTCAGAGCCATTTTTATCCCAAAACTAAAGAGAATGAGAAGATGAATTAGAAATACATTGGGTTCTGCTCATATGACAATTTGAAATCTCCACAAGGAAAACACATAAGGGCTTTGTAGCTTGTTTAGCTCCTAAGGGTGCAAGAGAGGCAGTCCTGATTGAGAGCCTATAACTGACCACAAAATTCTTAGTTCTCTCCCCAAGGAAGAAGTGGAAATCACAACATCAAACAGCGCTTTCCTTCTTTGAGGCTGGAGCTATTAATTTACCCCCTGGTACACACACATACCTTCCTTTATTGTCTGATCAGCCAGGTCACTCCATCTAGGAAGTGAAATGGAGGCAAAATCCTAGAAATCCTTGGTCTTCTATACAGAAAATACATGGTATTTACTTAGGAACTAGCTTTCTGTTAGTAACCCACGCCCCCAAAAGAAAGAACTTTTACATCATAGTTTTGCACATGGTAATTGACATTTGCTTGCATTTTATAAGAAGACCTGGTTTAAGCCAAACAACATCAGAACCATCTCAGACTGCTGGAAACTACAGTTCATTGGGAATATTCCAATGACATTTGCTTGTCAAAAATGCTGGTTCATCAAAATCTATAAATTTTCCCCAGAGTATTTCAGCCAACACCTGGTAACACCCTGTCTGTTAGGCAGGTTTTAGCATGTCTGGCTTCTTGCCAGCCTGGTTGCTGAGCTGTTGGGAAGCCCAGTTTCCCAGACTGCTGTATGTCCCTCCACTGAAGTTCTCAGTACTTATCTGGAAGCCTTGTCAACCTCAGTCAAACCAGAGCTTTTGGGATCAAGGACCCTTGCCTCATGCCGGAAAATGGCTTGCATGTAGCTTGCAGATATATCTGCAGGATGACATCTGTCATCATACTGAATCCCAAAACTTTCGGATTCTCACTCATGAAATCTGTTCAGGTTGCCTGTCTTCAATACTGCTCCAAATTCTGGGAACCAAGTGGACTAGAAATCTTGCGTCCTTGCTCTCAGGACAGATAGTACAGTGGACTGTGGGCACTGGAAGACCCAGAACCAACAAAATTCCTTCCAATTTGATTCTTCTCTGCAAACCACAGCACTAAAACTGACCAAAATTATGTCAGACACCATCAGTCAGTCCAGCATTCCCTGCAGCACAGTTAATTTCAGATATATCGTGTTTCCTGTGGTTTTGGCTTTTGTCAAAAATGGGGGGTAGTTCTCCCCTCTTCCTTCCTCCAACCTCAAAGAAAACATTAAAGTCTGCGGAAGAATGAATTTTTTTTTTCTCAGTGAGCTCTACCTGCAGAAGCGACATATTTGGCTATTTCATGACAGTATCCAGAGATCTCTGTAATGCAGACATTGGTATTTCCAGGTCTGTTTTCCACAGCTCTTCTCTATTAGGAAGAGATTTATTTTCCTTTCACCAGGCGGAGGAGAATGCACCTTGCCCTGCAGAGGCATTTTTAAGTTTTGAAATAGCCCCTTCTATTTCCAGCATTTTCTTTGAGATTGCTTCAGTCAGAGCTTGACAAAGTAACCTGCACTGTATCAAAGGGTTGGTGCCGAAGCCCCAGGAAATCATAATTTTCCAAAACCTTTATGCTAAGTCTCTCAACTCGTGCTACAGAAGCTAATACAGTATGAACAACACTCATCCTATTAAACCTTTGGGTTCTTGTGTCTAAAAATTAATTCCTTCAGGGTTTGTTTGTTTCTAGATATCATGTGCTCAGTCCAGGATACATAACATTTCATCAAGACTATGAAGAAAAAAGTAAAAGTATATTTGAGATGTATAACTGAAAGACTGCCAGAGAGCTCACAGAATGTCAAAATGGTGTGCAATATGCCCAGACTTGTTTTCCTTTCCAGTTAACTGAGCAGTAGGCATAATTTAGAGCCTGATTCAGTACAAAATACACTGTCAGTTACTCTACAGTAAAAGCTTGCACAAGGATTCTGTAACACCAAGCCTGAGTGAGTTCTTTGCTAAATCATGCTCTCAAGATTCCCAGTACGCATACATAAGCATGGCTGGAAATGGGGAACAAAAAAGGGTCAGGCTCCTTACCACTGATAGGTGTAGCAGACCAGAAGGTCATAGTGGAGGGTGGCAGGAAGCACTGTTCTGCTCCATTTGGGCAGAAGAATTTTGTATTTGTTCAGAAGCCTAAGAAACTTTGAAACACCATATAAGGGCTGGGACTCAGGCCCTGCTGGAAAAACCTGCTGGAGCTGAGCTCTGTGCATAACTCATATGAACATTAATGAGAGTTAAATGCATGCATTGAAAGAAGAATAGACTCCTTAGTGATTTGTCAAGATAAAATTCAAAATAACTTCGAATGCTCAGAGGTAAATATTAGGTTTAGGAATTAAAAACAGCAGAAGTAGTGGAACAATTGCCTATAATGAGATCCAGAAACAATCTACCCACTGTACCAGGTTTTCATTAGAGTTATGGCCTGCAGCCATACCACCTTGGGCTGTGATCTTAAAAGCTAAGACTGGTTGGGCTGCTTAGCATTTGGAAGAGAGACCTCCAAGAAAGCTTACCACTACAGGAACAGTTTAGTGATGCAATAGACAATGTTTTTCCTTCTGATTCAGTATTGGATTCAGGTGTTAGGAGATCTGAAGGTTTTTTGTGTGAGATCTAAATCTGAGGCTCTGATGATCTGTGATCAGTAAAGCATGCCTGTTATTTCCCATGAGTGTGCAATGTCACTTTGAAAAGGCTACTGCATTTCACTGTAGAGGTGGTTACATGTCAGTAATAGATAAGAGCTGCCAATATAATGTAATGATCAACTTCACAGTGAAGTTGAAAAGCTACATTTGCCAATATTGGGTAAGAAGTTTAGTCCCAAAAGCTCCAGAGAGGTGCTAAGAAGTGTTTGCTGTATTTTTTAAAGAGTTTGTGTATAGCTTAAAAACATTGCTCAATCTCTGAGCTTTGCAATAGGAGGGCACTTTTAACCCTGGGTTTACTGTTGATGTTACCATATTCATAATTATGTAAAGCTTGCATGCACAGCTGAGCTGCCTCTGCAGCAGCACCTGAACCATCAGAGCCCACAAAATGGGCTTCAGCAGCAGCTTCTGAGGAAGCTCAATTGTCCAGCTGTCTGGGGAAGCACCAGACCTGTCCTGTCCCTGCTCTTAAATCCCTTAGGTGGTAGCCCTGCAAGGAATTATGTGCATTGAATTGTAGACATTAAATAGTTCCTATATCTGAATTGATGGGACTACTCACAGTGCAAAATGTTTAAGATGCATCTGTGTCCAAAAAATGAAGGCATAAAGTACAGTTACATAAATTCTAATTGATGTTCTTGACCTATTAACCTTCCTGGTTGTCATACAGTACACTGTATTAACATTGTTTCCTTTGTCCATGTAGGACATGATCCAGATACTTCTGAGAGCCCTTGAGTCTGTAGTGCTCAAAGGGCTGACTTCATCAGGAATTCACTGAAATACATCAATTGGGGTTCATTGAATTCAATGATCTGAGAGCATTTGGCTTCCCTTAGGAGGCAATTAGCACCTTCCAGAAAATGGGCCTTAGACAATCAGGTCTAGGGAGTTCAGACAGGTTTTCCACTGGGTTTTAGGGAAGCTACTATTTGTATATAATAAATACCTGCTTTAATTTTTTGCTTCAACTTTAAAATGCAATTTTGAACAGAACTTGAGCTGTCTAATAACATTTGCTATCATGCTAGCACTGGACACAGCCAGTCTCCAATACTTGTGAGTAACCTACTGGTGATTTGCCAGAACTGAGCTGCTAAATTGATTTAATATGGAATTTTGTCATAATGTGACCCAAACCAAACATCTCTCTCCTTTAGTGTGATGCTTTTATTTGCATTATGTAGCTGAATAAAATGGTCTGTTTGAGATATCCATGCAGTTTACAGTAGTTGCTCATCTCTGACTTGTTGCAAAGGAGAAAGCCATGAGTTTGCTGGCTTTTAGACTCCAGGCTATGACATGACTTGTGCTTGTACGCAGGCCATATTTGCTTAGTATTCCAGCATTACCATTGACTTCATGGGAACAAGCAGGGTCACATAAACCAGCTGGTGATACATGTTTGAGGGGAGGAGGGGAAGTGTCAGCACACCCTACCCGCTGTCTTATATCAAAAACTCTTCCAACTCACTGTACAAGAGGGTGGAAGCTGGAGCTGTAAGAAAAGTGCTTCCTTAATTTTTATATTTTTCTTTATACTAAATAAACTCTGCCATAGGATTTCACTCCTCTTGCAACAGGAATTCCTCTTGAATGAGTATGCCTGATATCTCTGTCTCTTATCATAATGCTGAGAAAATACTTGTCTGTTCAGCACAATGAAGGCTTTACTACACAAAATGCTGAGAACTATACACAAATTCCTGTGAACTGACAAATTGCATATGAAATCAGTTGTTCAGGAACATCCTGGTGATCTACTTAAGTGTAAAAACCTCAGAAGATTTTCTGCAGACAAAATGGTGGGCGGGGAAGAGATTAACAATTACAAATAACCATTTTAACTACTGATAAAGCAAGCACCTCTCACATATGGAAATGCAACCACTTTTTCTCTGAAAGTGCCCTGTATTTCCAACAGCTCCAACTTTATTTGGGTAAATAAGACTTCCTTTCTTCCTTCCTTGACACATTATCCAAAGACCACTGGAGTCCACAGAATTTATTAAATCAAATCCAAGAGGTTATGGATTAGTCCCTGAAAGAAAGACAATTTTGCAAGAAGATGAAGCACTGTAGTTAGTACACTCTAATGACAAAGTATATCATACTCATAAATAACAGAACACTTTAACACTTGCACACTGCTCCTCTTTTGCTTTGCTGTTTTTAGGTTTGTAACTACAAATACTACTAATGGCAGCTTTTAACACAAAGAATTAAGGAAAAGTTCAGTACTCAATATAGTCAGAAAAACTGAAGGAAGCATGTTCCCATTTAGTTTCCAAATGCTGTTCTAATCCCTCCTAAAATCCTAGCAGCTTCTACAGCACTGCACAGGAATCCTTCTGCTTCAGAAATACATCTTATTTATCTATGCAATAGGCAGCTCAAGGCAATAGAAAAATCCACATTAGAAAGAAGCAGAGTGTAATGCTTTTATAGCATCCTATATCAGCCTTCACACCAAAAAGATGTAAACCACCAAATGTCAAAAGAGCGTATTATCCAGGATAAACTGAGCACTGCTGCCACTGTCAACTGCTTTAAGAGATGCGCACTTGAAGCACTGACAGCAATAAGTGAAACTCCTGTTTACATTTTTTTAAGAAATGCACATCCACATTTTTTTCCCCAGATAATGCTGTAAAGTTCTACCGAGAGGTTACTCAAAACAACTGCAAATAAAGTGCATGTACATAAATAACTTAGTCTGACTTTTTGTTTAATGTCCAAGATGATTGGAACAGATTGTATCATGAACTACTTTCCCTTTGGCTAATTAAATAGCCGTCTCCACTTACCATAAAGCATATTCTTATTAAAACAAGTATCTATATTCACTCTGTTGGATAAATTACTTCCAAGTAAGTGCCATAAAGCCCATTACATTCCTGCTTTAGAAATGGATCAGGTCCAAACAGACAATCAAAGGATTTCACTGGGATTATTTTAGATTAGAAAAACTATGGTAGACATGAAGCACTGACAAGATCATAAAGACATAAAGGATAAATTAGCAGTTACATACCAAAGTACTCCAGCAGTTTCTAGCATATTCAAAAAGGTAAAAAAAAAAACCCAAGAAGGGAAAAAAAAAAAAAGGAAAAAAAAAAGTATTGTACTAATCTAAACATAAATGGAAATCTGTTTATGCAAAAATCAAATGTCATGACTAAATGTTATCTCCCATTCAAATCAAATAGCTATTTCAAAGCTTAAAACCCAACAATATAAAAGAAATAACCAAGTTCAGTAACTAGCTGAGTAGGAACTTATTTCTTTCCACAAGTTCCTTTTTAAATTGAATTGAAAAGACCATGTTATGATCGACCATATTAATGAGCCATTATTGCATAACTGTATTTTTATTGCAGATATATTACCTGCTAAATGATGCTGTTTTTCCAGAAAAAGTTCACAGTACAGATTCTATGGGAATGTTTCCTGCTGACAGTTCCTAAATCTTTCAGAAGCTGTCAGCAACCTCAGAAATCAAGTCTGCAGTACCCTAGCAAGCAGAAGCATATGCACAGGCTTTCTATTTTTAAGCTGCAATCCAAACCATTAAAGAAACACCTTAAACATAAAAGATTATTGAAAATAAGATGATCCTATCTCACTTGTTAATCTAAAGGGCACTATCAATTACATGTAATCCAAACTGCAATTTCTATAAATACAATTTGACATTTAAAATATACTTTTTTCCCCTCCACAAACTTCTGCCCAAACTCATTTTCCTCAGGCCCACATTAACAGCTCCTCATAACTAAAATAAGTAACAACAAGTGAAAAAACATTTCCAGAGAGAACGCTGATCCGTGGGTGCATCCTGTCTTTTCTGTTTACCTGTATCCAGCTGCCTTATAACATTCTTCATCCATGCAGGTCTTTAAAGGGTGGTAAGTCAGCCAGAAGCTTACAATAAATTAAATAAAAAGGGCTACAATTGCAAGCAATTACTAAAGATGACCAGACAGAATTCTGAAGCGTCCTCATGCTTTCCTGTAGTGTTCTCATTCTGCTTTCCACATGTTTTTTGAATGAAGACACAGAGGAACCAGACCCAACTAAGAATAACTCTTTTCTAGAAATAGGATTGTACCAATACCACAATGCTCTATTATACACTGAACATGAACACAAACATTCCTTACCAAAACTTACTAGAGAAAACTGATTACTATTGCTTCCATCAAACCAAGATTACTTTCTTTTCATTATAGTGGCCATTTTCAAAGTGGTGCTTAAGAATTTACAGGCACAAACTCTGTTATTGGTTGACTGGATTTTTATGACTAAATTCCTCATTTGCTGTTTTGAAGATTTGTCCACATAAACCTGGTGCACAATCTCATGACGATATTTCAGCACGTTCCTTTGTTTTGGATTTCAGCTAGAAGATAGTTTTCTCAAGAGCATAATGGACTCTAACATACACTATTTCCACACTGCTTTTTAGCTGCCCTGAGCAAACAGAGTAGCTAGGAAACTGCCACAGTGGGGCAGGGAAATTTAAATTTCCTCACCACATCCAAGAGTTTGAAGGTTTTATTACCTCTAAATTGACCTCTCTCACTTTCTTCAGGACCGTGACTCAGGACAAGGGTTGTAGTCCAGAAATCACTGGCTGGCAGAACATTTTCCATGAAGATCATTTTTCCAGCTGAGCTTTGCTTAACAAGTAACAATTCAAATAGATGTGGATCATCTATTTGATAAGCAGTCATTTCTACCAGTTTTGAACATGCTGCTTTGAGACCTAGTTTAGTAGTCCAGCCCATCATCTGTGAAAGCTACTGGTTTACTCACAAACAAGACTAAACCAACTCATAACTCCTGCATGGAATCTCATTAGAACAAACTGCAACTGTTTGTTGCAGACAAATGCTGCAGGTTTTTAATCTTATCACCACTGATGATGCAGGTTCAACAATTCCATATTCACCTCATTAAATAATAAGTGATAGCAAGAATTACTTCTGGAAAGTTGGTGGGGTTTTTTTGTACTTTTTTTGTGGTTTGTTTGTTTTGTTGTTGTTGGTGGTGGTGGTGGTGTTTTGGTTTCTTTTTGGGCCAATCTCAATGAAGCTCTCCAAATAAACATTTAACTGCAGCTGGCACAATCAAAAATGCTGTAAACACAAAACTCCTGGTCATATAAATGTTGCTTCAAAACTGAAACCCAAGAAAAGAAGGTGAAAATGTGCATTATGATTTGCCTTAATGAGAGGAAGGAAAGGATGGATCACAAAATATAAAGGACATGCATGGAAGTACATGGGTATAATTTTATACACAGACTTGCATCTTTATGTATGCATGTATACACTCCTGGTCTGTATGTGTCTTGGGCATTAGAGATATTTTTCAGCAAGTAAGAAAATCCAGTGCAGGATTTCAATTTTACATTAGATTTACAATAAGTAAAGAATCTAAAAATACTTACTTATTCTCTCATTGCCAGTTTCCTCTTCTATGGATTGACGTAAACATCTTCACAGGAAAAACAGGATTTTGCCTTCCACCCTAATTTCATGTGCAAAACCTTCAGATGAACTTTAACAAGCTAACACTTACAAATCTGTTCCTATGTTTTCTGGGGTAATAGCACACTTTTAAGAAAGTTTTGGAATACCAAAGCACAAATGCTCAGCAGAATATAGTTTGTTTTATGCTGTCAAAAACCTTTTAGAAAACCACCACTCAGTTTTGAGAATTATTTTTAGGCCTTCAGCAAGTCTAGAAAGCTCTCCCTACTTTAACTTCCCT
The DNA here is from genome assembly GCF_965231275.1 of Zosterops lateralis. NCBI lineage: Eukaryota > Metazoa > Chordata > Aves > Passeriformes > Zosteropidae > Zosterops > Zosterops lateralis. The sequence continues at coordinate 15,444,589 of NC_139769.1, forward strand.
ACCTGCAAAGTTGAGACAACCATCATACTTAACTTCCTTCATAAAACCCCTTGATACCTATTGAATAAAACCACCTAAGGAACTGGCACATATATATGTATGTATGTATATTTTTAATCCACTCTAAGCGAATTAAAGCTATGGGTGCAGATCCATGTATAGAATGGATTGGCAACTTAATGTTCCTACAAAAATAGAAGTATAAAACTATCATAATATTTATGGTCAAACTTTGTTTTCTAAATCATATGGAGCCTTAAGTCTAGCTTGAGCATTATGCTATATACCCTGTATTTTGAATAGCCAGAATTTCTACAGAACAATCCATTAAAGACTTAACACAGAGGTTTGTCTTCAGTCTCAAATCACTCTAAAGAAACGTACTTATGAAAACCTACCAGCATTGTTACTGTTAAGTTTCTCTGATACATCACACATCACTCACCTAACTGCAATACTTACGACTGGAATGGGTTGACTAAATTTTTTTAAAATTTTCCAAATTATTTCCTTTGCATATATTGAATTGAATTCAACTATTTTTTGTCCAAAATTTTGTCATTGCTTCCTCAATGGATATATTAAAGGAGCTCTCAGCACCATTAGTTAGACACTTTTATAAACATACACTGAGTTTTAACAAAGCAGGGTTATATTTTGTTCTAAGTGCGCTAAGTCTTGTGAAAAGGATTGATTGTATATGATACACACGAGCTCACTTACTAGAATTGTTCATTTTTCTGAGGTGAATGTTCAACTATATGCCTCAGGGCACAATTATTGGTCTGAATCACTTTTTGAGGGAGTATATTTTGGTCAGTGTGTGGTGGTTACACGTAGGCAAATGCAGACTAGCAGGAGCCGAACAAGAAGCAGTGAGATGAATGCTAGTATTTATGAAGTTAGAATTCAGCTACAATTTAGCAGGTGCAAATGCAAACTTCTAACAATCATATAAAAAATGATAAAACCTAATAAGAACCAGATCAGTTTAAAGTCTGCCTGTGGTTAAAAAAGCAAGCATAACACCTGCTAACTGTTACGTAGCAGATTTTATGCCTTTTATCTGATTTTCTCCATATTTTTTATCTCAGCAGGCATCTACTATCAGCTCTGCTGACTGACTGTGCCCTCTAGCCAGTCCTTGCAGGCATCAGCTTGTCCTTCAGACTTTCATCCTTCCAGTACACCTCATTTGTAGCTATCACAGAATCTCTCTTTTTGTCCTTCTATGGTCCTTCTTGACTAAGACCTGGTATCTGTAAAACCCTTGAGATTCTGCTCTCCAAGGAGCTCTAATTCTCGTCTTCCTCTCACACTTGTTTCTTTCAGCTCACAATATACTGTGCTAGAGGCCAACTTTTTTTTTTCTGTCAAGGTTTAACAAGCCTTGTAAAATGTGTTACCTCAAATCTCCTCATTTTTATCATGAAGTGAATGAACTACTACTAAACACTTGGGAATTGCTAAAATGGAAAGAAAGTAGTTCCCTTCTGCTGTGGCCTCTAAGTCATATTTAGTGGTGTTTTCCAGTTATTTCAGCCTTTCCAAAGAACAAGTCCTCTCTCTCCTACAGTACCTTTTCTTTAAAGCCCAAACATTTAGCCACATGGTAGTTCCTTGTGAGTTTTGATCTTTAAAATCTGTTACTCCCTGGGCCAACAAACACAATAAGAATCTATAGTTGAAGGTCATGGGAGGTATCTTCTCTCATAAGAAAGGGAACAGGAATCCATGTCTTTTTTGGACAATTCCATCTAATCAAGAGCTGCCTCTAACTAATGGATGCCCTTTTGGTCTGTTGTACAGCTGTGTTTAGGACTTTCTCTGAGCAGTAAGAAATTAACACTTACTTCTTCTTCCCCTCCCCAGGGGTTACAGTGCATGTCCCTTAGAATTCCACCAATACATCATCATGCCCAAAAAAGAATGGGATGGAGTTAAACCAGAATTTCCTTAGATGGGACTGAATGGCCTCCTGCTTAGTTTAAGCAGAAAATACTATGTCATCTAATAATAGAGGTCTAATAGCTCTCTGGTTTATGGCTGCTACTGAAATAAAGCAATGGATGTATCCATCAATGTATCCATCCATATATCCAATACTTTTTTTATTAGGACCTGAATATATATTATTCTGAAAATCAGATTTCTAATAGAATCATCATTTAGATTTTCCAAAAACCTTGTGAATAGACACAGCCTAGCAGGTAAGAGAGTCTATCTTGCCTGCATTCTGATATTGACAGCAAGAATAAAGAAGTCATTAAATAGTTTATTAAAATAAGGTTATTTCTTCAGGCTTCTTTCTTTTTTCAGTATTATCTATATCAGATAAAAGATCCATCTAGTCAAGTATCCTGACTCTGACAATGTCCATCCAACACTGAAAACCACATGTAGTAACATTCCTTCAGAATACTTCCCTAATAAGAGCACTTGCAGTGGAGTTGTACACAGTAATCCTTGGTGCATTCCACTCCCCCTGCTCTGATTTTCCCCTATAATTTTTGAACTTGTGCAAAGTTTTAGCACTATGTGATAAGGATTTCCACAGATTTGCCTCTCCTTCTCTAATGGATTGCCTTCAATCAGGAAGCATCACTCAGAATTCCAGCATATTTTTTTAAACCATACAAGTTTTACACATTCTTCAGAATAAGCAAGAATTTTCTTTTTTATCAAACACTTCTCCCTTTAAAACACTAATTATGCCTATTACATAAAAACATCCAAAGAAGGCTTAATATAGCAAATAAGAGATGGCAGAGAAACTAAGTGGTGTTTGTTACAGAAACAACAAAAAACCCCAAACAGTCCAGGAAAGAGATTTCTGAGTTGCTTTCTTAAAAAATATTTTCATTTGTCTGACAGACTATAGGCTGTGAGGTGCCATTAAACATGTTCAGCCATAGCACAGGCTGCCATGGCCATGCCCAGGTGCCCTTGTTGCCAGCACTGCTGCTCAGGGTCCTTCCACTGCAGGAAGACATTACCAACAGCCCGTTTGTGCCTGCTGGCTTCAGAAGTACAGGAAGCTGAAGCAAAGGATGGTATACCCTATAAAATCCACATGACTGCCTCAGACAAACTTTCTACTGTGTTTCTGCACAGGGATTCATGTAGAGCAGTACACAGTTCCTATCACTATACAGTAACTTCTTGTGTAATCTTTACCACCCAGGCAGCACAGCAAGCAGTGCTGAAGACAAGAGCTTCCAAGAGAACTAGAAGATACAAAGTATAAGCTTACACAAGTGCCTTGTGCAGGTAAGGACCACCTCCACTGGCCTTAAAATTATATCTGCCCACCAGACTAGGAGTAGAACCTGTACATGCCTGTACACACTCCAGAGGGCACATATGCATACACTGATATATTCACAGAAATGCAGAAAATTAATGTCAAGCTGTAATAAGGCAACATTTTCTCTCTAGAAATGTGTCAATATTGGTTTATTTTTAAAGTCTATGGCTGTTTTCAACTGTGGGTCATACCAGCTTCATCTAATTGCACACTCATTTATCAAATATGTTGTAGTACTTCACCAATAAAAAGTGTGAGCTGCTTTCTAAATCAGCTGTATTTGCCAAGAGTATTTTGGACAATGCCACCTGCCCAAAGAATTATTTCTGCTAAAATGTGTGTTAAAGCTCTCTTGGCTGTGGGGCCACTTCCACTTTTCAGTAAAATCAATGGACACCCTTGACTTCAGTGACAACAGAGTAAAGTTTCATGCCATAAGAATATAATGCCCACAATATTTGTCAAAGCAACCTCACTCTGAGATCCTCTGTCACTGTGACGAAAACCCAATTACTGGCTCCCTTAAACTGAATTGTGGTTTAAGACAAAGTGCTAAATCAAATTCAGTCATACATGGCCTAGGATTTAAATATGTACTTTAAAGGGACAGTTGAATAGCAGTTTAGGCACCACATTCACCAGCTAATTCATGTTTAAAATAAGTCTGATGCAATCTGAAATATGTAGTATGTTTATGCTTCAGAATGAAATGTTTGTTGCAATACCTGAGGCAGTTCAGTGACAGAAATATATAACCCACAGTTGTTTGGCACTCAGAGAGTCCACTTGCTCAGAGAAGCTTTTTTTAAAGCTCAATTTTATAGCAAGGGACTGATTGGTATAGAAATACACATGGTATTAGGGTCAGCTAGTTAAAATACATCAGTTCATATCTGCTGGGATGGAGTTCAAGCTCCTAAATCACACAAGACTTTAGAACTGATGTATGAAGGACAGCTAAACTGAGTGAAAGCTAGGCCAGGATGGTGAAGAGATGGAACATGCCAAAGGAAAGAAGATAATCACTCAGAAATTGCTTTACTCTGGATTGCACATTCCCTTAAAATGCACCTGGAACTGCCCTGTGCCAGTAAGCTGTTTCCTGAAACACCAGCTGCCCATTTCATACTTTAGATGAATATTTCTTAAACTTCTATAATTATTAAATAATTAGAAAATAAAATGAAAATTAGTATAACAACAATACAAAATTGTTTTTAACAAAAACCTTATTTTATGCAAATATAGTTATAAGGAATAATATTACATTCATGACTGTGAAGATTGCTAATGGATATTTGAATGCCAGATTTTAAAGATGAGGATTTTTATTAAATTCATACTTTGAAGATTTCTGTGGCAGACAACCTGATATACTTCTATATCAGCAACAGCACAATGTAATGAGAAAGAGCTGATACCCTGTGAAGTCAACACCATAATCTGTTCTGGTACAGGCAAAATTTAAGTGATTCCTACCATTTCTGCCACTTACCTCAGCCCTTCTCTTTTATCACCTTATAGTTGTGTTGATTCCCACCCAAGTAAGCCACTGAAAGCTTTTTTGCTGACAAGAAAACCAGGTACCGAGGTCAGCCTTTCAACATTGAAATGTACAGCTGGCAGGTAGGATTAATATGGAGCTATTCTGTAGTTCTCTTAACTCTTAGAGTAATTCCTTCATTCCCACTAACAGCACCTTTTTACCCAAGTACAGTAAGTGTTAAGCCTTACAAACCATCAAAACTTAAGATAACAGTGGCTGTACATCAAGGTCCATCAGGTGGTAGATATCAAACTGCTGTTTTCAGTGCCGTGGGCTCCATATATTAGCAGTCAGAATAGTTGAATCAGCACACAAGTCCATTTCTTGAAAGGTATTAATCTTTTTAAAGGTGAAGAATTAATAACAGTGAGAGAGAGAGAGAGAGAAAGGGTGAGAGTAATGAAATCTGTTACAGGACTGGGAAAGTGCAAATGAAGATTAGAGCCATAGTTGGCTGTCGCAAGAGATTGCAGCCTCTGGTGAACAAACCCTCTCAATTCACTGGCATTTGTCACTCTACTGCATTCTAGCCTAAATTACATTTAAAATAATTTTGAGACAGTGGAATTGTTCATAACCTGTATATAAGAGACTATGAGTATGGCAGGGAGGCTAGAAGTAATGAAAAGGAGGAAATAGATTCTTTATTGATCAACATGTACACCTTGCAGAAGAAATAGGCAGAACGGAGCAAAGCAGTATGGATTTTCGAGCCTGTATTAAACTACAAGATGGAAATAACTGCAAGTACAGGACTGTCTGCAGAAACTCAGAGACTCAGTAGGGCTTTCAAAATAATTCCTATTTCTCTAATCCCAGTCTTTTATTTCAAGTGTTTCAGAAAACACAAATGAGGACCAGGAATAGATATACAGAGGAGATGCAAACACGTCAAATGTCCTAATACAGTCAGCAGCTACACAATACCCTCATAGGACTGGAGCTGAAGGATGACAACTGGAACCTCCAGTTTAGAAGTCACTTCCTGCTGCAGAAGTCAACTCATCAAGGAGGATGGAGCCATTCTGGGTTTGGGCATGTGCCAGGCTGAGGCAATACATCCAGCAACACAGGAGAGGGTGGTCCTGGATTTCAACACCCAATGCCACACAGTGCAGTAAAAGTTTGCTTAAAGCGTCTGCTGCTGGTAGAGCTGCAGGAAAAAGTTGCACAGAACTTCCTTTTCAGAGCCTGTACTCAGCTCAATGAAATGATGTATGACTCAAAAGAAACATCTTCAGCCAGGCTAGTTCAAGCCACATCCCATAAGAATAACAGTGCAATTGATTTTGCTTGTGCTGTGAAGACTCACAGCTATTACGTATTTTTATCTTTCCTAATACATACTATTGACATATATATATGGATATTAACCCTTTTTCTTCATTTGTTTTACCTAATCTGGCTTACAACTTCAAGGATAACCTCTGCTAAGAGAGCTCATACACTTATTCTATGATGAGGAAAAACCATTTATGTACAGTTATGTCCTGTCTTTTATCATAATTTCATGATTTCCCTTTATTCTTGCCATAGGTAGGAAGATTCACATGTGCACTTGAGAGTGTGGCCCTAAACCCCTCTTTTTTCACTTACCTATTCTTCCACTTGCTGAGGTGCCCCATAAACAGGCCTAAACCTTTTCAATTTTCTTCAAGCTTAGTGGGAGAACTCAAGTGGAAGAGTTCACAAGACTGCAGTATAAATATTTCATTTTAGTCTTGCAAATTAATTCATGAACAATGACATAACAATGTAATAGAAGATTTTTTTGTTTACTGTTTCAGAGAAAAAAACCTTCAAAAAGCACTGTAATGGTGTTGTATGGCAAGTACAAACCCAAAACACTGTACACAGTTACATAAAATAATGGTTTAAGTTACACAACGCAGTTACAAAGACATTGTATGATTAATAAGTTAAAGTACTTGATCATAAATCCAACAAGAGAGAAATTAACAAGGATAAGCAAGGCTGAAAGATACATTTTAAGATGGATGTGAGAGACGATGGAGAATCAGTGAAACAAACAAAAAAATCTTGGTCCATGCTGGTGTAGCACAGAAGTGGAGTCTTGTGATGAAGAGCTGTGGTTAAGGACAGAAAAGCTCTTGGTAAAAAGAAGTAGTAGAAGCAGTAACAAAGAAGCTGGTGTTCCACTGCCTTGTTGCTCATCCTGTTAATTTACCCCTAGGGAATGGGATGAAGTACAGTCAGATTAGACTGGTAGTACTTAGAGCAATTGATTTTGCTCAGATAGAAAAAGAGCTGGAAGATATGGAAATAGAAGCAGAACAAGTCAATTGGATCTGAGAGGACCACTTGGCCACAGCTGCAGGAGTGGTAAAGGCAAATGAAGATGAGAGGATTTAGTGAGCTGGTATAGAGCAGAAAACTGTTTACACCTGGCACATTTATATCCAGTAGGAGCAGAATTGGAGTTCCTGGAGGATGTGTGCTGTAGGGGTGACATTCAGAGGGGATGTGAAAGGTGATACAAAACAGGTCCTCTGCATCAAGGTGAATCATCTACAGTCAATCACTTGTCTCAAACCCAGTCTATGCATATCCTGACAACTAGTTTGAGCCCTACACTGGGGATTCTAAACTGGCTTTTCAAAGAAAAAATTATAGTCAACTGCAATGATTAGCCTAAATACATGTCTGAACCTAAATATAGCTTTTTACTGCTTTCCCAAATAGCATATTGCTAGCAGGCAAACCAAGCAAAGCTCTAGAGAAAGTCTGAGGCATAAGCAAAGTGATCTCTAAACCAGGTGCTTCACAAAGTCCGCAAGCAACTTTCAACTTCCTCCTCAGTCAACAATAAGGACTCAGGTAACAAAAGCTTGCTGTGAGTTCCAGATACAGACACCAGTAGCTTTCAGGAAGTCAGTTGTATTCTGGGCAGTACTATATTGACATAAGCTCTACTGATACAGAGGCCATCGTGACACTAATGACAAAGGATTTTGAGAACTCAGTTTTTTGGGGGTTTGGGGTTTTTTTTGGGGGGGGTGGGGTTTTTTTTTGTTTGTTTGGTTTTGTTTGTTTGTTTAGGGGTTTTTGGTTTTTTGGTGGGTTTTTTTGGTTTGGTTTTTTTTCAGTTTTTGGGTTTTTTTTGGTGACATGTATCTTTGGTCTGGGGACAATGCTGGCTGGCAGCACCATTTTCCTGCACCTTCAGCAAAGAGAAACCCCTGCTCTAGCACCAAATATCCTTCTTAATGGTAGAGGCCTCCTTTTCTTTTTACTTGCTCAGGAAGAACATCATCTCGCACCTCACTTGCCCTGTGTCAACTGCCACTGATCATGGGCAACTCATTTACAAGGTATTTTCATTAGAAGGCAAACTCAGCACGACTTTACATAAAACAACATCTGAAGTCATGTTAATAAATGCAGACTAAAAGAATGCAAACCGAATTCCTAACTGTGCTGCACAAGAGTGCCCTTGTGACAAGATACCATCAGTTAACCCTTTGAAACAAGTAGCAGTGACTTCCCACTCAGTATAACAATGAGATTCTGGCACTACAGTATTGGACCAGCCTTTGGCCCACTTCTCCTCATTCAGCATCATATGCTGAAAACATTTTCCAGACACCGTACCTTGTCTTTAAAGCTACAATACAACCAGAAAGAAAACGGGAAGCAGAAAGATAGGAATTCAACCTAGTTCAGTCTAATTTTTAAATGAAGTCAGTGGTTTTTTACTCAAGATGCCTGCTTACTTATTCAACTCAAGTTCACTCTTAGGGGGATCTTGTCAATAAAGTCAAATCAAGCTCTCTGTGAGCAGGGAGGTTTTTGAGGGTCTTTTTTGAGGGCTTCATTAAAAGCAGACAGTTTCTCTAACCTTTTAGCAGAACCTGTTATCTGATGACGTGAATTAAAGTCTCTCAAATGACTAATAATCATATCAACGCTGCCATGTCAGCTTGTAGATTTGAATAAGAGGGTCTGAAAACATTTGCATGCCTCGATGTGCCAGTGCTAAGAAGCTAATGTGATAGTGCTGTCATAAAGCACTGGAAAGACATGACTTAATGTAATCTGTCATGTCATATGCTAATCTTCAGCCATTACTTGAGTGCTGTAAGTAAGTAGAAAGCATTTGGGAGAAATCCTTTTCAATTTCTCTGAGTACCACTTCTGCTGCTGGTCAGCTCAAATGGGTTTTGTGCATTTAATGCGGAGCTCAAGTCAAGTTGGTTTAGGTCACACTTAATTAACCAGCACATTGATGGGTTGGGCTGGTACAACACTATGGAAAATGGGTATTCCTGATACTGCCTAACAAGTAAATATTTCATATGCTGATGGAAAAACCAAAACCAAAAAAAAAAAAAAGGAAAAAAAAAAAAAAAAAAGAAAAAGAAAAAAGACTTCCTCAGTCCTTGATAAGAATATGTCCATTTCACAAAACCACTGACTTTTTAAGAAGATCCTGTTTTCTATGCATTTCAGAGCCTCACTTACCTTGCTTCTATGTGTAAGGACATTTAAACAAAGATAATTATAAATAGTTAAAGACATTTCCATTTGTCACTGCAAACTTTTAAAGTACCTAATTTGGACTTGTCATTTAAACTATAATAGACAAGAGGCAACTTTAAACACAATATACTTTTTAATAAGCATAGAGAAAATTATCAAAGGGAAAATTTTACTTTACTTATTTGTTTTAGGAAAATGGCACCAACATTTTTTAATATACAGAAGGTAGAAGAGGGAGACATACTCACAATGCTAAGTACAGCATGTGGAAAAGAAAATGAAACATATTAGTGAGAATGACAGAAATTTCAGGACAATTTTAGCAAAGTGTGAAGGGATTTTGAGTCAATACTTGAAGGTTATTTTTATAATAGCTACAGCCTATTCAAATAAAAGCTTAAGAACCCTGTGTCTTTTTCAGCTATGAGGATGTTTAGCAGGGCTTAGCAGTTTGCAACCTGCCCCAGCTAAACCTGAAGCCTTTGTACTCAAGGATTGCAGATCATTTAGATTAGGACTGCCATAAAGAAATGTGGGAATAGTACATTCATACCAAGAAGAAGAAAACTTTCCTTATTCTGTTTTCTTGGTGGTCACATTGGAATCAAATCCTAAGAAAGTCAGACATTTCACAGATCTACAGGAAACAGAGATAGACAGTCTTTACAGTATTAGGTCATTATATTCATTCTCTTGCCAATGCTGGATTGCTCCCCATAGTAAATTCTGAAGTGCTTCATTCAATCTAAATTTGAAACAACCCATTTTAACAGGGCTTCCACCACTCCCAGAGAGAAAGTGTATAAATAGTCTTACCCTCCAGCATCAAGTGTAGCCTTCCCCTTTTCAGACCTAACCTCACCCTGCTTTGCTACAGCATAGGGAAATCTGTGTTATAATTCCAAGCCTCAGTTTCCCTTGCTATTAAAACACGAGTTTCTGATCAAGAAGCTGATCAAATATTCCCCTTCTGGAGGAATAAAAAGATACAAAACATGCTGTTAGGTCTGTATAGGAACAGTAATCCTTCAGTTCTTTAATACTGGGATGTTCATTTACAGTCTCCAGCTAAAGATGTCCTTCCTTACCACTGAGTGGGTTTAATCCTTTGAAGACTAGTCTTTTAGAGACTTTTCTTCCTGAAGTTCCTCATGTGCTAATGACAGCACTACAATGAAATAAACTCCTCTGAGTTCTGCACCATAGAGTGTGATTGTAGGATTTCCTCCTATTCTCATTATAAGTACCAATTGCAACGGCAAGAACTTACGGCAGATGCAACCCCAGGACCTCAAGCCTTCACCAGTTTATCAGTGCAGTAAAATGAAAGCTCAGCTCTTTGCGATCTGTCCAGTTTTAAGTCACCTGAGTACTTCTGCTGTGGAGTAATTCGGGACCAAAACTAGCCCAAATTTACAGGCAGGAGTTTCAAAGAGTACCTTTTCCTGACTATAGAAAGTCATGTCTATAGTCTAACAAACGACACTACCATGAGGCTTCCTCAGATAAACAGCCAGAATACATCAGCCAGACAACTTATTTGTATTTTTCACTTTTTTCTCATATAAAGCATTCATAATTTTGACTTCTAAATTTTTGTTAATGTTATTTTAATTCCTTCAAAACCATTGGCTGAGTAGTTTTGGATGTAATGATGTCCAGAAGCATTGCTAAGAGGAAATTCCTCAGAGCTGTGAGAGGAACTGTGTATCTAGGAAGTGAGGATGATTAATTTCATTTTCCTGTACTGTACTTAAGGGGAAGTATTCACTATTTCCCTCACCAACAGAGAGAAGGTGCTATTTTCACATACGAACAGACAAGCAAGCTAGACTTCAGCTATATTGACTTGGTGGTCTGATACTGAACATTGCCAGGAAACATGTTTTTTAGAGTATATACCTTTTACTAGAGAAAAATATCTATTCAAACTCACACTGGGCTTTGCCTTTGCTGTATCAGCTTGAGCTGTAATTCCACTTTTGCATATAACTTGAGTTCCATCTGCACATAGTACCCAAGTTTTGAAGGAGGACCTAATTCTAATTTGAAGTCACCCTTTCAGTGGGATGACTTAGGAGGCATCTTAAAGCATGGGTGATACTTTCCATTTATTTCCAATGCATCATTGTGTTCCAAAGGCCATCCAAATTCTGCAGGTCACTATTTGGTTCACTTGCTGAGGATACCATGAAGGTATGTTTAACACCACCTAGGATGGTACCTGCCAGCCAGGAGGAGTGTGCCAAAACTCCCTACTGATTTCCCTTGTGGCCAGCCATTGGGAAGAAGTATTTTTATTTACTATCATCTGAATCAGCAGGTTATGACTCAAAGTCTGTGTGCATGATTACACACACAGAGTTATCTAAACAAAGCAATCAAGGTCTAAGCTAGTTCAAAATTACTATTTATTGGTCTATAGAGTGGTATTTATCAAGTGTCACAAAAATACAGAGCACCAAAAAGAGTGTAAAGATATCCATTCACTTACAATAGGTTTCCAAAGTTTGTAATAAACTTTTAAAAGAAGGTGGAATGTATCCTAAATATTTCATGGTTTATGTTCAATAGACTATAGGAAATCAGCTCAAAGTGACAGTATTAAACTATGAATGTTTGTGTGCATCATTGCAGATAACTACCTGAAAGATGTAAATCAATAATATAACAGATGGGGGAAGAAAAAGATTGTTTTCATATGCAAATGGAATGACTTAAACTAGTACAAATCAGAAATCAAGACTGTTCAGCAAAAGGTTTTCTGAAGGTTATCAAATTTATATTTATTAGTGATTTTTCCATCTCATTGAAGAGAACATTAAGACTGGAAAAATACAAGTGACATCCTCCACATTGCTTCCACACATAGCAGTATGATCTCCTGCTTCAGCAACAATATGCAGCAATACCAAAAGGAGACAGAGTTTATATACAGGCAAAGTCAACTAAGATTCAGAAATAAACAACACAAACAGATTATTAACAAACTGACTTCACAAAAAAGCAATTAAAAGCAGAGAGAAGAATGAAACTATTTAAAGCCTCCTTGGTCCATTTTAAACTGTTTTTCTTTACCTGACTGTTTCTAGGTCATTTATGATTTGATCTCTCTGTTTGATCACAGTGGTGATCCCACAAGAGATGTGATGACACTGGAAGACACCTTACAGGCTAGTTTTATAGGACTTTGACATCCAGGTAAGAAAAACACATTTGAGGATCCCTTTCTATCTATTTGCCAATTTTGAGGTAATTTGCTGATGAGTTTTCTTACATTCTGTTATATGGATTAATAAAATTAATATGAACTAATGAAAGAACAGTGTTTTATACTTTCACTGAAATATTGTCCTATATTTTATCTAACACAAGAAATCCATACTCAGTATTCTCACAGGATAAAATCTTCCAAATGAGGAATGAAGAGAGCTGTTTTCTCATTTGAAAAACACAGCATTTAACATATCAGATTAATCAGAAATACATGGGTAAGAAAGCCTTCCCACCCATACCACCATTTTCCACAGGCTGAATATTTGTAGAACATCACAGATGTAGTTTCCTGTTCTCCAGATACATCTGGTAATGTCATCAAGCACAGTCACTGGGGTGGGTCTCCCCATTTTCTTTGGCCCAAGTTTTGACCTCCCCTAAAAAGAGGAATTCAAAGCCAGCGGGCACCAGTTTAGTTCCTTGCTTTTCCATAAGCAACAGGGCTAATGGCAAACAGTCAAAATATTCCCTTAGAAGCTTGAAGTTGCATTAATATGAGCTTGGGACTTTACCAGGTCTTTGAATGCAGAATTTAAACTTTTCTAATGTAACACTACACATATGAATGTTCTGAAGCTTTCATTACCTGCAGGCTTTTTTAAAAACAGAAGAATGTTTGATTTGGATGGTTGCATTAAATTAGGGGATATTAATGGATTATACCCACAGTCTCAATTGTAATTGCCAGTTGTCTACAAGTAACCAGTTCTATATGAAGGCCAAAATTATCAAAGCAAACCACAAACAATAATTCACAAGCACAAAACATGTGCTCTCTGTTTATCTTTCTAGGTTAGTGCCTCCAGTCTAGGCAGAAACTTCATTACTTCTCAGATAAAAAGGCAGCAGTTAGAATTCAGAAACTCAGCTTTATTTACAAGTGAATGGAAAGTTTTGGGGAAGTTGTTGTGGCACGGCCACCTTAGAAACATATACACATTTATACCCAGACCTAAAATGAGTGTAATTGAAAGACAGCAAGAGAAAAAGTATACTAGAACTTCCTTAGTCCTATTGTTCAGGCAAATACAGGGCTTTGGATTTTCTTTCAAAAGCACATCAACCCCAAACCCAAGCTATAGAATATATATAGATACATGTACATATGTGTGCACGTAGAAACACAAAATTTGCATTATTGTTTTATTGTATAGTGCTAAAAAATAGATAGCAAAATGAAAGGGAAACAAACTATTAAAACTAAAAATTTAAATGTAAGAAACAAGTTCATCTGAACTCTTTATGGGCTGAAGCATCATAATGCAAATTTCTGTTCAGAAGTGCCAACCTAGTAATCAACAACATGATAGTTAACCAACAACATAACAGCAACAAATATAAAAAGTGCACCTGAATAGAACACATCAGTTCTGAAGTCTGAAAAAAATTAACTAAACATCTAGAGAGGGCTCTTGTTTATGCATAGAGTTTTAAGTGAGATTAATATACCTTAAAACTTTTGCAAATAGCTAACAGGGCAGATGAGCCCCCACAGGAGCATTTGTGTCTGAGTGTTACTACTGATGAAGTCTGTCCACAACAAAATATTGCAACTTGTATTAACTGTGACTGGACACACGTATATTGGGATCCAATGCCTAATGCTACTGCAAACTCAAGTTTGTGTAAGTCTGCCAAAACACCTATACCGTGCCTTTGCACAGTCTACTAATAGCTCTAACAACGTCTATGCAAACAGTTATAAAACTGAAGCTGCTGAGGTGGAAAAATAGTGTATGCACTGACTGGAAACATATCTATTCACAACAGTTACACAAAAAGCAATGGCTTCTAAGACTTTTATTCAGTACAGTTTGAAAAAAAACCCTGTTTTTCCCTTCTAGGTGAGTTTTCATTTTTTTTAAACTTTGTATTTTATAATAGCTATGCATAGTATAGACGAGAAAATGCCTGTATCAACAGAGAAAATCATTCTGGACAGGAATATTCAAATGTTACTGCATAGATTATTTATTTTCAGAGCAGTTGTAGCTTGAGTACTCTGGGCATCTTCAAAAATAAACAGTGACATCTCTAGACTGAAGTCTCACATAATAGAGTTAACTTCATAGTGTAAGAAACAGAACAGAATAAGAATATGAGCAACACCTCTCATGATTTGCTCACTGCCGTTTTCATAACTTTGCAAAAATGTTACTTTTTTCCTTGGGAAGCTGACCCTCTGAAAAAGTAGCAGAAGTATGGGTTGTGTTATTTACTTGGATGTTTTGAAATTTCAGTGCTGACATTCACTTTAACAGAGCGCCAAGGGAGCCAAAGAGCAGATGGGACAGCGTAAGAATGTGCTAATAGATGCAAAAGTAAAAGCTCAACTAGGTGAAAAAACCAACACATCATCTAATCAGAGCAGTTCTGAGAACTGAGATGCTGAAAGTAAACAACAAAAGATTGGGTATCAGGAAAGAGCTCCGGGAAGACTAGAAATGTAATAGAAATGCTTCCTTCAAGAAAAGAGGGGCATAATAGTTACTCCCACAAAGTTTATGCTTTCATAAGGCAGGACTCCTGTCAGGATCCTGTTTTCAGACTGGATGAGAGAACAGAAATCAAGTTCAAAGTATGCAGTGGTATCAATTCAGAAGAAATAACAAATTATGAAGAACAACATCATGAGATGTGGAAGCCATTTGATCTTTTAAAAATCCAACTTAATAGATATTAAATGCAATATGGTGAAGTATTCATAAAGGAAAAAAGCCTACAAAATAATAAAATACTGTAGTCTGCTGATCAAGGAAAGATTGCTTTGAAAATATATTGAAATCTTTGCTGATAGAGAGAGTGTTATTTGTCAGATGGAAAGCAGGCAGGCATTCTCATGTGAATTTAGTAGTCTCCAACCACATAGATATGGCTAGGGTATAACAATCTAAATCCCATTTTATTTTAGATATGAAATGGGATCGCTGTGTTTCTGAGGTGTCGAGGTCTCTGCTATCTGAGCCAAACTCAGCTTCATGGATGGTGAAACAATTTTTTTTAAAGGATTTTAGACTGCAGAATAGCTGTTACTAAAGGGCTGTTCAGATGAGCTTTGAGTCAAATTTCATCTGTACAGAATGCTTCAAAAAGGATTAGTCCACACACACAGGGAACAGACACCAACATCCCCACTGGAGGATCACACACTCAGTGCTTCTCCATCCCTAGGAGTACTATTGGAATTCACAGCTATTACCATCATTATGACAACTTTCCACATTGTTTTTTATGCTTTAAGTGCCATTTAATCGTCTGCAGAGGAGGCAAGGTTTGTTTATTCTAGAAAAAAATCTATAAATAAAGTCTATCTTTATTAATATGGAAAAAATAATTTTTAAAAAGGCACAAAAATTCAACACCAACCATACAAAGCTAATAGAGAGAGGAGAAAAAGTAAATAGTCTACCAAAATGTTAAACAAATTAGGCCAAAATGAGTCACCAGCAAGATCTTCGGACATATCATAACAACATTTAGCTATAACAGAGGGTAAAAATGGCTCTCTGAAGCCCTTCCACATTTTTTGCTTAGTCCAGCCAAAGATATCCATGGTCAAGAACTGAAATTCTCATCTAGAAGGACAAGCATCTTCCAATACACTACTGTGTAGCCTTTAGGGAAAGCAATGTTTCAAGCAGGCAGCATTCTTTTCTACAACACTCTTCTAAACTACCCGTAAACTTTGTGAAGGTAAGCTGAAGGAAAATTACTTTATTTATCAACACAGAATCTCCTCTTTCTTTTCCACTCCACCCTGTTCAGCATACTTTTGCCATTATGGTATATTACCTCAGGACTGCTGTTTATCCAAAGATTCTTCCAGATGTAAGAACTGGGAATAAAGTGGGAAAGAAAAGGGAAGAGGGAAAAATCTCAGGTTCATGCCTTATGTCCATAGGCTTTTCTTCCCTTCCTACTGCCTTCTGCCAAATAAAAATATATTCAGAGTCTGCTATTGTATTGAAATGTCTCAGGCAGTTCATCAGTCTAATCACAGCTAATATTAGTTTTAGTCATTAAACAAAAAGTGAATACTTTTTCTCTGGCTCTTATTATATATACAAAGCACTCCTTAAAATTCACTTGCAAGTACTTCAAATGACATTAACATGATCTAGAGAACTCAGTTCCTGTAGTATATGTAGGTGCTACTACTCTTCTCTTGAAAAGCAGAGGTTGTTTATATTGAGTGTCATTCATTCACTTTCATCTTCACCCCCACAGAAGAAAGTGCCAAGACTCCACTTTCAAAAGGATCAGACCTTTGACCAATATGCTTTACCCCACAGGCTGAGAAAGGTTCAAAAGAGCAATAGAGGAAGTCAGACCTATTCTTGTTCTACAAATGCAGACTGGAAATGCAAACTATTAAGAAGCATGAATTTACTATTCAGGACACAAAGGACAATAGTAAAGAAGGCAATGAATGAAGTGCTTCCCAGACTCTCAACTCTTAAACCTGTAACATTGCAAATAATGATGATCTACAGACTTTTTTCAATTTTTAATTAATAATGATGTCTTAGTCTGGGGTACAAATATTCAAGACAGAAAGTGTAAAATCATGGAGCAGAAAAAAGAAACAATGTCTTGAACAGTAAACAGAAGAAAAACCATGTAATCAGGGTGAAGTTGGAAGTCTGTGGACTGTGGTCGTTGGAAGTGGGCTAGTTGGGATTGAGAAAGATTGCTGAGGAGAGTAGTGTAAATGGGGTGTTGAATGACTTAACCACTTATTTCCTTGCTTTTTGTTTGTGTTGGCAAGCAGGAAGTCCAGCAATCTTAAACAGAAGCTGATAAAATCTGAGCATGTGGCAAGGTAGACAGAGAAGTAGACAAGTAAAAGTGTAATATGCACCAGCACAGAGCATAAATAACATTGGCTAAGAAACTAGAACAGCTTTGTTTCATACATCACAAAGTAGAGACAGAAGTATTATGTAACAATACGACACAGAGCTGAATATAAGTGAAAAAAATAAATTGAAAACTTCTGTGACTTTAGCTCAATAGGAGGCAGTAGCACTTGCAAACTTATTTAAATAAGGCTCAAGACACCTTGTATATCTCTGTATACAAATCATTCTGTTAGTAAGTAAAATTAAGTAAGTAAGACACACTGCATAAAAATTTCAAATAGGGGTCTGGCTCACCCGGTCCCACCCTCCCACAAGGAGAGCCTGGATACTTTCATTGCTTTAGGTATGATGGATACCAGGTCTTTTGAGCTCTAAAGAAACCCAAATAAAGATGTCATGTTCAAAAAGAGTAAATGACAATATGGAAAACAGGTAAGCAGACTGTGTTTTATAATAATCCATCAACAACCAAGCATCATAGCACATAGGAATCATCACAGTGAATAGTACTCCTTCAGAAAGGCTCTGTGAGTACCTGCTTTTATTTTGGTTGTTTTTTTAAGTCACAAGGTACCTAGTGTTTCCTCATGACAAATTCTTTGTCACAGTATCCTAAACTACAAGGTAAATAATTGGGGATCTTCATCTGAAATTGCAAAGCATATCCCAGTGAATCATATATAGCACTTGCGTGGTTCACAAATTGCTGAAAAGAACAACTATGCAATGCTTAGGAAACCAGACTTAGACTGTATTGCAGCATGAGCTCTTTGTTTTTCTGCTCTGTTCTGTCTCATTGCTAGGCTCAGAACACTTACTGCTCTGAATGCTCTCATTTGGTACTCTGCTGGTCTGAAGTGATCAACATTTCAGTGATCTTTGCTTGGTTGTCTGACAAAAAAAAAAAAAAGAAGCATGGCAATGGATAAGTCCAGTCTTTATTGACTGGAGATGTTTGCAAAAGCAGAGAGAAAAATAGAGGTATTCACAGTGCCAATGTCTAACAAAGGAGGACAGGCAAATACCCTCTGTCATCAGTAAATAGACATGCTCTTCTTGAGGTTCACTTAGGGGAATAAAATTTTCTTCTGTGAACAATCTGGAAATGTTCTGCTTTGTATTTCTTGCCCCCAGTTTTTCATATTTTGGTTCACTTCCTTTTGCTGGGTTTCTTGCTTCCTGTGAATTGGACCACACAGCTGGATCTTTTATTTGTTTAAAAGCAAAGGTCTAAGTTCTGGAAGATGCTGAGTGCTCTCAGCTTGTTAACTTCATAGATCAGAAAATCACTTGACAGCGGTAGAGATGCAATTATTTTTTGATTACTTGGTCTGCCGTCTCTCTGTCTCTGTCAGGCAGACTTTTCCCCTCCTAGACTGTTCTACCCACCTCACTATCTCTGTACAACCTCTCCTTGCTTTTCTCTTCTGAACTACACATGCATACATGGAACAGCCCCCAGATTCCTTCCTTCCCAGGATGGCTGGGACACAACCCAACCGTTACAAATTCCCCCATTTTCTTCACATGGACTCCACAGTCTTTATAACCAACAAGCATGAAAGACAGCAAGGTAGTGACTAAGAATGTCCAAGAGACACTTCTAGCCAGTGTGGAAGCCACGGCGTGGCCAGAAACTGGACACTTCCCTGTATCACTTTCGGTTTTAGCCTGTAACACATCAGCAGAGCTTCCTCACAAACTGCATGCATTGGGAAAATGCCCTTTTTTAAAGGCTAGACTCATATTTCTAAATTGTAAGTTTTCACACCCCATTTCAAACTGTAAAATATTTTTTAAAACCTGTATTCTAGTAAAGAATTTACAAATTCAAATTTCCCATTAGACAAGTAACACATCAAGAGCTTAATGAAAAAGTGTTGGGGCAAGAGTTTGCCTAAAGACAGGGTTTCAACAGGTACATTTTGAAGATATAACACAATTATAATGTTATAATTATAACCTTTAGATTTGCAGCTGAACACAAATTTTAAAAAGAATTGTGCCAGTCTGCTATAGTAGCTTGCTCCAGACTTCCCTATCTCTGTGATACAGTGTGTATGAGTTATATATAACATTAGCCAAAATCAAAAGGTATAATAGCAACAAAACCAACCCCTCCATACAAGTTGAGAACTGTCTTTCAGCCAGTATACATGACTGTCTACATAAATTAATTAAATGAATAGAATACAGAATACAATTAACATTTTTCCTTCATCTATCTTCATTTTCTGAGCAGCTCAGTTAAATAAAAAAATAAGTGCTGTTTCTTTTTCATTGCTGTTAGTTTCACATGTGAAACAAAGACAGACCAACCTTAAGCCTTTTGATAAATATGATACCGTGGTAACTGCAGCATTCACTTTGTATCCCATTTCTCCAGGTTCCTGTCAGCCAGATGTCACTTGCAATGCAAACACTAGAAAAATATGAAATAATAATTTCATACATCATCTATGCGAGCACAAGCCAGTCAAACATTCAATACAAATTCAAACTGCTACTACACATAAAGCAAATATCATCCAAATAATATTTAGAATGATTGAAAGGCTTTTGATTTGGAAGTGTATTCTCTTAAGCTAAGTGGTCCCCACGACCATCCAGAAAATTCAATTGTTTCATTTTAAAATGTTTTCTGCCCAAAATTATATCAAATCCTAATGTCTCAGTAGAAACACATGGGATTGGATTGCTGACTGGGCGCCCGATGTCAAAGAGGAATCTAATTTTCCAATGGCATTTCCTCATACTGTCTCACCAAAACACAAAATTGATAAAATTTTAATGGATAATTTTCAGAGCAGGACATTAGCCATCATGCTGGGAAATAGTGCAGGAGAACACCACATAGCTTCAGAAAGGCAATGTATCAGAAGACAGTTTAAATAAATATTAATAAAGCAAATGCCTTACATTTTATATTTTCTCTTGCAACTAGAAACAGAATTTAGAAGGTAAGTTTTGCAGTAACAGGCACAATTCTTCCCTTCTTTGCCAGGGCATTTTTTACAAGTGATGCCCTCAAAACATGGGTGTGATATATTATTTAAAAGAGCACAGTGTTCATCTTTTACTGAGGTGACACAGTCACAGTCAACACAGTCCTCTTCTCATTGACATCAATTGTGAAAGTCATATTGACTTCAATGACTACATCACTAACCACTCCATATAACAAAATGTTTTTGTTAAGTAACTCTACAGAAAAAATTGCAGTTCTGGGATAAATGAAACACCACCCTTCTGCATCTCCTGATGGGGCAAGATACTGCAAGCACTTAACACCAAAAGCCATGACAAGATGAAAAGGGCTAAATCCTACTCCTGATGACAAATAAGTTATACAAGGGAGAAAGGTACTAATTAACTGTATTAGGTTATCACTCAGTAACAATGTAAAATACATGTATGGAAATGTGCTATTTAAAATGTGTTCTTCTTGGAATAATTTTCCTTTCAATTAAGTTAGGTCATTAATCATTTAAATTTGAGACTTATTTAGAAAATACAAGTGGACAGGTGAAAAAAAAGTGAAATTAGATTTTACTAACATTTGTAATTTATTTTGAATTTATAATGAAAGTGTAACCAGACTGATGCAGCTTTTCCAGGACCCATTTCTTGTCATTTATTATTAGTTGGGTTTTGAAATCTGTGTGTATACATATATATGTGTGTGTGCGTGTGTATTCAGGGTATTCAGTTGATTGTGTATGCAGAAAGAGAAAGGTACAGTAGCACATATGCTTATGAGGCTATATCTGCTTTCATCAAGAGTGAAGTCTTTAAAAATTTTAATAAATATCTAAGTAAAACTTTCAGAACATTAAAAATACCACAACAAAAGAAAATCACAGTGATTAAAATGGAGGTTTAATTTTCTAGGGGAGCAAAAGCCTGCCCATGCCAAGTCTACCACAGGTTGGTATTTTTCTTTTACAGTAAACTGAAAAACATCACTGAAATCCTCAGACTGGTTAAAGACTAAGGCTCTTCATGTAGCCAAAGATACTTCCATTACATTTCATTCAGAAATGTTCATTTTTATTTCACTGCTCAGAGGCCAGAGCCATTGTGTAGAGGAAGAAATTAATATTTTGGTAGAGCTCTTTGTGGTTCACTGCACCTCTCTTCCAGTCAGCCTTGTTTGGAGACTCCTCTGTATCTAGCCAATAAAATGCTTTTGGCACAATGCAGAAGTCACGCTGGAGCTGCTAAGACATGGCTTCCCCAAACCCAGCTCTGAGCTGAACATAACCAACCTATAATTTCCCATCTCATGGACCAATCAGTGAGTTATATCTTCCCCAATGCTTTTGGCATTCTTGCAACACCAATCTGCCAAACTGCCACATTTAGTCTATCCTCCACACCAGTCACCTTTGCTCCTCCTGTAACTCATAGGAGTTCCCCTTTCTAAAATAGGAAGGAAACAGAAAGCTAAAAAATGGAAGGCTGAGCTGGAGGCTTCTTTAGTGTGTCTGAGTAGAAACAAGACCTCCCTGGCTCTTTCCTTCATCTTTCCTGATCCATCTTCTACAAGTGGAAGGCAGTCTCCACTCTCTCTGTTAATCAAAGGAAGCAGAAGAGAGTTCTGCTTGCACTGCATAAACATTCAACTGGGAAGGATATTCAGTGTTGGAAAGAAAGTTTTTCCAAAGAGGACTGAAAGTCTCAGAGGGTTGGCAAGATGTATTGTCTTGATCTGGCTACTCAGAGTAATGAAATCTAAACAGACTTTTATTAACAAGCCTTTTCACACCTCCTCTGCTCTCAGCAGCTGAGCTCAGCATTGAAAGAGGGACCATAATGCAGTAACTTTGAGAAGCTTTCTGTGCCTCTCTCAAATGAAGCATGCATTGGTTACCTAACTGTGCATGAGTACAGTTCAGCACCGGCATCAGCTTCTGCCAAAACTCTATTACTGGAGGAAATTGCAAATTTGACAGATTTGCCATCCTAAAGTCATAATGGCCTAAGAATGGAGAGGAGAGTGAAACAGTTTTGCTCACATCCTGACCAGACTTGCTCCACATCCTGGCTGATCTGTGCTGATAGCCTTTGGTTGTAGCTAAAAGGCTTGAAAGAACTCTTTAATTATCAAACTGACTTATAAGTCTATTTACAGCTTTGCAAACACCACTGAACTTTCATTTTAACCAGAAAAAGTACACTGAAAACACACCACAGCTGCAGACATTTTTCTTTCTCATTTAGAGAAAAACTTTATGTCTGAGACTTGTAGTTTTAGCTGTCTCTTTTCTCCTCAAAAGGATTTCACTTCTCTCAGTGCCAGCTGAATGTCTCTTTCCTGGTTCTTTCCTTTTAAGACTTTGAAGTTTCTAAGTAAGTGGATTAGGTGGGTGACTATCTGTTCAAGACTTTGTGGAACATATTCAGAGTAGCTAACACCAGGTGGGTTGATACTGGAGCAGGCACAGCAGGATTGCTCCAGAGGCTCCTGGCAGTTTGAACAACTGGTGCACCTGTGCAACCTAAACCCATATTTTGACTACTCAAACAACACAGCCCTTTGTATAACCTGCTGGTGGTTACCTGTATCAGGCACTTCATCAAATAAGATCTGAAATCATTACACACAATTAAGAAGGTGCCCTGCATGCAGAAATATACCGCGTTGGTTTCCACACGTAAGCTGGACTTACTGATCAGCTGCAGGGAGAAATTATACCATAAATAGCACTTCACAATATTTCAGCTTGGAAATGTGCAACTGGGCATAGGGTTGGTTTTATGCGACTGTATTCTCTTTGCTTAAAGGTTGTTTAGAGATACATTTGCATCTCCAAGACAAAGTACGTGTTAATTACCTCATGTTTGCACTGTACTTTCAGGAAGGAAAGCTATATAAGTGCTAAGTGCTATTAGCATCATCTCCTTCTATTTTTCTCTTTCAGCTTTTAAGTGAATATAGTGCTTGTGAAAGTTGTTGGATTGACAGCCCTGGAGACTGAAGCCTAAAGTGCAGCACACCCGCTGAGCCAAACAGAACTAAAATGTACAAAAGCCTCTCACCAAATTTTAAATACATGCTTCATTTAGCTATTGTTCTATGATGGCATGTAATACTACCACTGAAAGTTGTACTGCTCCCATTTATTTGTTCTAAACATCAGTTCAGACTCTTCCTTTATTTCTTACTTCTAAAAACCTTTTCTTGCTGACGGGCAACACCCCAGAGACTGCTTCCCTGCCTTCAAAATCCCACGTTACAACGGAATGCTGTTGAAGTGTAACTTTATGCTGCTGCAGTCAGGTACAATGGTGCATCCTGGCATTCACTTTGCACATCACACGAAAGTACATTAGCTAATCTCACGCAGTTTTAGTACTGATCACACTAAGTGCTTGTCTGCAGAAATGCTACTCTATATTATAATCTAAATCTGAGGCAAGGAGACTTCTAATGGAAGATCTGCTCCTCTAGACAGGAATATTAAGAAATAGTGTTTCTTAGAAAACTAAGCCAATAGTTAAATAACAATTGCATGTTTCCTGAGAAATGGGTCATCATTTTTATTTAAATACTAGATTTCCACAAGTACACCTCTGACCCCTGAAAGAGGTTTGGAGGTTTTTTATAATATACTTTTTTGAAATCCTTTACAGTATACCAAAAGACCAATCCTACCTTCTAAGATACCTCTCTTCATACAAGTACATTCAGATCACTTGTAAAGCTTTCTCTTGATTTCAGCTAGGGCCACTGCTCTCTCCAGGAGACTGCCATTCCTATAAACAAGTTCTCCAAATTACACAAATGTTTACTGGCCGTTGGTTTCACAGTCTCCTATTCACTGTCTGCTTGCCTCCAGGTGGGACTGTTTGAGCTTTTAAGTGAAGAGACTGATCATAGTTCAGTAGAGAGAGCACATGAGATGCAGAACACCTGCCGTGTGAAGAGCTAATACTAACAGCTGCTATTTCAGATGCTTCCAGAAGATTCCTTCCCTTGTCTTGACAGGTTCCAAAATGCAAGTTTGGTGCCTGGGTCATCTTCAGTCCTGCATAACTTCAAGACCCAGCACTTACAGAAAGTAATTCCTTTCCAATTCCAATTACTTTTCAGTTTGGGAAATTTCTCAGGGCTTCTTGTCAGGGCAGGCTAGTCTTTTATGATTTCCAGCCTGCAACGCTGCTCCTTTCTATTTCATCTTGACTTGATGTCATTAGTCTTCTTTCACAGAAACCTGAGCATTCTTTTCCTAATTTATCTAGATGGTACCCTGACAGCAGCTTCTTTGATCAAGACTTTGCCATTTATGTCTCTTCTCCCGTTAATCATTCTCTGAAATAAGACTTGTAGTAAAAAATAATTAAATCAAGTCTGACTGCCTTCAAATTTCTTGGCTTTCTGGGATTCTGGGTGCTCACTTATGCCAGGCCCTTTGGAGATACTGTGCTTTCTCTGGTCATTTGGGCTATTTTCCTATACTAGAAGGTCAAAACAGTTTTTACAATTGGTGAAACTAAAGAGATATTTACAGGATGTAGCTATGACATCCAGACACTTTGTTGTTTGATAGTTCTCCCCAAAAGAATCTACCTTTTTCTATTTAAAAAAAAATTAAATCTGGAGGCAAAGTGGCCACACAATAATTTTTCTTGTCTTTGCTTCTTGGAAAACAAGAATTCTCTATTATGCAAAATGTTTGTGCTTAACTCCAGGTTCCCACCTGTCCTCTTTCCTTCAGATATTGATTTTCTGTCACTCCATATGTGCAGAGAAAAAAAAGACTAATGATTAGTTGGAAAGTGATATTTTAAAAAAATCTTTTCATAAATGTCATCTAGACCTTATGTTTATCTGCCTCATGTTTTGTGGGGTCTGATTCCGAATGAAAATCTCCAGGATCTCTTCTCAGTAAGATGGTCCATCTCCTACTGGTTAGACTTGATCTCACTTGCAAGTTGAATTCCAAGTCTGAGGTCTGGTCTGGTTCCTAAAAGTCTAATGGGCCAACCATTACCAACATCCTAATTTCTCTGGCCAGTGGAAGTCTCATTAAGAGTACAGGTTATCTGTGAGTGAGACAAAACTTCCATCAACCTGAGATAATAAAATAAATTGCCCCAAGGGAATAATAAATATTACAATATTTAACACCTACCTTGTCAATGAGAAGCACATTTCTTTATGACTTTGCTGGCATAACCATGGATATAAGTATGAGGCTAAACTTAATTAAACAAGAAGTGTTACTGACGACTTTCTTCCAGTTTGACAAAAAAAATAGGGGAAAAAAGAAAAGACATGATGTTTGATGTACAGTCACATTATTTGGTTCAAGGCCAGAAGGTGTTGAGGTTTAACAGCACTCAATTTATTTTAGGAATGTGTGTATGTGTGTGTATATAAATAATTGTAATACACCATACAGATCTACGTAGATACGCAACAGGATTAAAAACAAACAAACCAGCAAACCAACATTAAGGATTTTTTTACATCTATGACAGACCAGCATTTGTGCTTAAGCCATAAATGATCATCTAGCTTTGTCAAACACCACTGGTTTTTTTTTAAGAAATAGTCTGATAAATTCAGGGCAAATCATCATCCGGTTTCCTGTAGTACAAATGGCTGCATATAATGTATGTTCTCGCTATTAAGTCTAAAGCATTACAAGACCATAATGTTCTGTATCTCATCTCAAATTTTCAAACAATCCAATATCCAGCCTATGTATAGATATATTCTTGCTGTTTAATCTCTTAAAAATCAATCAATATTAATGTGTCTGCCTTAAACTTTTAAGGTCATTGTCTCCCTTCTGACATTTTAAACTACATCAACATCACATTATATCATTATAGACTCATGAAGCAATGTACTTTTACATTTTTGCAAGATAATGTCTCTTTTGTGTTTCAGTTTTTATCATAATATAAATCTTGAAATGTAATTTGCATATCTTTTGTTTAGCAAAGGAGACCCCCATTTAAGACTATGTAATTTTAATACATAGACTCAAAAGTGGATGACTTTTTAAAGAAAATGCACCAAAAGATTCCAATTTATTCTTCAACTGAAGCGGCTGCTCCATCAGTAAATGAGTAAATTCCCTTAACAATACACTTGCTAACAGTTATGGTCTGCCTGCCTTGGGCTCACTTGACAGTAGAGTTGCCATCTGTTGAGAAGTCCATTCATGGATTTTAAAGGGCTATTTCTACTTTACTTTACTTTAGAAAAAGGGCTTTTTCTATTTTACTTTAAACACTGAAAAATACCTCTATTGCTCTTCAGCCTTCCCTCTACTTGTCCTGTCTTTCCCATCCTCTGTTCACCTCCCTTTCCCACTCTGCTAAGAGCACCAGTGTGCTCCCAGCACTGACTGGGCTCTCTGCACCAGCAGCAACATCCCAGCTAAAGGCTTTCAGGCACATTCAGTTCCAAGGAAGTTTGGCCCATTTTTATTGCCCAAGGTGCTCAAGTAGAGAGGAGGGAGGACACTTACAGACAGGAACAGACAGAAATGGACAGGATCAGTCAAGAAATTCAAAAGAAGCCATGAAGGAAACAAAATCAAGAGGATGAATGGGAAAGGGATAGTAGGAGCTCTGGCTCTGGATAGATGGATATTTCATTAATTCCTTCAATAAATAGGGAATCTCTAGGGAAATTCAACACCTGGCAATCTTAGTGGATAGTAGTGCTGCAAAGAAAGCATAATGTTCACCCCTCTGGTAAATTCAAGCAATTAAAGCCCCTTAAAACAAAAGGCCCTCTTAGGCTTTCTGCCCAGTAAACTCACAGCGAAAAGCAGCTTTAATAAATGTTATAAATCTCACCTCTGAGCCAACAGGAAATTCAAATGTTTTGCATGTGCAGGAGCCAGGGAGCTGGTGAAACAAAAGGTAAATGTGGATATTAGAAGAGGTGATGTCCATACTCAGACTGGACAGCAGTAGATGCATGAGGCTCACAGACATGACAGGTTTTTTAAAAGCATCCTTTCTAGTACCATCTTCAACCATTTATGTTTGTGTTACAGAATTCGCCTTTCTTTGTGAGTGGACAAATTTGTTTAGTGATGAGTTTGCTGGTTCAATGAATTCAGCATTACTCCTTACCACCCATTATTGAAAAGCAGTTTTGAGTTTCAATGTTTTAGACATAAAACTAAATAAAGAAATGGCAACAAATATCTGTGGTTTCTAAAATGAAAAGATCAAAGAAAAGAGACTGCAGAGAATTTTTGATCAACACCTTGACAAGGGGTGTTAGTTTTAATAAACAGTAAGAATTGTAGACCATTATTAAGTATGAGATGCAGTCTCAGCTGTGTTTCTAATTTCCTTTCTTGCCTTTACTGCTGTTGTATAAAGCTCTGTAGTGACGAAAAACATTTATTGAAAAAATCTGAGCACACCATTCAAGATTACGTTATTTCACCTGCCTAAGAGAAATATTTGCCTCTTTGCCCTCCATGACGCCAAGAGCTGCAGGTACATTCTGTATATGGGACAAATCACTGGCAAGAGATGCACTTGTAGAAGCAAATAGGAAATTTTTTATTGAGTCTGAAGACTAAATGATCATGGTACACAGTTCCTTTTGGTTGTTGCTCTTTTAAAGTCATAGATAAACACAGCCAGATCTTTGTGCACATTTTTAAAAAGTGAATTTAAGTATATAAAAGCAATGCCTGTTTGGCAACATATTCTGTTAGAAGGAGGTTTAATGAAAAATTTCTGGGAAGATGTTGTCTACCAAACTAGAAATACTATACTTTTTGTCTACAACACACTACAGGCTTATGAAAGCACAGAAGATCATGGAAATTAGGACGAAGAAAAAATGAAGGAGAGACAGAAGGTTGGAAGGAAACAAGCTATATTTACTGCTTGAACTTTTCATAGGAATCAGGACAGAGGCCTGCTCATCCTTCCACTCTTTGTTTTTGGGGCAGGTGGGCAGAGAGTGTTGTTATGAGTGAAGTCTCCTCAGAAATCTCTTCATCACCCTGAAAATAAGCTGGGAATTAATTACTTTATTACAAGACGGACACAAGAAACAAGTGTATGTTTGTTATAATGACTCCATCTGTGGCTTTCCACCTATAGTATTTTTCCTTAGGGGATTATCAAGATTATTAGTAATTATTACTAGTAAGCCATTACTATGAATAATGGTAATTACAATATCATTTAAAGACCCTAGTCATAATCACTGTGGAAGACTTATCAGCATAGTAAAGACCACGGCTTTGCACATGCCTGAAAATGAACAAACACAAAGTTATACTCTGGAGAGCCCAACACTCAAAGCATTTCATTTGTCCACACACAAATGACTGACAATTTTTAACAACTTTTTTTAACTTTTAAAAGAAAACAAAGTGAAAACAGGAGGATTGGTGGAACCACATAATCCCATCTCTAGCCCCAAAATGTTCTAGTTGTGTGACATAAAATACTGTTTTAAAGAGCAGCGCAGTTCCAGACACCAAATGGATCAAGGACACAGAGAACATTCAGCCATTCTGGATATTCCACAGAAGGGCAACAAGATTTTGTCCAATCCAGTTGGCTTGTTCTGTGTCCCTTATTTGATAGAATTCTAGTTTTTCCTTTAACAGACAGCAAAGCCCTGGTTGCTATGAGTTAATGTCTAACATATGCTCAGAGTGGACACACCTTCATTTTCCCACTTTTTACATTTATTTTTATGGTTTTCTCTCAGGAACACATACCCTCCCTTCTCTTTTTGCATCAGCTCTAAATCCTTGTCTATCTTTGTTTCCATCTTCAGAGCCATGACAGAACTCTTCTAAAAGTACTCTGCTGACAATTTCTGATCTGGTTTTCCACTAAGATAAGAAGAACTGCATTTATAACCTTTTAACTTCACATATAACTTCATAACTTTCCTTTACAACTATATAAAATTTTGTAAGGTTTTATTTTTAAAGGATGGTGTTATCTTAACATGAGCTATGAAGTCACTTGATATATATATACATACACTATGTGAGCATATATACATATTAAATATGTATATCATTACACATGGACATATGCTTCTGACAAAACATGAAGAGAGGACTTTTCGTGCTATAAAAAATGGTATTTGCAACAGCAATCCAGAATATATTGCAAAGGGTATTAAAATGTGTATAGTTCTATTTCAAAGAAAAACATTTTTCAATGTAACATGCTGCAGCTGTGCTTGTTAAGATTTCCTAATCATGGGGGTCACTGTAAGAAACTCAGCACTACCTTGACAAAGGTGACCAGAAGCACTCTGCCCAGAAGTTCCCCTCCCTCTGCATTAGAGGAGGAATTGTAGGTCAGATGCTCACAGACACATCCATCAAAGCAAAAAAATAGTTTTGTAATACTATATTTAAGAACCTAAAATCACTCCAAAACTTATAGAAGCTGGTTATCCAACCCCTTTATTACTCTGGCATTACATCTACTTAATTTCTGGTTCAGTCCAGATGCAGCTAAATTTCAATTTACAAACACTGGTTCTTGGTTGTCAAGCCCCACATACCTGTTTACATGAATTTAACAACACCACAGGGCTTAAAAAGATAAGCATTCAGGGCTGGAGACATGTGACAACTGCTGTGTCAAACTTGCACAATGTACAGAGCAATAGCCAGTTAGGCCAGCTCTGTTATCTTGAGTACAGAATCTTTTCCAATGTCTCATTCCTAAAAATTAGGTAGGCTGATAAGCCCTATCTATTTGCATAGAAAAGTATCCTGTCTAATTCTTTCATTTTGCCTAGGTTAAGCAAGTTTTAAATTAGTACCACAAACAGAGTACTTACTAAGGAGGGAAAAATGCACATCATAGGAAGCCCTATTCATTCCAGCTACACAATTCTGGAGTTTGCTTTAGAGCTTTAGGGTTTTTAAATATAGTTTCATGCAACATTTTACTTGCTAGCTCATTTCCCCCCCAAATTCAGTTAAGATCTGCTTTGGATATGAATTTTTGTATAACAATATTTTTAAAGTTTTCAATTTTGACTCATGGAAATTATTGAGCTATTATACGCCCCCATTCTTGTGTGAAATTTAAAGGTACCTCTCATGGCTTTCAAGCAGTGTGTTTCCCAAAAGAAGAAAGGAAGTGCAAAAATATAATTGTGGAGATTAAGGCTCAAATTTGCTTTAACATTTGCTCATTTTTAAGAACTGATGCACTCTCAGCAGAGCTCTCAGTTCTACATCAGCCCTGAACAGACATAAGACACATTCTTTACTTTGTTGCTGCATGACACCTTTTCTACATTAAACATTTTTGCTTGGTCCTTAAGCAATAAGTTTGGAACAGAGAGTGTGACAGACAAGTTGCTATTTCAGACTTGAAACAGCACCTGGAGGGCCAAGACCTTTCCCACTTTAATAGCAGACAGAGAATCATGGCAGTGATCAGGGTCAGATGGTGGGTGAGGAAGTCACTGATACTGAAGGATCAGATGTCACCGTGACAGCTGTAATAACCAGGGCTTACTTCCTTCAGCTAAAAAATATCCACAGAATATGGTGAATACACTGCTGCAATATGTACCTCTTCTACCTTTGTGTTATGCTATAAACATTTAACTCCTGAAGGCTCACAGGGCAAGAACAGAGCAACTAACCCTTGAAAGACATTATAAGGGAGATATGATGGAAGAAGAGGGGGTTTTTAAATCTTGAAAATTCAGCAGAAAAGTTATTATTTGCTTGTTATTGACAATTCATTCCTCTGAGATAAAACAATTTAGTTACTAGAGGATCCCAAGGAGACAGCTGGCAGTGATGAACAGAACACCATTCAATTGCAGCAAGTGAACATCATAAAACAGGCACCACTGGATTAAAAAGTAACCTTAAACTGTTTAGTGTACACAAAAGCAGCCTAGTCAAAACACTTCAACAATGATTTAAAATCTTAAGTTAGAGGCCAGTTTCAACCTTCAGGGAAGCCTTCTCTATTCATAAGGAGCTTAACTAATCATAACTTTCCATGACTTATCAGAACTGGATGCAGTGTGTCACAGCATGATAACTGAGCTCTGGAAATGTAACAAAAGATGTCTTTTTACAAAAATAATGGTGAGACTAAACCCCAAATTTTAATCTTTGAACTTGGTGCGGGAATAACATCCTGTTACTCATTAAGTGTTTCCATTAGCATGCAGGGAGTCTTGGGCAGGCAGCTCCTGTTTGTGTTACTGTGATGTGGAGGGCAGCACGTGTATCAGGAAAGGAGCAGATTCCTGAAAGCTGGTCCCAGGATGCTGCACAAAGTGCATCACCAGGAAACAGGACAGGCAGTATCAGACAAACTGCATTTCTGCAGATAGCTAGCTATGGAAATAGCACGTCTACCTGAAAAATAACATTACTTTCAGTTAATCTAATTGCTCAGTATTAACAGCCTAGTGTTTAAGAAAACATGCAGTATTTACTTTCTAACATGATAAAAACTCTAGCTTTAAGAAAGCTTCAGAGTTAAATGGAGCACAAAAAGGACCAGATTTCTATCTGTGTTTTCTTCGGTGTAGTTCCAGATGCATTAAGACCTCAGCAGAGACCTGCAAATATTATGTACAGCTTTCTTTTATCTTCTGGAAAAAAAGGGGGGGAAACGGCATGAAAGAATGAAACAGTGCCAAACACTACAAGAAAGGCTTAATAAATAGAGCCCAGGGTCACAATGTTGCTCTTATTTGCCCTGAAATAGATCACTGAAGTTCTGTATATCCATATTTGTTTACATTATAAATGTACTAAATGAGCTAATTATAGTGATCATAATTTACAATTAAAAACAAACAGTTAGAAATTTCAAAGGCTTTCAATATCTTTTCTTTAATCATTCACCCAGGCTCAAAATATGCATTTTTTAGATTAAAGCATTAAAGTTGCTAATTATATTCTCAGAACTAACAATTATTTCTTTACCCTTTTACTACCTTCTTCTGGCAACAAAAAAATGTCAGCACTGATTTAATTTTTTGTTATTACTGGATTAAAAGAAATTTCTAAAATGCAATTAAATGTGCCCTATAGCTATAGTAACTTTTCTATCAGCATCCAAAGCCTCTTCACTAAAACAACAGCATAAAAAAATTATTCAGACTTTCTAGACATACTTTTTTTCTCCTTTTATAACACATTCCTTTGGTGATTATCTCCAATGACAACTCAACCATCTTAATGAGACTCTGCACAAATCTAGATCTTGGTAAAAGCGAAAAATGAAAGTTAAAGAGGCTGTTAAGAGTGCAAACCCTGAACATGTCAAGCACTGGTTCTTCACCTTTGGAAGCTTGGTTCAAGTTCACCCTGAGGCCCTAAGTGAAAAGTTCAATAGTCTCAACTATGTCCCTAGCCGATATATCACAAAATCAATTACTTTATGATGGTATATTTGGTAACCTATGCTCAGACAGAATCAAGTTTTTTCCCACTGGGAATTCACCAATTACCTTCTCAGTAAATTATTCTCAGATAAAACGGAAGTTCCTGCTATCAGCAGGAGTTTCTCGTTTTACTGCCTCTCTTGTTTAGTAGTTGGGCTGGTTTGGAATAGTGATGTTGTGCTCAGCCCATGCACCATTAGCTGCTGTGTGATCACAGTGAACCATCGTGACAGGACACCAAAACATGATTCAGTGCCCACATTTGTACTGGTATGGAAAAGAAGAATAGTCACTGCAACCAACCAAAGAAAAATTGCAGCCAGGAACATAATTGAAATTCTACAGTTCCTCAAGGACTTGGCTTCCTCTGGAGAACCTGGAATGGTAAGGCCTTGCTTTTATGTTTTACAGTTGTGAACACGATTTTCTAACTGCCATAAACAGCATCCTTGGCCCAGGCTTCAAGAGCACATTGATCCATCTCATCTGTAGCCCTCCCAAATTTACATCTTCTGCTACTTTTATAACAGCTTATTGCTGAAGTAGATATATTTATGTTAATTACTTAATATTGTTTCCAATTTAAAGACATAGTTTTCACATAAGTGAACGCCCCTCTGAGTAATAATGACAAGTCACTGAGTGGTTTAGATATGGAATATGCATTCTGTATGCTGCTTTTTAAATCAAGCTCCAGTCACTGCAAAGGACCATCCCAGCCCTTGCAGTGGTCTGTCCAAACTAAGCTCATTTAGCTTAGTCTAATTCTCAACAGTCAGAATTTTGTTTCATAAAACCACCAGCAACAAAATTCACACTAACCAGTATCCTCTGTCAGAGCTGGTTGATGGCACACACATTGATTGTCTCTGAAAGGGATTATGCAGTTCTAGACCAAGTATGCCAGCAGTGATACTGTCCTTGTCGTAGTAATTTTGTGAAATTATTCTGCTTTAAACAGACATCTTCCAGATTAAAATATTGAGAGAAAAAGAGACAGAGAGTTGACAATCAAACAGAATTTTGATCTTATTCTCTCTAGAGTAGAAATGTCTAGATGTGAGCAGTGAAAATGATGGGAGCCTAAAGGAAAATCCCAATGTGCAAAGATGAAAGAGACTGAGACTGCTCAAATAAAGAATGGTGTAATAGACAGAGGCCACATAATGAATGATAGAAAAAGAAGAAGCCAAAATTCCTATTTACCCTTACACATATTACAGGGACAAAAGGACATGCAATGTCACTGAGAGAACATAAATTCAAAAAAGAGTTTCAGTCATGCTGACTTCTTATCACTGTTGAGCAAATTTACACTTTCCTTGCTATAAAATGGGGATAATATTCTGTCTTCCCCAAAACAGAAAAACTTGTTGGGGAAATATTCATATAATTCTATAATGAACAATGCCATTGAAAATAGTAAAAAGAAATTAGTAATTTCAAGTGCAGTGCAGGTTTGGATTGCATTAGCTGGCACAGTGGACAATAAATAAGGCGTAAGACTATAGACTAGGCAATGAAGTTAAAAAGAAATATTCAACACCTTCCTTGTTCCCTGCAAATCATCACCCTCTTGCACAAAATGAGTCAACACTAATTAGTGATTTTTAAATAAGGATGCTACCCTAACACATAGCTGAGAGAAGCTCCCTTAGGATTCTAGGGCCATCCTTGAAACTCTGAGTGCTTGATCTTGCAATCTAATTGACTTGTGTCTTTTAATACAAAGTTACAAACAATTTACCATTTCTACAAGAATAACCAGATTATTAAGTTGATTGTTTGCAAAATAAATATGAAATGTTTGAATTGCTTCTCTAGAGAGATGCAAAAGATTTCATTTGTAGTCTTTGATTCTGTGATCATTTAGTGAGTTTCTCATAGGAATACTGCATTGCTAAGGAGCATTTCAATTCTTCTGTAAATGTTATACTTTTCTACTGAACTTTAGCAAGAAACCTGCTGAAAGCTCATGCTTAGACTTCTGCATCTTTCCAAGCATACTCTGTTCATCAAGACCAGAAATATGCCCACCAAAATGGTGATGAAGAACAACTGGACAATTCAGAACTCCCTAAGTGCAGAACCTAATGTATCTGTTCCATTTAAGGAGGCCTCTTGACAGTCAAGCCAAAATGTTGATGGAAGTATTTCACAGACTGAATAAATTGTCTCAAAATAAAGGAGTAAATATATCAAAAGTTATCATGCATCCTTTTTTAATGTATAGTCCTGAACAAAAGGGACTTACAGCAGGCTATTAAAGCCGACTTTTCTTTTAGAGCACAGGTGGTAACACATGCTTTTTTGTAACAGCACAGTAGGAATATTTCTGGATATGTAGATGGATTCGAAAATATAAAAACTCATTGTAAAATTCTGGATGATCTGGCTACAAGTTCCTCTGGTAGGTTGAATGAGATGAACTCAGATATGTCAAAAAGGCCAAGGCAAGAAATGCTGCATCCACCAGAAGAGAGGATGAGGTTATCAGGAAAAATTTCTTTACTCCAACC
Source organism: Zosterops lateralis (assembly GCF_965231275.1). NCBI lineage: Eukaryota > Metazoa > Chordata > Aves > Passeriformes > Zosteropidae > Zosterops > Zosterops lateralis. The sequence continues at coordinate 15,480,002 of NC_139769.1, forward strand.
GTTGTCAGCCATCAGTCTGTCCAAGGACGTGTTGGGTCACCATCCCTATTCAAAAGATGTGTAAATGTGACACTTAGGGACATGGTTCAGTGGGGGATTTGGCAGGGCAAGCTTTATGGTTGGACTTAAAGACCTTAAAGGTGTTTTCCAATCTGATTGGTTCTATGATTTGACGTTGTCCTGGGATGTTGGGCTGTTACTTTAGGACAGTCCAGCAGCCCTTTAATCATCTCTTCTGAGCTTCATCTGTACCTCAGGGTGAACTACAGTCCATTCCTGAGGAGACACATGTGCCGACTAGAGCAAGTCATTCTTGCTGATGATCAGCTGTCAGGAAAGCAGACTGTCCATTGACTGGATCAAGTCAGTAAATGTTGGGAAGGAATCACAGAATCATCAAATGGTTTGGGTTGGAAAAGATCCTAAAGATCATGTAGTTCCAGCCTCCTGCCATGGGCAGGGACATGCTTCACTGGACCAGGTTGCTCAGAGACCCAACCAACCTGGCCTTGAACACTCCCAGGGATGGGGCATCCACAGCTCCTCTGGGAAACTGCAGGGAATATGCAACTGGCTGATCCTTACTCACTGAAGGCAAGAGGGGTGCCGCTTGCATTGTAGGCAAGTTGTTCAGCCACGTCAAAACCAAATCCTACTGAGACCACATGTAGGTTCAAGGCAGCATTCAAAATTACTATTATTCTCCATATTCACTGGAATTTCTCAATTCAGGCTGAATGTGGAGTATCATACAGGTTCACTTTCTGAATAAAGGATAAATAAACTAAGATATTTTTAAACTATACATGCAAACTTTCCTGCATGGTACTTTATTCTGCTGTTACAATCTTCAGAAGGTCATAGCCACCTAGTCCAACAGTTGACAAAAAGCAATGAAATTGGCCATGTCAAAAGGATGCTAAGATAACTACATAGGCAACTAGTAAGGAAATTTTCATGCAGAGTTTCTCAGGTCTCCTGTCTACACTGGATATCAGGCTTTATCTAGAGTTAAAGAGGCAAGAATCCATTACAGAGAAAGTCCATTGCATAATTAGAAAACAATCAACGCTTTTTCTAATGCTGATTTCTTCTTCACTTTAAACTGCTTCATTGACTTTAATTAAACTTGCCCTGGGTTATGAAGCTAGCAAGCTGCAGAAACATTTGAAAATTAAATAAAATAAAAGCATCTTTCTTGTCTGAAGGGTTTTTGCTTAGCGGTACCACATTTCTGACTTAGAGGATTTTTGAATTATTAGAAATGCCGTATGTGACACTACAAAACTGTTGGTTTTGCTTTGGAATTAAGATGACCTCCAACTCCACAGTAAGAATCACAACATTAAATTGTTTAGATTGCCTTCATGATTCTCCATCACAGAATTCCTCTGCTGGTTTCTGAGAAATGGTGCAATGCTGTCACCACTTACACCAGCCCTACTCCCAGTTTTGTCTAAGGACAAAGGAAAGGAATTTTGTATATTTATAATGCAGGCAGTTTTCATGCCAATAGCTCAGGCCAAGGTTAAAAGTACATGACATAGACTTTGGAGGAATAAAGAGATGGCCTGTGTCCTGCCCCAGCCTGGGTCTGGCTCATGAGAATATGACCAAAATTCCCAAGAATGAGAGTGAATGGAAGAACTTATAAAACATAATCATCGAGAGAAAAGAAGATGGGAGCAACCATATCAAATATATTCCAGCCTGGAGTCATCTAGTTTCAATAGTTGTGACCCTTGCTTTATTAAAATTCTAAATAAAATAAATTCTGGTAAAGAATTAGGAAACCTCAGGTCTGAATTAATTTTATAATTTGGTCTGCCTCTATTTTGAGCTGCTCTCTTTTTATCCTCTGATGAACTTTCTAAGACAACTGAGAAGGGTTCAAATCCTGTACTTTTTATCTCTAGAAAAAGCAAAAATATATTTTGGAAACATCCCGAGTTCTGAAAACAAAGCAGCAATTACTTGCAACTGTGTGCACATCTTGGTGAAGTACCATACAGTATTGTAGAGTATTGTAGTTTAATCTGGGGTTCAAAAGGTCTGAATTCAATTTTTGAACAGTTTTCTACTTCTTTTTTTTTTTTCCCCAGACATTCACAGATGTCTGAAAAAACAGAATTTCTGTGCATCAGAAGGCTACTATCCTCTACTGGTCTTCAGATATTACCTAGATATCCTCATTGAAGTCCAAAGAAAGATCTTCATAAGTCAGTGGTACCAGGATCAGCCATATATATCTGTAAATTCAACATATATAAAACGTCTAAAACAGAACACCTAAAAAATATGCTAATTGCCATTTGTTATATTCTTTAATATACATATAACATTGATGAAATGGGAAGAGATTTCCAAAGTGGTAAAGTAGGCAGTGCAAGCAATCTATAATAAGATTCAACCCTACTTATGTCCACTCAAGCTGTTTAATACCACAAGAGAATTCCTCCATAGTTTATGGACATTTTCCTTCACCAGAGAGGAATTTTGAGAAATTTCTTTGAGAACTTTCCATTAACTTCAGTAGATGCCAAAACAGGCCCAAGAGCAGGAAATTAAGAAATATACTGTACCCAAATGAAATCATTGTGGGAATTTAGGTAGGCAGAATGTAATTATTCACACTTGAATCTGGATAGAGCACTAGGTTTATATCCCCATTCTGGAAAACATATGAGATATATAATAATCAAGAGGAGCAAGGCTGCTGGCTTTCCTCTCAGTCAAAAGAAAAGAATAAAGGAGGAGAATGATCTGTTCACTTGATGCTGACTAAAAGGAAGGAGTGACATTTATTGCATCATCTGCAAGACTTGCCAAGAAACAAAATGTATTAAGTAAATAATCACATTTGAAAAACTAGAAATTTGGTTCTTTGCTGGTGCAAATTGAAATGTATGGTTTTCTTTCTTTTGTGTTCAGTCCTAGGGAAAAATCTTTGGAAATTAGTGTCTTTGCAAAATACTGATACTTATCATTTCTACATTCATTGATATAGATGAGGACACCAAGAAGCACTGAAAAAAATAATGGATTCTCTTGCAAATGTACTGGATTGTAAAATAACAAAAAGTTCCAAATCTTGTAATAGAACTGCATTACATTCTAGCAAAGTGGATCCATTTCTGAGGTGGAACACGACAGCTTTTTAACTTTCTACAACAATATGTGACAGAAGAATACTATATTCAGTTGATACCGTAGGGTGATTTATGGAGGCAGAATGTAATAATATAAATTGAGTTTCAGAAAGACACTGTGACTAATCTTACAAAAAATGCTACAGGATGTTTAATAATCCTGGTGGGTCAGAAGTTGTTCCTCAAAAAATTCTCTTAAGACTGATTGTTATTAAAGTATGTACTGCATTTGGTTCATTTTTCATTTAACTATGTAGTCTAAAACTGCTGTCAAGTGCAAATATTTGAGTTGTAATTGGATACCCATACAAATGGAATAGAGCCACCAAACCTCAATGAAAATTACAATCATAGAATACTTAAGGTAGTAAATGCCCTTTGAAGAGCCATAAGACAAGCATCTGTCCACATCTTTTGAGGTCTCTCTAGCAGTACTCCTGGGTGTTTATTGTCCCATTAATCAAAGACAAAGGAGCAGGAATGAGGCAGCACAGAAGTCCATCTTTGCCTTCACTGTGTAACACTCCTCCACTGCCTCCCTTCAGCATTTTAAGACTGTGGTGCTTATGGTGCTTATGAGTGGCAACATGGGGAAGACCAAAGTGAGCAGAGAGAATGGGAAGACATAACATATACAGTTATATAGTTGAGGGGCTTGGCTCAAACTCCTTAAAAATTAGCCAAAGTCTGTGTTTTACTCACAAGGCCTCACAACTGTCAGTCCCAGTGGAGAAGCAGAGCAGTTTTCACAGTATGTCTCTCCCTGTCTACTAAGAGGCTGTGACTGCAAGTGCTTGGAGCTGTGGTCTGAGCCAACAGGGTTTCACAAGGAGATGAGAAAGGAATAGACGCCCATCCACGGGTCTGAAGTACACTGACCCTACAACACACAGCACCCCTGCCAAGGCCTCTGCGGGACAGCACCGTGGCAGCCCCATGGGATGGCAGGGCCTGCCCTGACACCAGGGATTGTCCCACCCCACCAGGGCACCTCCAGCCTGGGCACCTCCTGAGACACAGCACTGGGCCCAGGCTGGACTAAGTTGAGCGGCTGGGCAGGGGCAGGGCAGGGGCAGGGGCAGGGGCAGGGGCAGGGCAGGGCAGGGCAGGGCAGGGCAGGGCAGGGCAGGGCAGGGCAGGGCAGGGCAGGGCAGGGAAGGGAAGGGAAGGGAAGGGAAGGGAAGGGAAGGGAAGGGAAGGGAAGGGAAGGGAAGGGAAGGGAAGGGAAGGGAAGGGAAGGGAAGGGAAGGGAAGGGAAGGGAAGGGAAGGGAAGGGAAGGGAAGGGAAGGGAAGGGAAGGGAAGGGAAGGGAAGGGAAGGGAAGGGAAGGGAAGGGAAGGGAAGGCGGGGCTGGCCAGGGCCTGGGCAGCGCCAGGGAGCCCTGAGGCCTGGTGGAGCCAGGGCTTCGACATATAAAAATAACATAAAAATACTTCAAACAAATCTTACACTAGTTTTGTTTCATAGGGCTTCCTGTCTTTTCACTATGTATTTTCCCCTGCATTTTCTTTATGATTTAAAATCTGCTTAGCCATAGCTTTCAGCACTGAATGCAGCTCTTTTCAGTTCACCCTTGTTAATGAGAACAAATGAAAAAGTACATTTGTGCATTTTCAGAGGCTATCCAAATGGGATGAGATCCACTTACACGGCATCCTTTCCTTGGCTACACAAAAAACCCAATATTTTTGTAACTCTGGAAAATTTGCTCCATGTAAAAGTTTGTCTAACACCAGCATTTTCATCCCAGATTTTGGGCTTCCTATAATGTCATAAAGTTTTTGTTAACCAACCCACAAGTTCCTTAAAGAACATTTCTCAGACAGTAAATAGCAAGATGTTTAATGTATACAGTATGTCAGGTTTGGTCTCAATATCTCTCTTACAGCTCTTAGCCTTTTCCACCACACAATACACTATGTGGCAGAGACCACCCAGCAATTTTTTTTCTCTGTATTTCACATTACCTCTTTGTTTAGTTGTAGACTTCAACTCCATAAGGTAAAATATTCCTAGATACTTAATAGCCTGTGGTTTTCAATCTATATTTAAGTCCTGCCTTATCCACTGAAGGCACAATATGTTCAGGGACATAAACTCCAACTTACCTCAGTTGATTTGGCATTCAGACACGCTTGCAAAATTCTCAGCTAGCTTCTAGATTTTTTATGTTCTAGGAGCTGAAATAAAAGTACCATTTTTACTGTATGATACTTACTAGAGATGAATAAGCAATGCATAGCAAATAACTTAGAAAACTAGTGTTTACTAAATATCCATAAGCGGATCTTTGATAATGATTTGATGATTTCTTTGAATTTATTCAACATTCTCCAGTTCTTACAGTTTTTATTCATTGCTTTTCAACTTAGCTGTTTTTCAAATGTTCAATAGTCATTAGCCAATCTATGGAGTATACTTCTGATGAATGTCTGTGAGTAGTGGTGGTTAAAGTTTTCACAAACAAAATTTGAGTGTATAACTCTGGTGTTATTAATATTTGTCTTGGCTTTGACAAACATCTGTGCAGTGACTTCTGACTCAGTTACAACCACACTTGCACGTACCAATGCAGCAGGACTGGAAGCACCATCACATCATCAGTGCAGCGCGGTCCCGGATTAATTACCACCATCAAGATGGAGGATGTATAATCTCAGGTGCAGCATCAGGGTGACTCTCTTGCTTTCAGAATCCATGTTAGAAACCCCCTATGATCAGCCCCACTTCCTGCAGATTTATTATCCCTTCTGGAATTAGCTTGATATTATTTGTGTTGTGCTCCTCCATCCAGCACTGTGGTAAGGCCACATGTTTTCTGGCTACCAGTGTAACCTTCCAAGTCAGCTCTTTTAGAGCTTTTCTCCTTCATAGACTTAAAGACAGAATGCCAATATGAACTGAACTTTCCTACTCTTCTTGGACAAAATTTAAGTACTCATCACTCACAAGACTGGGGATGGTACTTTACAAAAGTTACCTATATCTGTGAAACAGTTTTCTTAGAATTATCCTTCCTGAGTTAGAGGGATCATTAAGTAATATGACCAGAAATAGGTTTGGTATTCAGTAAATTCACTTAAATAAGGAATACATTGTATATCATCATTTATTATGCACAGAGCTACTAGTACTAACACAGATAAAAAAGAACCAGAAGAAGGTTGATAGTTGATTTGTTAATGCATTTAAGTGTCAACAGGTGTGATCAACTGGAAAGAGGCAGGTGTTACCAATGTATTGGTGCTGTCATAGAAGAAGGATGTTCTGCAGAAGCCTTAAATGTAAACTTAAAATTGACAAGCTGTTGAAATCCTCTATCAGCCACCACCTTACAAGTATTCCACATCTGATTTAAGGCTGGAAATGTGCCAGAAAAAAAAGCCTAGTACTTAAATATGTGGGTACTAAAACACTTGAACTTAACTCTGACATCTGCACATTTAGGTTTTTATGTTCTATAAAGATGTCATCTTCAAGGGAGGCATCAAACTCTATTTCTGTTTGCTGTAGATACCCATTTGTAGACACTCATTGGTAGTTTCAACTAAACACAGCACCATCAGATAGCTGTCCAGCTAAACTACTTTATTTGGATCTCCATGATACAGTTCTTAGCATGAAGATTTAAGATCATCTAAAAGACTAAGATTAAAAGTTCTTCATTTTAGGACCATATAAGTTAATGAGAAAAAAATACAATGTGAATACTTTCACAGAAAAAAAAAAACAAACCATAATGAATATGGGCAACCTCAACAAAAAGTCTGGAACAGTGTGGTATTTTTTACTACAGTATTTAATCCAATTAGTTTCTAGTTGATGTTATATATGAAATCTAAAAAAAATCTTCATTTTTCTTTATATTTTTTATGAATACACTTAATTGCTTCTGAAAGTAAGGGATTAATAACACTTGGGATGGGAAAGCACTGTAGATTGGCACAGAGTAAATCTTCCCTCAGCACAAAGCTGGTTTACTATATAGGGCTGTTTTATTATACTGGCTTGAGTCCTGAGCTACAAAAACCATTCTTTTCCCATTCTCAGAAGTCACAGATAGAAAAGATTTTTAAGATTTCTTAATTCCAGAACACTGGGATCAACATCAGTTCAGTCCATATAGTAGTTATCATAGTTTTTCCAGTACACTGTCTACTCTGCACTGAGTATAAGCCCATCTAATAATAAGAGGTTACTCAGTAAGTAGTTCTTAAAAATGTCTATTCCTCTACCTAAATAGATTGCTCCTAGAAAAATTAATTTTCTTCATATTTTCAAAAATTAATTTTCTTCATATTTTCACATTATTACTCCTAAATCCATATTCTTTTAACAGTCCTGCACACTGATGGACAGTTATAGTGAACTGTCCCAAACAAAGAGGTAGTTTCATAAAACAAATCACACAGATTTACGTATCCGACCTTTTCTAAATTCCAAATAAATTCTGCAAAGGAGAAGAGGTAGTGCATTAACTCAATTTGCCCATGTGATAGAGAGACCAGAATGGAGCTCTCCAGAGAAAGCAGTATGCTAAAGCCAAAGTACAATATGTGAAATTCTTTCTGGTGCAGAATGCCATGTAGTTTTGTCATGGTCAAATCCCCCTAACAGGGGTTACACAGCCCCTACCCCTCCTGGTTTAGGGCTATGTAATTTCACTGGATACTGGCTTGTTCTTTACATGACATACATTTCACTCAGAATGTCTATAAAAAAAGAATGGCCCCCTCTGAAGATACACAATATGCCAACAAAATAATTTCCTGGGCTATTATGCAGGCTGGAACACTTTTCCATGAAGCAGAACCTTTATGTTGGGTTTTGTTTTCTTTGAACTCTGCCACTTCTTTGTAGTTCCTCAAAGCTATTCTCCTGATCAGATCTGTTGAGTGGCAAATGCTGCTTTAAGTTCCCTTGTTGGTGAACACATTCTAACACCATTTTCTGTTTTGGAATAAATCACTCAACTTTATACAACAGAATTAGTAAAAATGTCTAGTATAAAAACATCCCATTGAAATCTACTGAGCAAAATACTTCTATAAAGAAGGATATTTGAGTTTTTGAAGAAAGCAACTAGAGATGTGCAATGAGTCCATTTCAGGGGAATGGGACAGGGAATTTCAGAATCTGGTGTTCTTTGTCTTCAGAATAAAAATCCCCAAATATATTAAAATCCATCATGCAGAAAACTCTGAAAGAATTGCAGTCTGTAAAAACAACAACAAAAAAAATCATTTTATAATTTTCAAATGTATTTACAGTGTGTGAAGAACTCTCAAGCTCCCCTTGTGCTGGTACTGACATGACTTCAGATCCCTGACTACTTTTCATTACATAGTCTGGACAGAAGAGCACATAAGCTCCTGCACATCTTGTGAGTTCCTAATGAACATCAGTGCTTCCAAACCAGCCTCAGTGGTCTCTATACTTGACTCTCTGTTGGTCCTGGGCTGATCCACAGGTCGAGGGAGAGCAAGGACCCACAAATTCTGGTAACCCAGCATGTTTCACCGGACTGCCAGAGAAGAAAAGCAAGCTGCTTTGGTTGGTCATTGAAATTGAGTCCTCTTTGCTAATTTTTTTTTATGTACTGCATTTCAGAATTGTCTTTTTAATCCTCTTTTCTTACCTGCACAAAAGGCAGCATATAGGTGATGGCCATATAAAGAAAAAAGGACCAAAGTGCAGTGAGATTAGATATGCTTTTAAAAAAGCATTTTTTTCTTGGATGTGGAAATACATAGCTGGACTGAAACTTCTTGGGAAAGAAAGCTTGATTTCTTATTTGCCTTACATTCTGGTATGAAGCAGTTAAAATAATAATGCTCACAAAAGAATGACTTTGCAGATGTTGCATTTGCAGCAGCAAATCTGGGCCATGCCAGGAAGAATTAGAGTAACCTGGACTGTGTGTTTCAGACTAATAATGTGCCACGCATGACACAAAATCCTATGCCTGTGGTGAGGGTGTTATTTTGCCAGTGAAGTTTCTCTACCCAAAGAAGATCTGTGTCAGAACATTCTTAAACCTACATGTGATTTTTAAAGTTCAGTCCTCCACAATGCAGACCTCAAACCCAGGACTACAGTACAAGAGTGTATTATAATGTATAAGACTGTACATTAGGAAATTACTCCCAGTCTGGCTGCCATACTGATATCAATGCAGCAAAAAGTGTATAGTAGAACAGAAGGTTTTGTGCTAGAGAACAGATAAGTGACATGGATTGAAATTATGGTAAATTTAAATTGATGGCCTAATTAGTATTATCTCTTTTTGTATTCTCTGTAAGAAATATTATCCAGGAGGAACTCATTTTGCATTAATGTTGATATAAAGTGTAATTCTGTAGCATTTTCATTGTAATCTGGCATTAATTAATGCATCATTATTCCAAAGTGTTAATTAAATTATTACAGAAAGGGACATCTGACCCAGTTCAGAAAGAAAGAAAATAAGTATAGTGCATGAGAATTAAACTTTGAGAGGTCTGAAATGGTGTGAATTCCCACAACATTAGGTTTGTGTAGCAGCACAAAACCAAGATGAAATATAGACATGATATATGACTCACAAACCACAGTATGACATCAACATTTGCTCACTCACAATGGAGTCTGATGACAGCACCAGAGCCTCAAAGACAGGCAGGCATCAGAAATCTGAAATGACCCATTTCTAACAGGGTAAATTAAATAAACTGGACACTGACCATCATGAATTACTCTCAGGGAATTCAGAGAATTGAATAGGGATACAAAAACAATCATACCTTCTGCAGGCTCTGTTACATACTCTGCTGTTGGGCAGGAATACCACTGCCATATAGCCCCTGGGTGTGCCAGGGCAGTTAAGTGGGATGAATTGCAAAGAATCCTGCACTCTTCAGAGTAGATTGTCTTGACCTTCTGCCTGCAGTCCTAAGGGGCTTCAGTGAAATCTCAAATCAGCATTTCAGTTATTGTTCTTGTTGCTATCAGCTGGGTGGTAGCTGTTTTCACATATAGGCAGGAGAAAACCCAGTCCTCTACCAAAGGATGTACAGTCTGATCCAATGCCCAGGGAAAGCTGCAGAAGTCTAATCCTGACTTAGAGAATTGGCATTTAAGCATGTGCCTGAGAATTGCACAAGCAGATCTCTGAGGGAATGCCACTGGTAGCAAGTGGGGCTCTCTGCAAGGGGCCACACAAGCTCTGTGGAATTGGGGTCTCTGTGAATTATTAAACTTGATTAATAATTCAAGAAAACATTAGTCTAGAGCATGAAGCAAATCCTATGCGATGTGACCTACCTGCCAGCTATACACTGGAGCCAGTTGCACAAGATACTTCCAGGATGTGGCTTCCATAAGATTCAATGTCTAGGCTATTTAACAACTCTTTTTCAACAATTATCACTTTCTTTTGTTACATTTGGGCTTGCATTGAAAGATCTTTAAAATGTGAAAGTTAAATGAGGCTCTTATAAAGAAGTGGTTTGGGTGCAGTATATTAAAGGGAAACTTCAAAGGAGCTCAAGATACCTTTCAAGCTAAGGTACAAAAATTTAAACAAGAACAAAAGCCTCTCTTGTATTTTGAAGCATTAATTGTTCCACTTCTGTTGATGTAAAGTGAAAGAAGCTTTTAGTTAAAAGTATGTGGTATCAACCAACACGGAATGTTCCAAAGTCTCATGGAATAATTTTAGCTTTGATATAATGGCACAGGTGGGTCTCAAATTATAATGCTTTCTGTAGCATATGCAATAATTTTTGGTAGCTGAATCCATTAGACAAACATTAGTGCTTGAGGAGATTATTGGCATAAATCAGAATTTCACCTTTTATATTTATAAGATATTTCATATTTATAAGGTATTTCTTAACTTTGTGAGTGGTGTTTGTCACATAACTTTGTGAGTGTTGTTTGATATTTCATAGCTTTGTGAATGAAGTTTTCTATATCATTATAGCCTGGTTTTCAAAGGATAAAATACACAACATTGCACTGTTTGCTCTTTCACCCACCTGTCAGTGCCCCTCCTTTAAGGAGGGGGAAAAACTGTAGAAACTGTAAGGACATAAAGTCTGCCATAAGTTTCATGAAAACTGGCACCTGGGTAGTAAAGAGACAAATTCTCTTTACAAATTCATGCTGCTTCCATGGAAGAAAGGTTTCAACTGAGAATTTAAAAATTCTGTGGACTATTGGCCTCTCAGGTGGCCAGTCTGAGAGGAGTTCAGTGCCAACCACAATACGTTAGCTTGCCCACTTGTAATTAGTCAAGGTTACTGTGGAGGGATTTACGAGACACATGAAGTAATTACAAGTCTCACGTGATAGCACATCATGGAATATGCTCAGAAAAGAACAGTGAGTTGGTTTTGTGCAGAGGTAAAGGTAATTGGGATACAACTTGCAAAAAAAACCATCACATGCATTGGTGCTGCTGTTCATGAGCAACCCATTGTGGTATAATTTGAGCATACCTGTAGACCAGCTCAGTAGATAAAAAATAGATTATATATATTGAGATGCCCGATTTTCTGCATTATTGATAAAATATATAAACTAATAATTTTAATCTATAATGCATTTAATTCTGATCCATATAAGATGACTGTGACAGTAAAAAAAAATAAATATTTTTCTTTTCAGTTTTGCTTTGCATCGTGACAAGAGTATTCCTACTTCAGGCAGTATTTAGGCCAGTGGAGACACAGAACAATAAATTTATAGGTTTTCTTAATGGTAGATGCTGGTTACTCTCACTAGGAAAAATGCTCCCAATTTTCAGGAACATGTTTTTTTACAGCTTTCGTAAGCTTCAATTGGATTTCTATGCACTAAGAATGTTGGAAAATAAGGCCCAATGTGTCTCCATCAAGACTCGTAACTAATGGTATAATACATATGTATACATACATTACTTGGACTGAATGCTATGTTTCACTCCTACATTGTATGGGTTGTCACTCAGTGGAAGTTAGGAGCAAATGAACCAAACAAATGCAGGAGAAGCAGTTATAACTTTAAAAAATCAATAAATATAAATAATTACAACTAAATTCCCTCCTCTTTCCAGCTAGAAAGTAGACCTAATTCCTGCCACAGAGGTGCATGACAACATCAGAAGTTTGTTTCTGTGCTGAAGATTATTAACTTAGAGCATTATTATAAACCCTAGTGCCCCATATGTTGTTTATTTTTACAGTGAGCACTGCTAAAAATGCAGGTTTTAGTGTGTACATATATATATATATATAAATATATAACTTATTTTACTACTCAGCTTTTCCTGCCAGATGTTTGAGTGGTCAGCCAAAGCTCCAGAGATATAAGGTTCATCTACACGTATGCAAAAAATTAATAAGAAAAGTATCTTATTACCATCACTTTTGATGATTCTTAAACAAAGTGACAAGGTATTTTCATTATTTGCTGTGTACTTACGGATAATAACAAATTAAGTGTTGATCAATCAATATAATGATCCATTTGACCCATAAATAATAAGAAGAGAAGATATGCAGAATTTCTAATAAAATTTCTATCCCAACAGAATTTGAATTCATTACTTTTGAAATATAAGGCAGACGGTTCGTTTCACTAACATGGATTTGAACTTGCAGAGGGTAAATTATCAGAGAGGCCCTTGTTGCCTTCATGCAGCAATACAATTTTATTAGGAATTACAGGGAAAAATTAATAAGCACTTCAGAGCTCAGAGTCCTGAGGTACAGCACGGCTTAGACCTTGGCACAAACTTGGGAACATGCCCTGCTTGGAGTATGTATTCTTTCAGTTTAAATTTTATTAATGTTGTGGGCAAGGTTAAAAGCTCAGCCCAAGTCACAATGCCAACCTCTGAAAAACCTCAGAACCTGCCAAATGGTCTGAGTTTGTCAGCGTGCAGTGAGCGTGTTCTTTCTTTGGATATTTGGTGCTAATGAATGAGTTACTGGAAATGCACATTCCAGTGCTGCACTTCTAGCATTCTAATGCAGTGATTTCCTTTCAGGAGGAATTAGGAATTGCCATGTTTCTCTGTATGGTGAACAAATGCAAGATCATCACGTAGCAGAGTCACAGTAAGCACAAGAATAATCTTCATTTCAGGCCAAAGTCAGGGCATTGAATTTACTTCCCAAGAACTTACAATTGTAGCTCAGAAATGAAGCTTCTTTTCACTTCTTTCCAGTCACATTTCTTTCCAACTTGAACTCACAAATCTTCTAGCTCCTACAATGAAACTTTGAGATTGAGCTGGTACTGTTACTGAAATGCCTGATTATCAACCAGGTTAATCCCAGCAGGGTGTACCAGGTTTATCTTCTGTCATAGAAGAGTGTAAAGCAATATATAGATCCTGGAGCTAAATTTAAATGAGTTCTCTTATATTCTGGAGGGAATTCAGCCCTGGAAGTATACAGCCCCATGCTGCTGTAGCTCTATTGCTTTCTACAGCACAGTGCAGTGTAGATGTGCCCATCCATTCCCTCTGTGACCATGATGATGTAATGATGCTCAGTGGAAGAAATGGAAATACCTACAAGAATTTCATTGCAAGAAAAAAAAAGAGGTTCTAGAAATATAAGAATACTCAAGACGCAGCTACACTTAGTTTAAGGAAACTGAACAGCTCAAATTAGGTGTCCTTGTTTTGGTGGGTTTTTTTGTGCCCTCACTTTGTTCTGTTTGGAATCAGATGCTCAGTAGAGGATTACCTTCTAATTCCTTTCAACTTCTTAATTTCAAAGTGTCTCCTTGCAATCCTGGCCAAACTCTCATCTTCTCATCAAGAAGCTCCTGGTTCAGATTAAACAAAGTAAATATTCAAAAGCTATGAGCGATTGTCTGTTACCAAGATTTTCAAAACCTGTGAACTGACGCTGTTCTTCAGATCTAAGGCCAGAACAGCTGATTTAACTCTGAAATAGCCTTTTAGAAGCCATACAAGGATTACAGAGATATACATGCAACATTTATAAACATAACATAGACACCCTCCTAAAAAACATCAAAAAGATCAGTTAACAGATCTGGCCAAATCAGGTAAATTTGCTTAAGAAGCAAATCAAAAGATTACTCAGGAAGATCTCCCTTTCAAAGGCATTTTTATACTTCTAAGCAATAGAATTTGAATACTTCCACAAGGCGTAACCAGAACAGAACTGCAAACAAGCCATTATCTAAACCAAGACTGTTTATTCTGCTCAACTGAAAGCCAAGGATGAGTATGCAGGATTTAGTATTTCTCCTCTATAGTAAATCCAATTTTGTTTTCTCCCTCAACATTCAATACTCTTGCAAATGTTCAGGAGTCTAAAACCTGTATTTTTCTCTACTGGTTTTTATTTTGTCCTAATGCTGTTCAAAAAAAAATGGCAGTCATTTCTTTTGGCCCCTGTGAATTGCATGCTTAAGTGAGGTGATGGGAATACAAACACAAGCTGATGAATACCTGAGTATTACTGGTGTGGAAGTGGGTGCAGGAGACAGCAAATGTACTGCAGAAGAGCAGCTGCCAGAGGTAAGCATACAAAATGTGGCTCCTACACAAAAGAATGAGATTTTCAGAGAATCTGGTGGAAAGCCTGACAAGTACATTTTGTTGCTGCTAAAAGAATTTATTTCTGCTGAAACCTATAACTCCTGGGTTAATAAAGTGAACTTTGATGGGACTAGAGGGAAATATGGGCTTCCCAGGAAAGTTAGGACAAACTTAGATGCCTTTCTAGAACACAGATTTATGGAAGTGATTGAAGCTGATAAGATCAAAACCCAAGTTAACACTTTCCTTTGCTTTCCTATCACACGCTAAATAGATCTGTGCCACAGTTGGCCTGCTACCAATAAAACTAATGACGCCTGTAAACAATACATTTCACAGAATCATCAACCTCATACAATTAGTATCCATGCATGTTGTTTTGCTTTGAATTTTGAGGGGTTTTACAGAACCCATTATTATGTTACAGCTAACTAACTATGAAAATAGCCAATGGCTTCTCAGAATAGACTGCTAAATCACAAGGAAAAAAGAAAAAAAACAAGGAAGTCAAGGAAAAAAGACTTAGACAGTATCTGAGGTAGTCTGATTAGTTTTGTATCTTGGTAAGGGTCTCCAGAATCAGTAACAATGAAGCATCTTGAAGAGACTGCCTCTGCTACTAGTCGTAAAAAGTATGCATGTGTCCACTATGCCTTTATAAAATTAAAAAGCTATAACTGGTGTGTTCTTCATTCTTCTCCTTACGGCTTACTAATGATGCAAAAAGTAAGCACATGTCACGGTCTTGTTAGAGGGATAGTACACTGCTGGAAACATGAGGAAATGAAAACCACGAGTTTGGCAGAGCATGCAGGAGAAGGACAATCTTTTCCTGTTGGGAAGGAGAAGCTTTGTAGATTCATCCAATAACACACCCTTTTCTGCAGGCACTAAGGGCCAGCTAGATGGCCTTTCTCTAGACACATGTACAGAGAAGGTTACCGAAAAAAACCCAAATACCTGCTGGGCAGGGATGTGGCAGGTATAAAGCAGGTTGTAAAACAGGCCACATCTGCATTTTGGTCATGTGATGGACATATTTCCTTAGGTTCCTCAGGGAGGGTGGTAAGAGCTCTAAGGAAACAAGCAGTGTACAGGCTGAATGAATTGTTCTGATGAAACATATTCAACTTGTGGCTTAAGGTCAAGCTAGAAAAGGCAAGTCTAGGGCTAACATGGTCTCTTTTTCTCATAAAGTTAGACTACAGGTTGCTTATGAAATGCAGGCAGGAAGACACATTTCCACTAGCTCTCTATTTCTAATTTTAATGTTTGAATGCCCACTTCTAAGTTTGTTTGGGTTTTGTTTTGTTTTGTTTTCTTCCTAAGATTCACAGCTTCCCCAATTTCTTTTCTCCTTTATTTTACATAGGAAGTGTTCAAGCCCAGATCTAATTTATACCAGTTCATTTTTTCCTTTAAGCTACTCCAGGCTTCTTTTTTGATGTCTTTTTTTAATATATCTTTTCTAACTCAATGCTACCTGCAGGTAGATTATTCCGATATTTGAAAGTTAGACTATGGTACATATGGCTTTAAAACTATAAAAGGTAAATAAAATTGCTTCACTAGTTATCATTTAGGTATATTCATGTGCAAATATGTGTGTGTACATGTGCATGTGTGTGTATACAAATACATGAACTCCCTGGTGGTACCAGATACATTAACTTTTCCAAACTATCTATTGGAAAAGGTTATCTTTTCATATTTCTAGTTCACTCATGAATATAAATCAAACATCACAGACATTAGACAACAATCTTTTAAATGCCTCAAAAGTAATTGACTAGAGTGCCTAAAAATTAGCATTATGAATGAATATTACACATTGCTATATTTCCTGAGGACTTGCTTTTCAAGGGTCCTGAAAAAAAAATTGAAAAATTTCCAAAATTAATACTGTATTTCAGATATTATGGGACTACTACATTTTAGATTGCATCTGTAACTAAACTCTTTGCTTTAGGTTAACATGGAAAAGAAGGAAATATCTGCATTTATCAATTAAATTCTTGTTAAGGGAAGAATCTTAGTAGCTTTTCATGGGTAAAAGTCTTTAACCAATGTGCATTTTCAGTCTTGTTTAGTCCATGAAAATGTTACCTTTCCAAAACAAAGCACTGGAAATTTCTAGAATAAATTCAAGATTGCCTTTCTATAATTCAACATTTACTATGCTCTCTGAATAAATAACTTAGAATTATTATTGTTTTTAATATCTGTATTACAACCCTCTATGGATCTATTATTAGTTTTATATTCTTAGCTCTGAGCTAAAACAGGCCATGTAGCTTTATTATACATGAGAATTGCCTTTCCCAAAGACCTACCTGCTTTTCAAGTTTTACTGGGACAGGCTTAAAAAATTATAAACCAGGGAGATATAATATTTTAAAATTAAATGATCACACCTACTTAGGTCTAAGACCCTCACTATGAGCAGTATGAAAAATATGCATGCTTCTGCTCTTGTTCTGTCCTTTGGCTGGTCCAAAAACATAACTCTATTTTCTCCCATGCCCTAATTTAAAGGCTTCCTCATCTTCTTAACAACATGGTTATATAACAAATAGAAAGAACCTTTAAGTTCAGAGACATACACAATACCTCATTCCTATTATTAACAGAAAACTTTATTAATAAAAGCATTTAAAATTAAAGGATTTTTTCCCCCTAAATTCCTATTTGGAAAAAAAATCCCATGATTTATGATAACATGTTTATCTGTAATTTGTTTTACTAGTACTAGTCGTGCATGACTCTAATGACACCCAAGATACATGGAGCAAATCTCCATCTTCCCCTGGATTTCTCAGTTCCTAATTTCACAAAAAATGGAAGACGAGCATCTGAATTTCACAAGTTGGTTAGACAGTATTGACTCAAAGCACTTTTTAACAAACTTAACTGAAAATTTCATTGAATCTAGCATATTGTGCCTTAAGTCAAGAATACACATAATTCATTTTGTAAACCATCTGTATAAATAAATGCCTACTGAAACTGTCTGAATTTCTGGTCTGAGTTAAATCTTATATTTAGAACCACAATATGCGAGTGACACAGTAGGATCTTGTTTATTGAGATACACAGTAGAACCTTAGGAACTGATATTACAGTGGAAAGTAATCTAAATTGCTTTCACAGAATTCCTGCTACTTTCAAGTAATAAAAATGTTACACTCTACACTCTAAATAAAATCTTAGTTGCTATCGACAGTTTGTATGAGATTCAGTCAGAACTACCAAGCTGTGAAAATAAGGCCCAACTTCTGTTGTTTTTGTTGATACATTTGGCATCCAATCATGAAAAACAATGTCCATGTCACTAAAAATGGCCTCCAGGCATTCAGTATATCTACATCGAGGTTAAACATCTATGTGAAGATGTGACAGCACACCTTATAAAAGATATTATTGAGTAATATAGACTTTCTGTAATAACCAAACAGTAAAGAATATAGCTTTTTAAAGGTCTCCCCATGGCTGATCTCATGACTCAAAGATGAGAGACTGTGCTGCAAGCTAAGTAATAAAATCTGGTGGATACTGTGGGCTAGCTTGTGACAAATCATATCAAAGTATTATTAAAGAAGGAACTTGAGACCCAAGACTATTATTGATTCTTGACAGAATTTCTTATAAATAAATGCTGCAATCTGATCCTGGACTCCCAAGGCCCTGGTAGAATTCTGATTATTATAGGGCAGGTTGCAAAACAGTAACATTATTATTAGTGAAAGTTGAAAGAAGCCTATTCAGTGTCAAATAGGTAGCATGGTCTAAAAAGACCAGTAGGAAAATGTTTTTCCCAGGCCTCATACACCTACAGCCACAGATTACTGTTTAAAATGGCAAAATGATTTCTGAGCTTATAACAGGGTTGTGAACGTGTTAGTGGAATGAGTCTGTGACCCTTTAGAGCACTAAGGACACACCTCCATTAGTGTCCATATTCCTGCACTGAAGAGGCTGATACAGTCAACTGAAATGACAGGGTGATAAATATAAAACCACTATCATCAATAAGACTGGAATGTAAAAGCACTTAGTTTCAGCCTAAGTAACTCACAGAAAGTTTGGTTTCAAGAACCAATGTATCATCCATCACTACTCTACCTTCTGTTGACAAAGTAATTGTAAGATATCTAGAATGGAGGTTCAATATGAACTGACAGTTTTGAAAGGAGGAATTGTGTGCAGCACTTACTCATTAAATGTATTTTCCTCCACTAAAGATGTTTCCTTTTTTAGTTTATGTATGAATAACTTTAGTTAAAGTTCCCTTGACACACTGACTTTGCTTTGAATAGCACCTATATTCATTAACATAAAACCTGAAAGAAAATAATTTTAATGTAGCTTTTTTAACACTTCAAAAGCCTTTAACAAATTGATCGAGTACAATTATGTATTCTAAAGGGAATTTTAAAGAGATCACACAAGGTTGAAAAGTTCTGGGTAATAAAAAGAAAAAAAAGCTAAGTAAAAACAGGTATTCTTCATGGAACTTTGATGCACAGTGGAAGAAAGTAATAAAATTATATATATTAAAATCCTTAACATCTCCCAATTTTAGACGGACACATACAGTTATTGTCTGTATTACTTAGTGTGTGGAAAATACCATGCTCACTTGATAATGTAAAAAATAGGTGTAGAGGTCAAGATAGTAAAAAAATAGACAGAAGCAAAATTACTGATCCACTTACTACTGAGACTACTGAGTCAAGGCAAATCTGAACAACTGCTTAGCAAGGAGATCACACCAATTTTTCAACATGACTGGTTGCCTTTGGGTAGGAATAGATCTAATCATGGCATTCTTCTTTAGCTAATGGCGTATTATTATTGGCATTATTTTAAAAGACTGCAAGGTAACAGCATTCTTTCAAAAACCTTATGAACTAAACAACACCTTGCAGCAAAATGGATCAACTGACATTGAATGAGCCATTAATAACTGAGAAACAGATTCCAATCTGCAGGAAGCAATGGTTTTTTTCCCTTACATTTAGGGTGTAAATTTATATGTGATTATTTTAAAATAATAATTTAGATGGTGCTTTTTTCATTACAAAGTACTGAAATGAAGCCACACTGGCTATACTCAACATAAAGAGGCAGGATAAAACCATTGGTAGATGGAAAGTACTGGCCCTATGGCTTCAAGCTCTAAAGGCCTCCACTTTACTCCACATCGAAAAGTGTCAAGTAAACACAGATATTCTTTGTTTGCACAAAGTATTTTCCCAGAATGGCAGAAGTTCTCTTTGGGAGGAGGCTACTGGAAGACTTTCCTTTGCACACCCTTTGTGTCCACTGTCAGCAATGCTGAGAACAGACATAAAATTGCACGACTCAAAGCTAGCTGTGCAGGGAAACGAACTCTGAGGAGAGGAAGAAAAAAAAAAAAAAAAGGCTGAAAATAGACTTTCTCAACTACAAGTTGCATGAACCTAAAACTGTTCTCTCTAGTGAGCCTCCTTATACTATTGAGAAGATTCTATGGATGGATCTAGCATACATGGAGGGATTTCTACAATTCTCTATTTTCCCTCAAATCTTCTCTGTTGCACACACAGAGTGAGGGTTTCAAAGTGGGAAAACTTCAACTTAGCTTCAATGTTTACTGAACCCAGCCTTGTAGTGTTAGGCTTGACCCAATGGCTTAGTTTTAAGAGAGCTGATTTGACCTGCCTATTCTTTGTATCTGGTGACAACACCGGGCACAAGGGATGCATGACTGATGGTTTGCAACAAAATAGCTATCACTTGGTGTGAGATCGCTATCATAATTTGAACAAGATTTGCATTTTGCTGCAGATAAGGGGGAGTCTGGGAGTAGGCAGGTGATGGTGTCAGCAGCAGGAGTGTGGGAACAAGACCAAGCACAGGGAAGGCAATCTTTACAGCAATCTCCTAATGCTGAAGGAGTAAGAATATGGAACTTGCAACCTCACAGCTTAAGCACTTCTCCTCCTCCTTCCCAAAAACCTTTTAGAAAGAACAGAAGAAAGAGAATCTCCCAATCAATTGCCTCCCTCCCTATCTAGACTCTCAGATACAGTGATACAGGACTACAGGCTGAATGAAGAAATGCCCATAAATTTTTTTCAGTAATTCAGAGCTGCTGGCTCAACATGAAAAATGTCTTTATAATATTTTTCCTTAGAAAAAAATCAAGTTTCATAATACAAGGTTCATATAAGCTAAGTAGGATTAGAAGTATATAATGTCTTTAAGAATTTAAAACTCTATGAGTTTATATTGACTAGATAGTCAATAAACAGAGAAAAAAAGACCCCAACAATATCGGCAGCAACAAACCAACAGCATTGTGGATCAAATTCTTTCATATACATGCACACACTTCTCTCACAGTTCTTTTATGATATACAGAATCATTGGGGGAATAAAATATCATTCAGTAAAGTGAGGATGACAAAATCTGTCAAAGGAAGGATGTTAGAAGTAAATATAAGTTCCAGCGAAGTATCAGCTGAGTACATGTTTTGTTTATCCATCAAATGACCCTGCAAGATGGAACATTATTCTGTTAGGTTCCAATGTGCTTTTCTGGATAGGCTGGAAGGGATGTTTATGTTTTCAAAACTCAACGATCTCTGTTGAAGCGTCATTAAAACAAAAATCCAAACCAAACCAAACCCAGATTAGTGCCAAGCAATCTTCAGGGAGGAGAGAAGGAGTATGATTGAAGTTGAGATTTGAAAAAACAAATCTGTGTGTCGATAAATATAGTGAGCAGGACGAGAGAGAGGTGTCAGACAGAAAAACCTGCTCCAATGTTTGTTGCTGCCAGCACACCAAAAATAAAACCTAGGAGAGCTTGTTGAAAAATTGTTAAGGAAATTCACAGAGCACTACAGATTGATAAAGTTTTTATCTTCAGAAGTGTATCAGTGGGGTGGACAACAAGCAACAACACAAGAATCCTACACTGAACGTTCCTACAGTGAGATAAGCTGCTTGTATCTCCAGCAATGCAAGATCACAAACGCTGCATTCTTCTCTACCTCACACTATCTTTCCATGGTATCAGTTTTGTCAGGGATGAAGTCAGTTTAGGAGGTTCCTGGCCCTTCTCTGACATGCTCCTTCTGCCTTTGCCCATTTCTATAGGCATACACCCTCATGTTTAGACTGGTAGTTGTTAGAAGAAAAGGAGACAGCAAAGTGGCTTGGATTAAACCCTCTCTCCCTTACTATCTTCTCCTCCCAAGGCTTACAGCTCTCTTACAGCAAAGGTAAGGAAATAACCAAATGGGCAAAAAGAAACAAATGGCACAGACAAGGAACTTCACATCCAAACCTCACTCCTCAGAAAACTGCAGTCTCAGTCTTGTCTTGTGAGTACAGACCTAGGTATTGAATTAGGAAGCATCATCAGACTTTTAATCACTGTTTACTTTAATTAAGCGCATGGTACTAATGTATTCAGATAGTAAATGCCAGTCTAAACAACACAAGTAATGGCATTCAGGCTACCTCTGAGGAAGTCTGCATCGGTATCAAAAAAGCAGAACTGCCTCTGTCCTGCTTTTCTCATTCCTGTGGAAAGGGCTGCAGAAATGAGATAGGCACAGGCAAGCTCATACTTAACTCCTTCTCTACTTAAGGCTTCTAAGAATTAAGTAAAGACAACATTTTAAAAGTCAAAACACATATAAGAAGCCCTCACGTTGCCAAATTAAGGTGGAAAAGTTACTGGATTATGAAGAGTGAAGAAATTAGCAAGATTTTACAACATGCATCAGGAGATGAAATGTAGGAATGATCTCAGCAAAAATAGGGAATAGGACTGAAAATTTGCTGTGCTGAGAGGAAGTGAGGAGGAAGAGCTGGATATCAAATTTATAGGTCCTTTGAGCTCATGAGTGAGGAATTTGGAGAAGGTAAAATGTCATCATCAGTCTCAGCTGACTTGCTATTCTATTGCCAGATGGGACCATTATCATCTGATTGAATTATAATCATGTCAAAACTCTACTTGGATCCAGGAATTAGCTTTCAGGAAAACCCCCAGTCAAGGTAGAGCTTTCCTGCCTTTGTGATCTGTAGAATACATGATCTGAAACAGAATTTAAATATCTGTCTTTGGCTCTCTGAAACACATTAGTATGAACATTTGTTACTCTTGGTAACTCCTGTGTGGTTTATCTCCCTATTTTCCATCTCTGTTTCTTTCTAATAGACAAGTTGGTCACCTAAAAGGAATAGGTTAGTTTAATATTTTAACTATTAGATTAAATGCAACTATTTAACTAATAGTTTAAAATATTATGGATTTTTTACTCACAATTCTTATGAAAGGAGAGATGAGAGGAGATTCATTTTGGAATTACTTGAAAACAAGTAAAAAGCAAAAAGCTCAGCAAAGCAAGAAGTCAAATGTCTGGCCACATGCAAATTTTAGATAGCATTTCAGCACTAAAGGCATACTTTGTCTTGTCTCAGGCAACTGATTTTCCTCAAATACAAACTTATTTCAAATAGTAGTGAGATCTGACTTAAAAACTTGTGCAGTTCTTGACAAACTATCTTAAAAAAGAAAAAGTAAGCCTGTAGAATTTGTTGTTATCATTAAATTTTCAATTGTGAATAAAAAGGTTAAAGGAGAAGATGCTGAAGTATACCTTCTGGGCTCATCCACTCAATTCTTCATAGTGTTTTAAAAGCTGAGGAGGCAGTAACAGAAACTGCATTTATTCCAAGAAAAATCTTTGGAACAACAATTCTGGTGGTAATTTCCACCTGGACACAAGACATTTTACTGTTGCTGGCATGTCTTTCTCTTTGAAGGAGCAGACATCAGACTCCTGACATAAAAAACAATTAGATCACCCAATCAGGAATAGTTCAGTTTTAATTTTAAATTTTAGCAGACTAAGGGCAATTCTAACAGAATTGCTCAGAAAGTGGCATTGGTGTCCACAACCCTTTTACACTAATTCTACCAGAATTTATGCAGGTAAGGCTGCAACATCCAGAAGCTGTGTGTTATCTCTCTGTGTCACACACATATTCACTGCAATTGTATAATTATTACCTTTTCCTTTTTTTAAGAATTAACAAGCGTGGTTATGCAAGTCTTGCATCATTCTCATTCATATACTTTTCCTGGACGGAATGCCTGGAGATGTTCATGAGCTACCCAGCACAGTATCCCACTGCTGCTTCCAGATGTATCTAGTATGGACAGCACTGTATCATCGTGCTGTTACAAAAAGGCACAATACAGCTTTTCATTTGAAAAGCTTTTCCTTAGCATGTCACAGTTTACCATTGTCTAAACTAAAATTTATTATAATTTTTTTTGAATACAAGTATTTCTGTATATTGAAGCTGTATGCACTTCTACCTTCAGTGTGCAAATCACAGGCAGTGTAGAAAACTGAGCATATTCTCATTAAGGGAAAGCTCAGCTACAAATACGTTACCCCAGTGAAAACACTTTTATCTGCTAATGCCTTATAATCATAAAGAATAAGGAAATAATTCTCCTCAGATGGGATTTCCAAGATGAGATTTATAAAAGGGTGCCTAACTCCCCTAGATATTCCAGCCTACAACAACAGATACAGGCTTAGAGTGTGTTTCATTTACAGATAAAAGCAGAAGAGGCTGGATGTAGCTTTCATTTCCAGAAGAGCTTTGTTGTGGTTACTCTGCTGACTAGAAACTGTGATTCCCTGCAACATTTAGCCCTTGAGAAAAAGAATCAGGAGACAAATCCTGTGAGGAGTGGTAGGGAATAGCAAAAGATTGAACAATTCTTCGAGCTTGAACATGTTTCACTATATTTTCATCTCTGTTTGGCCAGGTGGTAGTTGAAACACATTAAATGAAAAGCTATGTGGGAGTGTAACACTATGCTACAGTTGCACTTTGTGCATACACTTCTTATCTCTTTAGGAACTTATTCCAGATGTTTCAGGAGAGGAAAATAAAACAATTATCTTGGTCATGTTTTAAGATAAGCTCTCAGCAGGTCTGGAAAATGTTTTAATCTGGCCTTCCAGCTCCTTCAGCAAATTCCCTATAGCATTAATTTTCTAAAATTGTTTATGCCCCATTTTATTTTCTCTGCTATTTGATGTGTGGAGGGAATTCTGCAAACATGATAATAAAAACACATCAATATTAAGTGGAAAATACTTTTTAGTGTTTTATTTCAGTAAAATATGGCAGTAGACTGTTGGAACTCCTATACATAATTAAGAAAAAGCTTATGATTTTAATTAATCACTTTCTCCTGATATATAGACTATAAATTGAAGTTTTACATTAAGAACATTTACTTAAAATCCTTATGGCAAAATACAATTCCAGCATCATCAATACAACATCAATATTTATCAGCCTAGGTAGGTAGCTTGTTAAGTCAGGGATAGAGGGAAACACTAAATCTCAAGAGACACTTTAAAAGTAAGGGGAAATTGCATCAGCTGTTTTAGTTTTCCTGTGGAAACCAACAATCCACAGAGCCTGGGTGAATCCAAACAGATGAGTAGTGAATCTACAGGACTACACATATCACCTGTTCCTTATAGGGAGCTGTTTGAAGAAAAACTTGTTATTCAAAATGCAATGCAGAGCACAGCAGGGAAGGGAAGGGAAGGGAAGGGAAGGGAAGGGAAGGGAAGGGAAGGGAAGGGAAGGGAAGGGAAGGGAAGGGAAGGGAAGGGAAGGGAAGGGAAGGGAAGGGAAGGGAAGGGAAGGGAAGGGAAGGGAAGGGAAGGGAAGGGAAGGGAAGGGAAGGGAAGGGAAGGGAAGGGAAGGGAAGGGAAGGGAAGGGAAGGGAAGGGAAGGGGTGTCATCTCTATCATATTCATAGGTTTTGCCTATAATTCTCAGACCTCTGGTCCATTCACTGATCACTTAATGAATACCTGACATCTCTCCCTACACTGCTTGCCACAGACAACCTGTCCCTTGCAGCAGGGGTCACACACACAGTACCAGGACTCAGGGTCATTTCTACCTCTTTTGGTTTTGTTTATTCAGTTGTACTGATAAACTCACATTTCCAATGTTAAACAGCTGCTATAAGCTCCGTCACATGATATATGATGCCACAAATCCTGCTGAATTGCCCTTCTTTTCTTCAGTCTAGGGCCTTTTCAGACATTTTTTTCTAGCCATCCTGATTTCATTATAGCAAATGTCATATCTCCTTTAGCTTACAATTTCCCAGTCACAGAACTCAGGCAGATACTTTAATGTAATGTTAAATTTTTAAAAATACTTTCACGTTATACATCCATTCGCTTCTTAAGAGTGATTTCAAAATACTGTTATGTCCTTACCAATTTTATTAGTACTTCCCCCCCCCCTTTCCTATGATCAAAATTAACATCTGTATAAAGAATATACCCTCTCTTTTAGAGGATTACTTTTCATTTTGAATCACGCATAGAATATGCCTTCTAACTCTATCTAGTGTAAATAATGTTTAAAATAATCAAAGCATCATCATGACCTGACAGCAGAAGCCTTTTGATGAATAGGGTTTTATGTAGGATTACCATATGACATTTCCAAACCACATTATATTTGAGTCATATACTATTGCATTAAATTCTTCTATCATGCTGGATTTGTACATTTAGCAAGTTATCAGCGTTCTCCTTTGTGGACAGATTTTTACACCAATTGCAATCGAAAGCAGAAGAAGTACAAAAGGAAAGCAGTGCAGAGGAAGGATATTCTACTAATGAAGAATCAGATCTTGTTCTCATTATGTTGTGTTATTTATTCTGCTGTTTAGTTCTGACAGTGCTATTGTATTGTTCAATACACCAGATGCTAATACAGTCCTAAAATGTTATTTTTTAGAATACTGGAAATGCTGAAGAAAACAGGGTGTAACTACATATCAGCTAAGTTGCAAGAAATGCCTTCTGTCTTGCATCACTACACACCATTCACAACAGTCAAATTCTCTTCATCCTACAGTTTCTCTGCAAATGGCCTAAAAATGCAGCACTTTCCCCAAAATTCAGCAACTATTGTGAATGATGCCTTCAGAGTACATGCATTGCAGCAAATGACAGCCAACTAGATGACAGCTGCATCTCCATTCCAAATGCAATCACATACTTTAAAAAGTGCATAGTTTAGCAGAGAGAGGCTTGTGCCAGAGCAAACATGGAGACTCACCTCGTCTTTGGCACCCATAAAAAATTAAATTCATTGAGTTCCTCAGTTTGTATCAAGAATGAAGCTGAAACATCAGTACAGAGAATGATACTACAAGATGATAGGACAGGACAGGATAGGGAGAAACAGTCCTCATTCTTAACTGCTAATTGATTGTTCTAGCTTTATGAATGGCATAATTATGGTGATGGCCATCTATCAAGAACATTAAGCAATGTTAGCTTACAGTTGCAAAAATAAAAAAGCCTATTTGCAATAGAGAAGTCTTTCAGAGAAAAGGTGCAAAACACTCCCAAACACCTATGCACCCTCAAAGGAGAGCTTTATCATACCTTGTATTAAGGGTGCTAGTAAGGTAAGAAGAGTAGTCCAAGAGTAAGGTAACAGAGAAACAGAAATACAAAAAGAAACTGAAAGCAAGAGGACAAAAGATGGAACAACAGGACTGAAAAGAAGAAAATGCATATGTAACAAAGACAAGTAAGTAGAGAGAAGAGAGAGCATTAGAACAGTAGGAGGGGGAGAAAAAATATCTGCCTTAGGACATCCTTCTCCCTTCCTAGACTCAGCTCTACCATCCTGTCTTTGGCTGACTTAGCTCACAAAACCCCCTATATTTACCACTGGTATGAAGCAGTATACACCAAAAAGCAGATTTTTAACAAACTGATTTCCCACAGACAAAACTATTCCAGGACTTTATCTCCTTTCAAGAAATTACTCAGTTAAACAGCAGAGTGCAGGAAAAAGAGGAAGAATGGAGAAGGGGTGAGGAAGAACAGAAGACAGAGGTGTGATGACAAAGACCACATGGTGATAGAGACTAATGCAGGGTTCAGTAACCTCCCCAAGGCTGGTGGTCATCTGTACCTGAGCAAGGCTAAGAGCCAATTCCCACTTCCTACCATGCACCAGAGGTGCAGTGATAAGGTGTTTCTCAGCCAATGAACTCCCTGTGCAAACAACCCTCTCATCAGTTTAATACAGTTCTGAATGCTAACTTCTACTGTGGTTTAAAATATGCTACTTTTCCACCCAAAATGCTGTGCAAATTCCTAATTAAAGAAACATGCTTGACCTTCTCTGTCCTGAACTAATACTGTCTACTCTGCATAGAGAAAAAGAACACTAAAAAAATAATAAAATAAAATAAAACAAAATAAATATAAATCGATACCTCTAAAACAGAATTATCTCCATTTACCCTTTTTTTATCAAGAACTAAGTCTCTAGAGATCTCTTCTAACCTTTTGCTTTCTGTGAACTAACTCAAAGAATCATGGCCTCTGATGAAGCTTAATTGCTTATCACAGTCTAAGATCTAATGGAAATAACCAAGTATAAAATAAGATGGTTCAATTGATATCAGAAAGAAGAGCAGTGCTTAAGAACTTTGGTTGCTAAATCCCCAGTATATTCTCAATTATATCCACCACATCCAGAGCTAACTGACAAATTACCAAGTGCCTAATTCTATCTGAATTAATCCAGAATAGTGAAGATTATTTTTCAACATTCTGCTCTAGCAATTATTTCTGTAGCCAGGTTTTAGGTGAGAAAATGAGGTACTAGGTTTCTTACTTTTGTCAATAAATATAATCCATATAGCATTATATACTGAAAACATGGCAAAAAGAAAATCTCCCTTCTTAATAAATGTGAGTTGATGTAAGCGTTTCCTGTTCAAATGAGTATAATCATGCCTCAGTTTGGAATACTTTTGTATCACAAGTGATAACAAAAAATATTTGGATGAATACAGTAATGAAGAGGTTAAATCTGATTGTAATTAGATTTCGGTATGCATGGTCATGTGGCTAATAGTAAATTTTCCTTGATTAACTGATCCTGTTTGTTAAGAGCTCCTATTAACATTAGCACACTCTATGTCGGCTGTGGAGACACACCATGGACCAGTGCAAGATTAATGAAGGCAGGTACGCATGCTGATTAGAATGTGGCAGTTTAATAAACTCTTCTAACATTAAATTATTTAATGCATTCATGCTCATGTAGGCTATTCAATGGTCAGCTTGACCACCTATGTGTTAATATTGGGAATTGAAATGCAGAGGATGGAAGAAATATAGCAGTGGATGAGGTAATTAGCTCTCATGTCTGATAAATGGGGCAATACCTATGTGTATACATGTTTTAGCACATCACAAATGGTGCTTTCATTAACTGGAATCTCTTGCTGAAAATTTTCTGAACGTTTAGTTTGATTTTGATCCCACAAACAATTCAGCTAACTACTATAGCCAGAATCTGTTTAATATTTGAAGCAAATCTATAGCGAGCTATAGTGGTAAAACACATTGTTAAAATATAACACAAAAATTATCACTGAAGCTTTGAAGTAATTTCTGTGTTCTTTCAGTGCGCTGCTTTGAAACAAAGATAATATTTAATAAACATTACCTGAAAAGTTACATGCTGTGGGCTGACTCATGTTTTATCTTGTGTATTCCTCTCCCAAGTGTCATTTACAAGTGCTTGGCACCTTTGCAGGAAACTTGTGGAAAAGAGTTCAAGCCAAACAGTTCTAAGAAGTACCAGCATAATCTAAGTGTGTACTTGCCCCATATTCTTATGGGGCAACACAAGTCCCATGTCATATTCTGTATCAATTCACATTCAAAGCACCAGAAAACAAAGGCAAGGTTTTTATGTAAGGTGTGGGTCCAATAATGTGATGCATTTTACCTTCGGTGAAAGCACATCAGCAGGAGAGCTGAGGACTAGCCTGGTAGTCCTTCTGCCCAATCCCTTTTGCTGGTATTTGAATCTCTTTTCAGGTCATTTAGCAAATCTAAATAAATGACAGAAATGGCTGATGGGCTTCAATTCAACACTATGTCCAGCTTCAAAATCCTTAACAAAATATAACCTTGCTAGAGCACTTTGGTGAATGAGCACTTTACTTATTGACTGTGGTCTATGTCCATTCATTTACAGTAAGCCACTCATTTCAAATAGCTTTTCTAACATTTTAAAGATTAAAATGTTATAAAATGAATAGCTTTAGTACTGATCAGCCACATAAGTGCATATTACTAGAATTTAATTAGCCAAGCTATTACGTCATTCCCAATAGTACAATGTGACAACACTGATGAAAAAAAACCATCACTCCAGGCCTAGGAATTTATTCTAAACATAGGACTACTTGACAGGATTGGGATGGAAACTGCACCCTTCCTGACCAATTTTGGGTTCTATCACTGCAAAAGTTAAAAAAAAAAAAATCAGTGTATTGAAGGTGTAGCTGAGACAGAGACATATATAAAATGTTGGCAGCACTTAAAGGCAAAAAGGTAGGACATTTTTAGCCTTCTTATGCTTACTTAAGTAATCTGAAAGATTCATAGCACAGCTGTAAAAGAAGACAGAAAAAAAAAATAAAGGAAACAAAAATAACCAAACCAAACCAAAGGGAAAAAAAAAAAAAAACTTCAGAAAATAAATTGATTTAAAAGAATGCTTTTGCTGAATCTTGCTTGAAAGCATGATGGAGGCATGTAAGCAATGAGCAGAAAGCAAGCCTTACAAGTTTGTGTAAGGTCAAAGAAGTCTAGACTGTCCTGGCAATGCTGCTACATGGAGTTTGGTGATAAGAACAGAGGAACTGTTTCTGGCTGGCTGATGTTCCCTATGTGCAAGCAGAACGGGATTTTATCAACAAAAAAGATTACTTCACAGAATTACCCATCTCAATTTCTTCCTTAATTGGAGCTATCAGATGATCCTAAGTTTCTATCTGTCTTCTTGGATCAACTAGAGTGACACCATTTTTCATCTGCAACAACTTAAAAAAACTATAGTAATAGTAAAATAAGAAAAAAATATGTCACACCCTTTATTCTAAGGGAACAGACTTCATTAGTTTCCTTCCCTCACCTTGCAATGCAATATTTAATTTAAAAATCTGCCTTTTCTGTCTTGGATCTCAGGCAGTCATATTGGATTTCATCTGGTTTCATCACATGTTCCATGCTGTTCCTCCTGGGCAGTGTCTGCTCCTTGAGACTAGTGCTCTGCTGCATGCCAAATTGTACTCACAGTGTGCCTAGAAAAGACTGCTAATCATCAGGTACAGGCAAGAAGACTGGCAGTGAGAGAAAAGCACACAGATCCATTCCAAATCAAAGACAGGAAATTATTTGAGGGGACAGGATCAAGGAGAAAAGCACCAATAAAAGTAAAGAAAAGTAAAGCAGTACTGGAAGAGATGAAGATAATGTGAGAGCAACATAAGGAAAATGAGATGGAGGCAAAGTCATAAAAGGAGGATTCACATGCTTGGAAGTTTTGACTTAATCCCTAGGAGTAGCTCCTGAGCACTTGTTGGAATATATGATTATATGACGTGGTAGAGAGGAATTCTAAGACAGGGGAAGACGCCATTTCAATTAAAGGGAACCTTTCCCAAAAATCCTTTCAAAGAGTCTGTATGAACATTAAGCAAGATCTGTGGGTGCTGGCAGACCACGGAGCCCCGTGTCTTTGAAGCCATATGCCCCATGATGCACAGATGAGCATCCTGAAGTCTGATCACTTGGCCTGTTTTGACAGATCTTGAGATAAGGATAAATGATTCTAATACATGGTAGGATTAACAGGAGGCATTGTCAGCTGAACTGCCTACACCTTCCTAAGCGGCTTCCTTTAGCCTGTAAAGGCTTTGACAGTTGGCATTCTCAGATGCAGATTTCTAGAACAGAACTGAAAGGTGTGTGGTATTGTATTCTCTGACAAGCCTAGGATTCTGAATATCACAAAGACACAAGGACTGCATTGCATTAGGTAATTTTCTGAAGTTGCTGTACTTATTCCTGTGCTTGTCTAATCCTCTCTTCTCGCTCCTCTATAATCTCTCCAGGTCCCCCTCCAATGCCCTTCCAATTACAGTTCCATGCTGCCCATCATGTCGTCAGTTGGGAGATACTAGGTTTGGATTAGCACTAAATTCCCTTAAGTCCCTCAAAGTCTCCACCTGGGTATGAAGTAAGCCTGAAACTTTAATTATATCTGCCCAGCTGATACAAGTTTTTTTCTTCCCAGCTAGATATTTGTGTTTCAGGAGACCAGACCAGTTAGCATATATCTTCTGAGCATGAACTAGCAACAATTTTGAAAGAAAAGCTCTCTGAACAAATCAACTAATACTGTATGGTATTTTTAGTCTTGAATTGTGGTGGTTTTCTAAGTAAATGGTACATTTTTCACAAGTAGCTGCTGCACAAACAGCTCTCAACCTAAATGAATGCTGAAGTCTGCTACTTCAAATGATCAGTGAAATCAAGCAGATCATGGCTTTGGTGAAGTTGCCAAAATTCTTACATCTATCTACATATGTATTGATTAGCTAAATCCTACTGAAAAAGACACAGGGGCAGTTGAGTGAGTTCAAGATTTGCCTTCCTCCTGAGCGTATTTTTGGCCACTCCACGGGCACTGCTGAGGAACATAGGCCAATGAATATCGTGTTCCATTTCCAGCATTTCCTCACTTGTGCTGTGCTCTACTTGCATTATTTCCAGGAGCTGTTTTGAATCAACACAGACTTTGGAAAGATAAGACTCTCTTTAATTTTCTGTTCTAGTATCAAAAATAGTAAAAGGGTTTATTATGTGTCAGGAAGTCTTCACAGCCTAATCTGACTTAATTATCAATATAACTAAAATACTTTTAATAACAATAAAACACCACAAATCAGTAAAGTCACATACAAAATCCAAAATATAACTGCATTGCAGTGCCTTAACATAACTAAAGAGAAATATAGTCCAATACTTTTGTCTCTAATTTCCTTTAAAACCCACTCAGGAATACCAGGATAGAAATGAAATATTGGCTGTCTTGTCTAATGGTGCCTCTCATCTCTCTTTATGTGAAACTACCTGGGTCAGATGGATAGATAATTTGCATACTACAGGCTCATGCCCTTGCTTTATTGATCTGTTTGTCTTTAAAAGTAGGTTTTTCAGGTCGAGACCCCAAGGGAAGCCACTTAAACAGAATACTCCTTGTTGGCATAGAAGTGGCCATGATCTGGTGGTCACCTTCCCCCCCATTTATCCTGGAGAGAATGCAAGGTTTGGTTAAGAAACACCATCTGTGCAGCTACCTAAAAAGTACTCTTACCCATTCCACCCCACAGCTGCTACCAGGCAAAGGGTGGAGGTTTGTGGGAATGTCTCTCATCCAGGGATGGAGGGTGACTCTTGAATTCAACCACACGGCCTCAAAGCTTGTGTCTGTAAAAGCATTTCTTGGTGCAAAGAGAACATGCTGCAGAACATGTCTCCTGCCACAGACTAAGAGCAGTTAGGGAAAAAATGACAACCATTTTATCGTGTTTATTCCTTCCTAAGCAATGCTGGATGCATGGCCAATACAGCCTAGACTTTCCACAGCAACATAGTCCAAAAAGTAATTTTTGTACCAGAAGATTTTGAGAAATACTTTAGTGCACTTTATATATCAAGATTTGTAAAGATATACAGTGCACTGTAGAGGTTTAGGCCAGACAGCTACCACTGGCAGTAATGGCTGTTCCATCTCTGAATTCCCAGGTGTGATACAGAAATTTACCTCCAAGTATCAAATTTAACTGATTTTACTTTTAATTTTTTATCTTGATTTTTTATAGGCTGCTTCAGATTTTTTTAAAGCTATTTCAATACCCAGATGTGCTGTAAGGACTCCTCATGGAATTAATTCAGTTGGTAACTTGACTTTGAAGAATATACAGATAGATAGATAGACAGACAGATAAACTTATATTGTTATATAAAAACCACCCACTAGCTTAAAGGAGCAGTGCCATTGCAAACTCAAGCAAAGTTAAAGAATGTGGGGGAAAAAGGTGGCTCATGGCAGCAACCGAGGCAGGACTCAACACTCATATAATCTTAATTCATTCCCTTAAATTCAGAATTCGCAATATGGATTTAAATTATGTGATTACATTACTAATTTTTCCCCCAGGAAATAATCACTTCAGTCCACAAGCAAGGTAGATGGTGCTCAACAAAGGAACAGGGCAGTTCTTCAGTATTTTCATAATTCTCACTATTCAGAGCAGTCCTCCATCTTCCTCAGTTCATACTCACTTCGAAATGTATTTTACAGAACAGAGAATTTTCATTTACTTGTGGGATAGTCTATTGCACTCCATGGCATAGTATCTGAATAATTCTCAAACATTAATGAATTTATTTTCAGAACAACCCTTTGGTTCATTTAATTGTAAACCATTTTACAAGTGGGAAGCTGAGGCACAGAGCTAATAAGGTTAAAAATATCTGTTCATTCCGGGTTCTTCTGAGATGCCTAACACTGTTTCTCCTTACTATTCAGCATCATGCAACACTGTATTTGTTCAAGTGTACTTCCTATTGACCTATTGTGGTTATGAAGTACTTCACTAAATCAGAGCATACCTCTGTGGGGTAATGAAAACACACTTCTTCTGGGTCAGCTGACACAAGTGTAATCCTGTTGCCATTGGCAGCAGCGAGGGTTGGGTTTAAATTCATGGGAATTACAGCAAAAACTCAAGCCATCAAAATGAACCGAGAGGTAATTACACTAAGTTTTCCGGGGCTAAAACAAGAAACCTAATTCTCCCACTTGCAAAGCAGCAGTTTAACAACCCATATTTTCATTAAAGATAGAACAGCAAACTATGCCCATGTAGACAAGCCGGGAATGACTAATTTACAAAACTGCAGCTTTACACTCTTTTCGTCCAGGAGCTGTGCTGGGGCCAGCAGGCTGCTTTCCCTCCAGCTCCTGCTTTGAAACAAGCTGTTCCTGCTGGGTAAGGCTTTGCTCAGGCTGGACGGGTCAGGAGCACCCAGACCATGGCCCGTGCTGAGCCTCCCTCACTGACTGCACATCTGGCTCCAGCATTCCATCTCCGGGAACACTGCACAGTACCCACAAATAACACACTTTCCTGGAGATCCTTTCTTTCATACGAGCACTCCAGGGCTGGGAGCTCTTGCTATAGAAGACAGTGACCATTTTCTCCCCTTCCCTTCCTGCCCACAGAGACAAGCAGTAGGCTAGGCTTCTCTACACAGGCTCAGGAATGGTCCTCCACTTTCTAGGATCTCTTGTTCTTGGAGGATACAAGTCCCTTTTAGCAGAAATACATTCAAACACAAAAAAAAACCCTCCCATGTGCAAAACCCAGTATGTCTCAGGCTGGAAACGGCCCAGAGCAGAGCTATCTCACCTTTGCTCTTCCTCCTGGCCCTCCCTGCCTCCGGCCTTCTCCAGACAAAGAGAAATACGGGGGTTTCACTTTTACTGTAGACCTCAGTTAAGCTGATTTTTTTAATAAAAGATTTCTCCATTTGAACAGACATAAGATTAGGATCCAGCTCTCTAGGACAACTATCAATTGCCAGCCTTCTTTACTGATTTGCATTTTCTGTCTGTTTCATGGCAATCTTCCTTGTATTTACTGTTTTTCACCTCAGCTTCATCATTCCAGCCTTTTCCTACCAGTTCCCATACACAATTTACCAAATTTCATTTCCTACCCTCTTCATATTGAAATGAAGTGAGGCCTCATGATATAGAAGAAGGTCACTGAGATAACCGAAAGCTTAATTATCAAAGTTTAGGTGTTTAATGCCATAAGTGTGCCAGCATATTTTGGTGCTGGCAGCATCACTAGAGGAAAAATCTGCTCTGCTTCAGCAGTTCTGGGGAAGGGAAGGGAAGGGAAGGGAAGGGAAGGGAAGGGAAGGGAAGGGAAGGGAAGGGAAGGGAAGGGAAGGGAAGGGAAGGGAAGGGAAGGGAAGGGAAGGGAAGGGAAGGGAAGGGAAGGGAAGGGAAGGGAAGGGAAGGGAAGGGAAGGGAAGGGAAGGGAAGGGAAGGGAAGGGAAGGGAAGGAAAGGAAAGGAAAGGAAAGGAAAGGAAAGGAAAGGAAAGGAAAGGAAAGGAAAGGAAAGGAAAGGAAAGGAAAGGAAAGGAAAGGAAAGGAAAGGAAAGGAAAGGAAAGGAAAGGAAAGGAAAGATTGGTGCACACTAGAGGTGGAGCCCCCACACTCAGTGATGCAATCCAGAAGCGAGAGATTAAATCTTGCCAGAGTAAAAAGAAATCTTAAAATCCTCGAAATTGACAAATTTAGCTGCTGAACTCTAACAGCTCTCCCTGGAGCAAACAAGCAAAAACTGACTGAATTTTTAATAGCAGCTGATTAGTTAGCCAAACTTTCACACTTCCTTCCTGACAATAGTGAAAGCCGTGCCCTGACATGTTTATCACTGCTGCCAAATGGCAAGTTCTTGCTCTTGCATGGGAGCTCCAGTGACTCTTGGTAGCATAATAACTTAGAGTAATGAATACAAAGCACTGTGTTTCCCTCATTTTATTCTCTTGAAAAGCAGAAAAAAAAATCAGCAAAATTCTAAAACAAAATGGAATTTTTCAATCTAAATATTTCACCTAGCATCTAAAAGGGGTCTTCTAATGGGTCTTTGCTGTCTAGGTTGTGGCTAAGACAGTAAGAGTGCCAAATGTGTGTTCCTAGCAAATAGATGGATGGCCAGACAAAGATATATGCTTTACACCCTTGTGAGCCATCTGGCCAGAGAAGAAAACACTGAAACTTGAATTTTCTCTCCAACTACAAGTATTCACTTATCACCAGTCCACAAAGGGGGGTGATGCTGTGGGAGAACACCTGTCTACACCAATTTCTTGTTCTCTTCAATCCATAATTATATATCCCTGGGAAAAAGGTTCTGAATTTCATACCACAGGCACCACCAAGTAATTATTACACTCTAAAATTACATTAAATGTATTTTGTGGAGTTTTTTTTAATTTTTCTGTTTTAAAGAAGGCAATATATTTTAATAATCATGTGTTGAATTTTTTTATTAAACCCTCTATAAATTTAAGAAAATATTTTAAAAGGTGGTTTTTTTTTTAATATTGAAAACCACCTTCTTTAACAAAAAAGCTCACTCTTAGTCATTCAACACCTGACATGTCAAAACATGAGAATGAGCATGCAATGCTAAGGCTAAAAGGGGGCAGCTCTCACTGTGACAGATTAGTTTCAGCAACACCAAGAGCCACAACAGAAAAGCTTCTTGCATCTACTTGCATGAGTCTTATACTTAGCTTACCAACCTTACAGCTCAGGAATTGCTTCTTATGCGGTCTGTACAAAACCAAATAGAATCAGCGGATCATGCCCTCATGAAGTATCTGGACTGTATAATAGCAATAATTATAGAGCAGTATCATTAACAATCAGCCTACATTTTTCACTGTGACAGATTCAGTGCACTATGGAATCCAACTTTTAATTGAAAAATAGTCAAACTATAGCATTGCTGCTTGCAAAGATAAACTTTTCATTTGTACATGGATGCAGTCTTGTCTCAGTCTAACGCAACAGCTTTGAGGAAGATTGCCCTCATCTGTCTCAACTGTTTGCTATTTGCTAAACATAACGCCTCAAATCTCCTTGAGACTAGAGAGCAAACTTGAGAGAATCTCAGCCTATGTTTTACTTAGCATGGAATAACTGCTTCCTTCAAGCATGATTTAAAACAGCCCAGAAGGATTCTCTTTAGATCCCAGAAACTAATGTGCCAAAAATCAGTGTTGGAAAATGGGGTACGTACTCTGAAGCATGAGATGAAATTAAAAGTAGTTTATATTTAAATAGAAGTAGTTTATATTATATAGAAGGTTTATTTATATAGAAAATAATCACTACAACACACTGTTCTATGCTGTGCTTAAGAAATCCCAGATTCAGATATCACAACCTTTGATTTGCATAGAGATCAGTATGTGATGTGCTCCTCTATATGCCCCAAGATACAGCTAGATTGATGCTCCAATAATGGATGTCTTGTTACTTTCTAGGTAAAAATTCCACCTTCAACTCTAGCTCTTAGTGAGGGGTCAGTCAAGAAATTGCAACTCATAAACTGAGATCAGATTTTGCAAAAGGGAACCACATGTGTAAAGCAACTGCAAAGGTTGCATGATGTGATTGTTGGGAACAGTCAAATCTGCATTAAGAGACATATCAATCTATAAAATTTTTCACAGAAAGAAAAATTCAAACACAAAAACTGTAGTAATATATTAAATGAGTTAAATTACAAGTATAATGTTTGAAATTTTTTGCTTAATCTCCTCTCTTTAAATTGGAGGATTGCAGCTAACAAAGATTCAATATTTGTGTACAATTAGAAATATTGCCAACTACATCTGAGGGCTGTTGGAATATCCTCACAGACAGACCTCCATAAGGCTTTCCCCCTGCAATGAATGTTAAGTACATACATATTTGACCTTCTCAAGTTAAGTAAAAGTGAGACAAAAATGGGAAAAAATATTCTGATTGAAAGAGAAATGTTAATCTTTATTTCTGTAAATTTTTGATGTACACTGAGCACAAACACAATTAATTACTGTAAGAATCTCCATGTATTTAAGTGGAATTAGGGCAACTGACAGAACAATTGTTTCTGCACTAACTTTGATACTCAGTAAGTGCTCCTTGTATTGGGTCTGGCTGAGAAAGAGACGATTTTCCCCACAGCAGCCTTCCCAGTGCTGAGCTTTGCATGGGTAGCTAGAAAGGTGTTGATAACACACCAGAGTTCTGCCTACTGCTGAGCAGCACTGGCACACCATCAGGGCTGTCTCTCCAACACTCCCACCTCACCAGCAGGCAGGAGGTGGGCAAGATCTTGGGAGCAGATACAGGCAGGGCAGCTGACCCAAACTGATCAAAGGGATATTCCATACCATATGAAGTCTGCTCCGCAATAAAAGCAATGAAAACTAAGAGACAAAAAGTCGTGGGGCTGCCGTTATTATGATATTTCTCTTCCGGAGCAAACACTGTGTACTGAAGCCCTGCTTCCTGGGAAGTGCCTGGACATCACCTGCTGATTGAAAGTAGAGAATAAATCTTTTGTTTTCCTCTGCTTCTGCACATGGCCTTTCTTTTGCTTTATTAAACTGCCTTTATCTTGACATGGGAGGGTTTTTTCCATCTTATTTTCTCCTTTCTTATTTTCCTCCACCCTATCCTACAGAGAAGGGGAGTGATAGAGTGGCTTGGAGGGCACCTGGCATCTAGCCAAGGTCAACCCACCACACTCCTCCAGATGTCATCCTGGAGAAAGCAGTGCACATCTATCTCGCATATTTGTCTCTGGGACAGGTGGCAATAAATTTCTATTCTCTGCTTTAATTTTGATAGTCAGACAGGCAGACAGGCATTCATTTCACAGTGGATTCCTTTTTGTCAGCATTTCAGAATATTAGCTCTTTCACAGTCTTCCTAAAACTGAGTCTTAGTTCAAATTTCATGAACACCAGCAGCTGGTTCACATAAAGGTCAGTTTCCTAAGTTTCATCATTCTCCTTTGTATTGATTCACTTTAGCCATACAGAGAAGATCCAAGCTTCTACTGCTTCACCACAAATTTTTTTGGATGTTACACAGTGGGGAAAAGTAACAAGTCTGAACTGATCAGTGTGTGAAAACATGTTAAGGTAACTTATGTGGAAAATTGGACTGATGCTGCTTTTACAGCTAAAATCCACAAAAGCACAAGAAAAAAAGAGTGACATTCCAACAAGACATGCATTCCTACTAATTATCAGGAATCAGGGTGGAGGAACTTCAGTTAGTATTTAAAACATCATGGCTCTCTTTTCAAGTCCTAAATCTTCTTGCATGGATGCTAATTTAACATTCAGAATAAAGTAAGATCTTTAAGGTTTAAACAAAACAATTAATATTTACATAGAAAAGTTATGTTTCTTATAATAGGTCAGTAGTAATACACAATGAAAATTGCTTTTTCAGTATTTGGTACTGGACTGTAATACTGCTAATGTCACTAAAAATGTAATTTTAAAAACACCTGAAGTAACCCTTACAATAACAGTCTAAATAGATTTACGATGGACTTACAGGTTTACCTAGGATCCAGACATGAGATTTTAAATAATACAGATGTTGTCTGAATGGAGGCTTAAGGCACAGTTGCACTGCAGCCAACTTAAAGGATCCAACACTTTAAGGGAGTGTTAGTTTACTTGTGTCACATTATATTGCAATCTCCCATCTTGATACTCCTTATATGTTAATTACCAGAGCAACAGCCAATGTAATCACTCCTCAGTGGTGGCTCAGTGCCAGAGGTTTTTGCTATGGTTCTTGAATTTCTGCTCACTATGTTGCTGAAAAGAATCCTTGCTACTGCTTCACTATGCACACCGAACACCTTTATCTTCCAGATACCTCAGCTATTTTGTAACTCCTACAAAACATCTGTGCAACAACTGCAGAACACTTTGGGTGATGACACTGTCAAAAGGGACTTGCTAGAAGAAATCACAAACATCATCAACAAGAAAGAAAAGGGTCACAAAAGTCCATATAAATGTTCTAATGTAAATCATGAGAGGAAAAATACAGTAGTAACAGGGCAGAGAGTGCAGAATAGACATGAATGAGATGACAGCAGAAGAGCATAAAATGAACATGGGGACATGTTAGTAAAAGAAAGGAACTGGATTTGGAACTGGAAAGGAACAGTTGAGTTTGGCTTCCGCTGAAGCCAATAGAGGGGATTAGACAACGCCTTTTGCTATGAGGGGCAGTCAAGCCTCTGCCAAGCCTAGACAACTTTTACAAGGAACAGAAGGTGTTGAGATTCCCTTAGACACATGAACTGAGTCTCCCTTTCTGCTGGAAAGACACAAGGTTTCCTTGAGGAGTGGGAGTAAAAGGAAACACCTTCCACAACCAGAAAGCAGAAGGAAGGCACAGGATTCTCACTCTGCAAACAGCTCCCCCAGCTTACTTGGGTATGACATTGCCAGGAGGTGAACAAGAAAAGCATGTGCTGTAACTACAACACTTCAAAAGCCATTCAATGAAAAATATTACACTGGCTCCTATCATGCATGCCTATATTATAGTGAAATTGTGCTTCTTTCAGTTGTATACTACCTTTAAGAAATGGGTGGCATCTATTTGTTTTTACTGAACCTAAAAGCAATCTCCTTTACAAACTAAAAACTCTCATGAAAAGTCTGATTCTTTTTCTCATTCAATACAGCACATTAGCAATCATTAACAAAGTATAGACTTAAAGCAGTATTGCTGATCAAATATAATGTATTGCATTAGAAATAAATTCCATATTAAAATAGGGACTTTTACTAAAGAATTACTTTTTTTAAAATAAATTACTGAAACTTTTGCATTATGAAAGCTCTCAGGCAAAATTAATGGTTTTGTTTTGCAAATTAATTTAGATATTAAAAAATCATATTTTCAACCAAGATCTCAGTTACTCAGATTAAATATTAACCAAAAGCTGTCTTCTGCTTAAATAGAATTTAGCCTTTGAAGTGTTTTTATTAATCTCTTCTGATGTAGGTGCTTGAAATTCTATGAAAGTGCTGCTGCTACCAGTTCTGTGCATCACTTACTGTAATTTATTTTCAGAACATAATTCTATTTATAAATGAAAATCCTATTAAAAGAAGACAAGAAAAATTAGTCCTAGACTTTGCATTGGTAGAGTAGAAACAAAATGAGCGGCCTAACCTGAAGTGACATTTACAAATTACCTGTTAATTTAAACTGGGTTGAAGGATGACAGAGTTTAGTCGGACTGACAGGAAGTACCGAAGGAATGACAGTTGGGCCTGTAGTGGCCATAAAGCTCCCATAGCAAGCACATTTATCTGCCTCTCTGGGAAAACCTTCCCTTGTAGTAAATAATGTATTTGTAAAAATATTTACTTCATGGCAGCCCAGTGACTGAACATTTTATGGAGCTGAACTCCTCCCCCACTCCCTCACTCTGCATCCCCTCCTTTTAATTTTCATTTTTACTAAGGATAAGAGATTTAAGATGGCCACCTGCCTTTAGTCACATGGTTGATTCATCACCACCCCCCTAAAGCTAAACCACATTATTTTCTTAATGAAAATGAGACAAGAAGTGACAAGGCTTGTATCCTTTAGTTGCTTCAGGATAACATTCATGCCCTGAGACCAGTTCCTTTGTTCGCTAGACATTCTTTGAACAGACACGATTGCATATCAAGGCCATGCAGTGCCAAATATTTATAAGGATAATAATAGCTGCTCTCACTCCACTTACAAATAGCACTGAGAAGACTCAGAACAAAGTGCTAAGAGTCTTGTTATTTATTCACTTCTGAAAACCAAAATGTTTTCTGAAGGAAAGGCTCCAGCGTCTTACACTTTAAACACTTTCCACGTGTACAAACTTTTATAAAATATTTAAGCTACAAATGGAATATTTGAGAGTCTTAAAATAATCTAGTGACAATTATTTAGGAATCTGTCCCTCTTATGACAAACAACAAAGGACCATACCAGAAAGCTACTGTAACTCTTTTCTGCAGGGGAGCACCACATGCATGTGGAGACACATATATGCAGGCACGTATGCAGGCTATTGTAAGGCTAACTCAGCTCACACACAATATGCTCTGGTGCATGCTTAATGAAAAAACACTTTAATATTTTTAAAGAGCAAGTGGTTTTTTTGTACATACAGAAATGACTGAACATGAATTGAAAATCTTACACCATGGTTTAGGGATCTCAAAAAGCAGCATGTCCTGGGCCAGGCTGCCACGTCTGCCCCTCACCCAAGTGCCCGTGCAGGGCACAGGCCATGTTGGACCCACACTCTGCTTACCCTGGGGAACACAACCTGTGCTGATATAATACAACTGGGTATAGTTTTAAATATGTCTCTGTATTCACAAGAAAAAATGTTGTATAAATCCCTCTGCCTCCATGAACGTGAGTGTATTTATAGATACAAAACAAATGGTACGTGGAGATTATGTTTATGTTCCAGAGCAAAGGCATGAATTCCCATAACCTCTTCCAAGAAAATTCAGAAGCCCTCATTTTAATGCCATTTCCACAAAATTTGCTTTTGAAATTGACAGTCAAAACAGAGAAATGTCAACCATAACCAAGCCTGCAACAACAAACAAACTTAGAGTTTCTGTTGGTTGATGTGGAAGACTTCCCAGCAGGTACCATCACCTTGCAGTAGACATTTTAAATGTAATTCATTTCTGATTTTTAATCTTAGCATGGGACCCCTGTTTTTTTCTTTTTAAATAATGGTTTGACGGGGATGTAATTTTACACATACTGTACAAAAGATTTTCCTTATTTAATAGCAGAATATAAATTCTGGAAGCAAAAAAAAGATCTTATTATTATCGAAGAATAGTAAAATAAGATCTACAGTACCATTATTTTTTTAAATTAGACATTGTACCTTAGTCAAGAGATCCAAATATAGACTGTGCTCTGGCCTGTAGTATGCCATTGATGAAAAACGGTTCTCAAATTCTACTTAAGGAGTCCAAGAGGACACAATTAACATTTTGATTTCTCTCAGGAAAAAGGGGGCTCCTGCAATACCTACAAATTTTGAGGCTCTACTGATAGTGGGAGGAAAGTAACAAAAAAGAGTAAAATTGAAAAAAAAGAAAAGAAAACAGAATTACTATACTCAATGTGTTAGCCACAGACTTCCTCCCTCACTAAAACTGGTTAGGGTTCACCTTCCTCACAGAAAGGAGAAATGACCAGTGGGAGTATCCAACTACAGAGCAAGAAAGATCTTTACTTTGGAGATGTTCAATACAATGAGGAGAAACATAACCCTGTCTCCAGCTTGACTCTATGATATAGAGAGCTTTCATGTATCTTCATGCATCTTTCATATATCTTTAGAGAGACTGCCTTCCATTTAGATTTGGAGACAGAACTAATATACAACATTTTATTAATTTTCTCCCACACATCTTTGCCCAGAAAACCGTGAATACCTCTTTGACCAATCACAATTATTTATCCCAGTTTATTAAGTATCCCTGTACTATAAGACTGATATTCTTGCCCTTATACAGTGTATCAAGGACATATGATAATGATAACGATCAATGTTATTTTAACACTGCACAAAGGCCAGGATGTCAATGCCATTTCTTCATTAGAAAAAAATACTATTGATTATTAACTAGAGATAGCTAAAAATGAAGAAATGAATAGGCAGATTACCTAACTACCAATTACCTGCAAAGATCTAGTCAGGTATTTGGGATGCAAATAAGTTACATGTGGTTCTGGAGGTAAACTTGTTCAATATCCAGCACCATTACTTTGATTGGTTGTATTAAAGGAGAAGGAATTTAGGGCTTTAGTTGCACCAAATGGAAGGAAAGAGGTTATTTTTTAGTTTAGTCATGTCTACTTTCAAACCATCACATGAAAAGTTCTCTCAGAACTTGTCCAATGAACTGAAACAAACAGCTAATATTCTTTGTGCCTTGGGACTCATTATGTGTTAGTCAGTGACTGAATAACATCAAATATTCTACTTGGAAGAGTTTGGCCTCTTTCAAGAGTTTGAATGCTACTCTGGCACCCCTGAGGCTCCAACCACAGGGTTCACACCATATGTACTTACCTCACATGATCTCTGTCTAGAGAATCTCCCTTGTGTTTGTACAAAACATCTAATTGCTTTCTACACATGCAAAAAAGGTAAAATTTGCTGCTGTCATATGGAGTTTATTCTTACTAATGCAGAAATTCATACCTTTCCCCCTTTTTTTTTTTTTTTCATTACCTGCCTTTTATTGAATTTTTGAAGAGTTAATTCTGATGCCCTGGCAGAAAAAATAAGATCAACAAGACACTTTGCAGCTCAGACTGCTGCTTCAGGAGGTCATGTCACTAGATATGAAGTATTTTATGTAGGACTCCAACCAGCAGTTTGAATTCCCTGATTCCTGTTACCCCAAGGAAAATGGGTGCCAGCAATACATCATGTGGCTATACAATGGCAGAAGACCTTCTGATTCCATGTTTGCTAAATAGTCAGTTATCTTTGGAAAACACCCCTAAATGTTGTTTTAAATTTTATTCCACATCCTAAAAATATCACCACAAATCTAATGCACACAGTGATGTACCTTCATCAGAGTCCTTCATTTTCAGAGAGAATTTACATTATTGGA
This sequence comes from Zosterops lateralis, assembly GCF_965231275.1. Lineage (NCBI taxonomy): Eukaryota > Metazoa > Chordata > Aves > Passeriformes > Zosteropidae > Zosterops > Zosterops lateralis. The sequence goes on from NC_139769.1 coordinate 15,524,991, forward strand.
ATCCTGTCTTCTGTCCCTCTGGTAACTGAGCATTACAGTGCTGACCATTCAGAACAAAGCAGAACAGTTTGCATGCCATCCTAAAATCCTCCTAGCTTTGTCACAGCTATAGGATTTGAAGGAGGAATTAATTCAGAGAAATCCTTTGGTCTGTGTCTCACAGCCACCTTAGACCTTACAAAAAGAGGTAAAAGTAGGAAAATTGTACTCCTTTCACTTCTGCATCTCTTAGTGATGAGACCTCTTGAGGAGCATTACAGTGTTTTCAGGCTGCCAGGTAAACATCAGGTAAAACCAGGAAGCTCTTACTTCTTTAGTGGAATCACAGTCTGAGCATAAAATTGATTTAGATGCTTAAATACATTCTCTACGTACCACTGGGATTCTTGAAAAACACTGTTTTGTTGCAATACCTTCACAAAAGCCCCCAAATTTCTACTGGCAGCAAGGCTGGAAACTGTTTAAACATGACCACAAGAAGCAGTTTGGTGACTGATCCACACCTGGACACAAAAGCCTTCAAAAATTAGACACCTGTCCATCACCTCAGAAGAGTTCATCAGACAGCTGTCTGTATAGCACTGCCCAGCCCACACAGCAAGCTGGAGGTTCTGTGTTGCTGCCACTTGACCTAGGAAATCTAGACATTGCTGTAATACTTAGGACATACTCAATTCCCCTGTGTGATTTGCAGTAATGACTGAACCTCCGGTCTCCCTCCTCCCAGGACCCTCGTAAGATAACATTCTCAGAGGCAAGTCTTTCTCAGCAAGGGCTCATTGAGGCCACTCTATTCTCTTAAAATTGTCTAAACATTCTTTTGGACAAAGAGAGAGGAGGGATGTGTTCAGGCTGGCAGCCAGAACAACCCCTAAGAAACCTAATTATTCATTATTGCACACCAAGTTTCGCGGTATCATTCTGATCATGCCACACAGCAGCCATTTACTGAGGCCACAAGGCATAAGAGCAAAGCAGGAGAAGCATCAGGAGGGAGGCACAGAAGAAGCAGCAACAACAGCAAGACACACTCTGCATAACAAGAGCAAGGCTGTCAGCTGCATACCTACACTGGCCATCCCAACCAAGGCAGTGGCACCCCAGAGATGCATGGAAACTTAAGGAATGAAGGAGGATAGGGAACACTTTCTTTCAGATGCCATAAAACCTACAAACCAGGGTTGAAACTTCACTTGTAAACTTCCTGCCTCAATCAATCATAGATGAACTGCACAAGAAATACATAAAAGGAAGGCACGGGTATGCAGGAAATAGGGTATCCACAATAATTGGTTGATCATTTGCCATCTTTTCCTTCTACAGAGCCAGCTTTAAAAAAAGTGCAAAAGTCCAAAGAATGCACTTGTAGGAGTACGGGGTAGTTTTTCAACCTACTATTCACATAAACTAAGGCAGCATCTGCCAGAAGTAAAACTTCTTTCTTTCAAAGGTTCTTTTAAATAATGCTGTGTTCTTTCCTCACTTTACTTAGAGGTGGCTCAGATTGATGGATTTGCTGATTTACAGAGGAATCTTTTGGGTTTTGAACCAGATCCTTATTGCTGCTGGTAACACACACAGAAAGCATACAATCATTTTATTCCCACTGGAATATGTGAAACATTTGGAGACTGTTTCCAGCTTTGGCAATAGCTCCGTGTTGTTATGACATCACCCTCATTATCATGGCCACTTTCACTTGATTCTCTCTAGTCTGCAGGGACAGGGGTCTGGAAGTGGCAGCGTGTGACAGAACCTGTGCTGCATTCTCTGGAACCTCACTGATTCTTTCTTTCCAAACTGAGACTTTCACATCTATGCTCAGAAAACCCTTTTTACCAAAGCTTTAGACAGGTGACCAAGTCAAGTCTGAGGCATCCTTACATAGGATCTTTGGAGCATTCTTCTGAAAGAAATTTAGTTCTAGCCCTCCTGAATGTATATTTCACTACATCAGAGTGAACAAAGTGGGGTGTGACAAACAAATGCTTACTTGTCCATTGCTTTCCATTTCCTTGTGCTCATTTGGATTGTACAATAATAAAAAGCAGACACAGTGAAAGTAAAGAGCATTAGTGGCAGAAGTCTCCAATTCCCTTTCCTATGGGAAAGGAATAAAATAAAAATCTATTATTCCTTCCATGTATTTCTATTACTTTTTTGACCAGTAAAAACTTAGAATTCAAATCCTGACATCTGCCACGAATATTTGTAAGTCTAAACTGGGGGAACTGGTTAATGTAAGAGGGTTTTAGATACTTACTAAAAACCCTAGGGCTCTTACTGGATAGACTCAGGCCAAAATATGCAGTCTGAGGAGCTCTTGTGGCTTTGCTTTGATCAAGATATTATCTAAGTAAATAAATATCCTCACCATTGTGTGCCTTGGGGATGAATATCTGGTCTAATAGTAAAGGCCCTCAGGACTGTGCACTGGCCAAACACTGAAACTACAGACACATTCAATGCTCCTTTCCAGGGCAGTCTGAAGGATTTCCTTGAACAAAAATACTGAGAAAGTTGTTTAGACTTCCTATAGTTTTTCAAAGATAGTCATAAAATACTTTGATCATTAAATGAAAATGGATAATATCCCAAATTCACCCAGAGACCACAGCTATAGAATCTCAGGAGAGTTTTTTCAGTGGGTATATCCTTCCCTGTTCAAGGCTTCTGCTCTTTGATACGATCAGTTAATTTGCGTATCTTAAATGCTAACTGGCATACAAGATATACAAGGCACACCAGATAGAAATAAATACATAAAATTTTAGCTCCCTTAATTTTACCAGACAGATTTAATAAATGCACATAACTAATGGGTATATAATGACTTCCTAAACTCCTACTTGTAGATCATGCATTCTATTTCCCAGTACATCTTTTTTTTCCCATGAAAAATTAAATTGGAAAGTCAACAAGAAAGAAATCATACTGGGGACATTTTCTATCCATTCATTTACATTTTCACTCTTTGCAGAATGTGGATAGTATATTTTTATGGCATGTTTGGTTGCTATTCAAAACATTTTTTTTAATTGAATAGCAAAATTATTAGGTGAGTAGAATCCTGTATGCATAATAAGAACACAATTTAAAGGTGTCCCTAGGCTAATTTATGAGCACTAAATCAATTGGAAAGTTTTTCCTTTTTCTTAAAGAGGAAACATGCTTTTTCAGCTAGTTTTGTCTGTTTTCATGGTCTGCACATTGATCATAGCCTGGTACAGTTAGCCAAATGCATATGGGAAAAGAAACATCTGAGAGATGAAATTAATGATATGAACACTCTTTGTTGGTTTGTTTCACTTTCCTTCCTAAATGAGTTCTCTGTTAACTAGTGCACAAGCCATTACTGAATAAGGTTCAGAGGCACTGACCAGTGTGATAGAGAATACAATTAACACATGGGAGTTTTGCAAACAGGTATCTGTGATTGCACAAAGATCAGGCATGTAAGTTAACCCAGTAAAATGTTACGTGAAATACCTTTCTTCACAGCCCTGCAAGAATGTGCAGGCACATTAAGTTTCCAATAAACTATGGGAAAAAATGTGCATTGCAGAGTAGGTGTTGTTGCTTCTTACTGTCACTGTGTGAAAATGACCCTTAGAGCACACATACAGATCTGAAAGCACATTACAAAAGCAAGCAGGTAGCACTCCCATTTGTATCGATAGCAGACAGAACCACACAGACTGCACAAACTCCCTGACTCATCCAGCAACAGACACAAAAACAAAACCCAAGGCTCTGCCTTAGATCACCACATTATTGCCCACTCTCATTTTGCATTTGTTGATAGTGCCTTACAGAAACATGTTCCAAAGTGATATTTTATCCACAGATAATTTTTTACTGATGGCAGTTGCTGGACTTTCCCAGTCCAAAAGTCCTCTGAGGAGAAATACAGTTTATACACTGCTCTACAGATAGCCCTATAAAGATGTTTTGTCCTCGTTTCAAGCATAAGAAGCTACACAGAAAAATTATTGTGTTAACAAGACCTACTTGACAGTTTTGGACTGACTAATATGTGCACTCACACAAACAAAAAGCTCTTCTTGGTAAAGTGGCAGAAAAGACAGCAGAAATTTCAGCTCATTGAGGGCTATTCTGACAGTGTAGCCATTGACTGAGAAAGCAGTTCCTATGTTTTAGTTGTTTTCACTTTGATTTAAAATGCAATCTGTTCCATTATTATGTACTCCCATCCTGGGACATTAAATTAGATATATTGTGGAAAATCCAAAGTTCAAACACATCACCAACTGTTAAACTGGTAATGGTTACACCCTAAACTGGTAAAAGAGATGTGATTTTATCCAGCAGAACTGCACTATGGACTCACAGAGCTAGTTTTTGATTCTATGGTCATGTTTTGTGCCTCTCCTTAACTAAAGAGAACCTAAGGATTTACATCTATGTATTTTTGTCCTTCAGAAGGACAAATTATATTTCCTGTTCATGTAACTATCATGAGTGCTGCATCCCCTACATGACACAGTTTAAAGGGTATAATTAGCAAAATGCAGACCTTACTTGTCTTACAGATGCCACCATCTGACACTGAAAGGCAGAATATTCTATTCTTATATCAGTGTTGTCAAGAACCAGAATAGCTGGAACTCTACCAGATATCCAGTCCCAAGAAGCTGCCTTTCTAATATAGGATTTTTTACACCTGTTATCTATAGGAAGAATAGAAAATGACTCACAGAAATATCATCTGGACTTTTCAAAATACCTTGCACCATTTTAGGTTCAGAAACTGAGATAAACATATGTTTCTCCATTTGGAATACATAATATTATTCCTCTATCATTTTTATTTGAAAGAAAGCTGTGTTTATTTAGTTGGCTTTTTCTCTGTGATACTCACTTCTTTACAGCTATGTAATATCTACACCGAAGGCTGTTGAACCAGCTGCTTAGTAGTTCCTCAGAGTAGTTCCTTCAATTACTCTGAAAAATCTCTTCCAAGATGCCTTGCCCTAAACTCTCCATAGAAAATTGTGATATAGAAGTCTTTAACAGAGCAATATGCAATCCAATATTTCATCTGCATGTGTACACTTAGGTTATTTTAAGGTAGATGTTGAAACCCTCAGGCAGCACATTGGACTGGGTGAACAGTCAGGGCTAGTGGAAGACTTTACTAAAAAGTTATGCCTGGATTCACCACAGGAGAAGGCAAATTGGACAAAAAGAACTTATCATAGGATTTAATGACATTAGTATGCCATTCCAGTGACACTGAGGAGGTGTGACATCTATTCCACTTGCTGGAGATGCAATGGGCAGTGAAAGAAATGTCCCCTTAATTCAACAGACATAGAGTTTATTTTACCAGTTGGAAGTAACTGGGCTCTTTGAAGGCAAACAGGACCAACACACATGCACTACTTTAAGATCCACTAAATGCATTTCTGAGGGCATAAGCACTGCCCCTGTCTCATGCTGGCCTCATTTGGATGACTGACATTCATCCCAAATACACCACACAAAATACTGCAGAATTTCTATGCCTGCAAGAAGAAAAAAGGACTGTTCCTAATGTTTTATTAAAGTCTCGTAATGCTGAACTACTGTGGTGCCATTTTATATGTTTTGGCAATATCCTCATGAATACCTGTGACAAGTGTCATTAACATAAAATACAAAGTGGAATTGGGCATGATTTAAAATTTAGACACGCACTTGCCCCATTTAAAAATGTACTTCACAGATATATTTTTAAACCACATATTTTTTAAAAACAAGTCAATTCAATCCCTTATATTTTGAGTTTTAATTCCAATCAAGCTAATTTCTCGTCATCATGAACACATACCTGCCAGTAATGAAGGTTGTTTAATTAGGTCCAGATAAAATAGCTACAATTCTGTTTCTGATCCACCTGTCAAAGCAAATCAGTCTTTTACGACTTTAAAAAAAACAAATTAGACTAGCTGATGATTTTTTTGAATATTCAACTAGACATACTGAAGATAAATCCAAACCAAACTTGTGACTGAACAAAAGCCTGGAACGTGACCCCAAAGATGAAGAGATCTTTTTCTGCCAGAAGCAGATTTCCAAGCTTGGCATTTGAGGATTATGAAGTCAAGGAGAGGGTGCTAAAAAGTGCTACTGGATAGGATAGCAGTGACTTCCACAGCTTAGGGCAAGGTAACATTTCAATGCTATGTAAAATTAAACACAAATAACAATGTTAAAGGTCCTACTTAACGCCCCAAAGCCAGGTGATTTCAGAACAGACATGTCCAACTCATGCCACCACAGTTCTATGGAACAAAAACCCAAGTTTTCTGTTCCTGCTACTGTCAGAGAAAAAAGCAGAAAATCTAAAAGGGCTAATAGGCTTGAATTCTAAATAATCATTTCTTTTTCACTGGATTTTAAGATGAGCCGGTAGGCTATACACAAAAATATTTACTGGTAGGCAGATGGCAACAAAAATGTCACAAATGGATTTGACATATATGATGTTAATTAAAACAACTTAGTACAGCTCTGAGAAATGGTTAGCAATTGCTTAATACTGTAGGAGCTCAACCAACAATCTCCAAAAGTGTAAGATTAGGCAAAAATGCTGGGCAAAAGACTAGAGAGAAAACAGTGATTAAAAGTACCTCTCAGACAAACTGTTAACATCTAGAACACAAAAAGTAACTCAAATTTTAATATAGAAATTCTCTACTAGCTCTGATATGCAAATCAGTCAATATGTGCTTGCTGTTTCTGTGCTTACTGTGTACTCAACCCATTAAGTAAGAAGTCACCAAAAATGGCATGGTTTCATGTGGTTTTTTTCTCATTTGAGCCTATCCATTACTCTGCTCAGATGGTACTTCTCTCATTCTTTGATTCCCCATCAAAGCAGTTCAACTGATGTTACTTATTAAAACACTAACTTCTCTCCAGTCATTTATGCAGATTGCATTGGCAATTGTTGTGCCTTCTAGATGATGAACTTTTTAATTTGGATTGATTCTTAATTCATGATGACTTGTTCTTTTCTTCTGACTGGCGTTCTAGCACCATCCTCAAATTGTTTGTTTAGATTGGACATTTTTTGATTTGGCTTTCCAAATCCAGTGAGAGCCAAGTGATACTATCACATGTATGCACAGATTTCTTATCTTACACAGACAATTCCTGTAAAATACAGGTATGGTAGAAACAGGGCACAGTTGTTATGGGTGTGTCAGTTTCCATAATGTTTGTTTTAATTTTCTCTATGAATAAAATACAGACCAAATAAAGTCATAGTTTTTCCATTTCCCCCATCACATTCATGTGAGAGGAAGCTATGAGTATCAAAGTCTCAAAATCCATTCATGTTTGTTTCATTAGAGTTTCTCCACTTCACTGAAAGGAAATTTGTTTGATGATGCAGTCTGATTTGAATCTCACAACCTTATGTTGTGAAAATAGCAATGCATGAACTTGTTACGCCTACATATTGCAAACGGTTTAGCAGGTCCTCCTTGAAATGAGGATATGACTTTTTTCACCCTCATCTTATTTTGCTCAGGTTACAAATGGAATGAATTAAGATCATGAGTCAGAGGATGAGATTTTTTAATGATGTCATTAGGTCTCAGCTTGGGAAGACCTGATTATTGACTTGGTTGCCAAACTAAGGAAGAGAATTCCTCAAGTGATTCATACTCACTTGCCTTACCTAGAATACATGCCGTTCTTTTTAGTACTGGATGCACAATATTACCTCTTATTTCTGCAGTTCTGAAATCATAGGTTGATATGGCCCTGATTGTAACTGTGAGAAAAAGAGGCAGCTATACATTGCTGGCTGTTTAGCAGGTGGCTGTTAAAATGGATTGTTTTAACCTGGGTATTTGTACACAATCCACTCCTGACTTCGTATATAACCATATGCTTTATATTAATTAGCCACCATGTCCAAAAGACTTACAGATTCTTGTCTTTCACTGTCACCTTCGCAATACTTGAACAAGATTGTATTGAGCTATTTTATTTACGTGCTTTTTCCTCTCTAGATCAGAAGTAGATTATATGTATTTGAAATAAAGTTGCAGCATTGTTTCAGTATATATAATATATTACTGCATTTTGAGCCTGCAATACATTGCAAAACTACTAAAGACAAAAAAAATTATAAAACTCTGGATTTTTGCTTCCCATTTTCTGGAAATAAATAGAATCACAGAATCATAGATTATCCTGAACTGGAAGGACCCCACAAGGATCAAAGTCCAACCATGCACCTGACAGCATTGTCCCAAGGCTTCTTGAACTCTGCCAGGCTGGTGCTGTGACCACTTCCCTGGGAAGCTTGAGTGCCCAACCACCCTCTGGGTGAAGAACCTTTTCCTGATATCCAACCTAAACCTCTCCTAACACATCTTCATGCTGCTTCCTTGATTCCTGCCACTGGTCAGTGCCTGCCCCTCCTCTTCCCCTCAGGAGGGAGTTGTGACTGCAGTGAGCTCTGCCCTCAGTCTCCTCCAGGCTGAGCACACCCAGTGCCCTCAGCTGCTCCCCACACAGCTTCCCCTCAAGGCCCTTCACCATCTTTGTTGTCCTCCTTTGGACACTCTCTAATAGCTTTATTATCTTCTTATATAATAATGCCCCAAACTCCCCCCAGAACTCACAATGAGGATGCAGCAGTGCAGAGCAGAGAAGTAGAATCACCTCCCTTGCCCAGCTGGTGAAGAATCATCTGCTACATAATCATCATTGCTTCTTTGCAAGACCTGAAGTCTGGATTAAAGGTGTTAAGAATACTGACAAAAGTTGGCCAGTGGTAGATTATTTATGCTCACACTTTGCTGACAGGTGCAGTCAGATTATCAGCTATATGACGTAGAAAGTTTTTATACCACAAGGAGCAATGAAGACCACATGAGATGCCACTAACTCTACTGACATTTGACCAGTCTGAACTGGTTGATAGAAGAAGCATGTTTGTTTATTTGACCTCTATTTACTATAAAACCTGCTATTCAGGATTTTGCTAATCTCTCTCCAAATTTCTGCTTTTTTGCAGGTCACTGGCTGCAGAGAGCCTACCTTTGTAAAGTGTTTTATGTCATTTCTTAGAATGATACACTTACTTGCTTATCCCATCAGAACTGGGTTTTCCACCTCTTTATGATGTTGTGTGCTCCAACTAATTTTTATTTCATTTCTCACCTAGCATTAGTATATGTGGCACAATGTTTTTACACCCTTCATCAGCACAAAACTCAGTTTGTCAGTGCCTCTCTGTGTTGTCAAAGGGGCAAAACTCCATGACTTACAATTACAAGTTTGTCTCTTCAGAGTGCTCGAAATCATGCCTTTAAAACATGCTTTCATCAAGCCAATTGTACCTTTTCCCTCAACTACAGAGAGCAGGGAGGTGAGGCACTTCACTTTGTAAAATGGCACACATTTTGTACATCTCATGTTTTAATGCTATTAGCTCAAAGCATTGAATTAAATTGAGGAAAGTTAATGACAGGTTTCAGTCATGATCATGATGAAGGAAAGGGGCAAGAGAAAGGCAGTTTTAACAATTAAACCCCCTCAAACATTGCTTTAACATTACTGCCATAACACAGTGAAATGCCACAGTTAATCAGATCACAGTTACTACCAATGCTCTCAACTAAGTTCTTGTAAGTCCCCTGTTGGGATGTTGTACAAGATGATCATGTTCTTCATTAATGCTAAGTAAAGGTAGATGCCGTACAAATTAGTATCCTTAATTGTTTATAGTTATAACTATAGGAGTTGTTTTTCATTCTAATTTTAAATTAGCATTATGAATGCCTAAACTACAGTCAAATCTCTGTTCCCCTGTAAATCTCAGTTTCCACAAAATAGAAGGCTACAAGCACCTGGCAGTCATGTTGCACAATACAAGGCTTCCAGTATATGCTGAAAGTATTTTGCTTACCTCACTAAATACCAGAAGCAAGTCTGTCACTAGATCAGTCAGTAACATCTTGTTGCTTCAAATATTTATTTCTCTGCCTCTATTAGGTTGTAAATAAACATCTGACTGGTTGGGACCTCCTGCAGGGTCTCATCACATTTTAGGATTGGCCCTTTCTCCATATCAATAAAATTCAATTGCAATGCATTTCTAGTGCTAGCACATGTCAGAGTAATAAATTATTCCATAAAGGGCTCACTTTTTGCTGTAGTATGCTGTCATGTCCTCGCTGAGGACAAAAGGAAATCAAGAAGCCCAGGCTTGCAGAGGAAGAAAGACTGTATTGGCCAGCAGTAACAGCATTAGATGTGGATGTACTAGACCCTAGTTGAAGTCAGTTTCCTCTGTGCCTAGAGCAAGTGAGGGGGATTATTTCTATAAATAGGATTAAGAGCACTTACAAATACAACTCCAGGATATTTCAGAGTTAAACAATCAAAAGACTGTGGCCTATTTAGATACTTTAATAACACAAACTCCCCAAAGCAGAGAACTTCTTCAGGTTATATTAAAACTAGCAAAAAGACATAGGAAATAGAAAACATCTTCCACAATTTCATTTCCCACTCATCTTAAAAATTTCTATATATTTACATATTATTTACATGTCATATCAATATTCTGAAAACTAAGAAAAAAGCATCTTGTGTGAAGGAGGAGAAAATGTGTCCCCATTAGCAGCAGGTGGGTAAGTCATGTATTGGGTGAGGACTGCTGAACTACAGTAAGGCTCTGGTAGGTGCAGGAGCAAAGCTTGCCATGTTTTCTCTGCCATCCCTGTGAGCTCACCTCCCTGCAGCAGAGATGTGGTGCAATAGGCTCCTGTACATGAAGGCAGGCCCACGCTCCTTAAGAGTCTGAAAATGCTGCTGTGGACTATGGTGGGAGGGGATCTATCCCAACTCTGGAGTAAGGGCTTATGAAACAAGGGTAGAGCAGATCTTCTGGGGACTGCAAAATCTTAAACAGTTGCAACTTAAATCTATCAGAACGCTTTTACCAGAACCCTACATGAACAAAAGTGGTTATAGTATTATGATAAATAGAAAGAGAAATAATTTGCTTCACTTATGAGAATAATGTCTGATAAATGTTGTCAGTCTCTTCTTTATATAGTGGGGCACTTGTGGCTTTTACAATTTTACAGCTATTAATTTGAGGAAATAGGTTATGGAAAGGTTAATGAAAGGTTTTAATCATAATTGCAATGACCATGACCTAACAGAAAGCCAGGGAATCTTGCAATTAAAAAAGAATACCAAAATTCTATTTATCCATTGCCAGAACACAAAGAAATGCCACCATTAATTATACACCACACTGATTACTAAAAAAGTTGTCATGCATCCCTGTGACACAACAATCACTTGAATGGTGACACTATACCACTGTCCACCAATACTATCTCTCTGTAGAGTTATTGGTGCCATATGCTATGGTTCAAAATGCTGATCGCATATTTTGTGTAGACTTGAAGCAGAAAAATCTCATTGAAATCTGTGACTTGGATCTTTCTTTATCGTCCTATAATACAGAGCAGAACCCTCCTCTTTGTTCATAAAAATATGCACCTATAAAATAATGTATGTACTGTCTGCTGAATATTCTCTACTATTCATGAAGTTAAAATTAACTCCTTATTTTAATTGCTTATCAGCTCCATAAGCATAATTCCCATGATTTAACCTGCTTTCATGGGGATCTGCTACCTTTCCATATAGAACTTCACATTTTTATGAATTTTTACTGTTTAAAATGTATATGTATGTAAATTATTATGCATCTGAGCCTTTCACATCAGAGGTACACTATAAATACTAAATCAACGTGGAAAACATCATGTCTGCTTTAACTTGACTTGATTATGGCTAAATATGAAAAAATAAATTAGCATTTTACTCTATTTTTAGTTGTCTTCATTGTATTATACTGTCTATTTGCTTCAAGTGCGTAGACTAACACCTCTCCCAAATATTTCTTATAGGTTTATGCTAATGAAGTGTAACTTAAAACAACACATGAGAGACTAGGAGGAGAAACTCAGATGTCTAATACATATGTTCTTTGACTGAAGGACAAATGTGCTGGAATCCTTGAGAACTGAGTTTGGTCTTTTCTGAGAACAGACCTACCTACTGCAGCTGGTAAATGTAGCACAAGTTGTGTTTAAAAAAAGCTGAGACAATACAAAGCTTTCTTTTAATTTAGATTACTTTTTTGCTCATGTTTTCCATAAATTATTATTGATTACTCCTAGATTTATTACCTATATTTTAGCTAGTGATTCAAGCGATTTTAAAAATAAAGCAAATAAAGCTACAAAATGCTGCAATTCAGCAATTGTGCCAAAGACCATTTTTCTTGTCCATGGACGTGATTGACATAGGAATGTGACTCAGGAAGAAAACATTATTAACATGAAGAAAAGTTACAACTTTTGAATTATGTTGGCTTGCCTTGGAAGTAATTCCCTGGGTTACATCTGCATTGCATATTCTGATAAGTATATATAGATCCTCTTTACACATTTTAGCTTCTTTAATAATTTTGCTAAATGCAGAAGAGGGGAAAATAAAGACATATTATTAATAAACAAGCAATTAAACAGGTTAGGGCAACAATGCAATGCTGGTCATTCAGGAACCCTGTGCTAATTTTAATTAGCTACTTTCCCTTGCTTTCAAATGTAATTAAAGCAGCTTAGTTGTGCTCAGTGATGCAAACCACCTTATTTAATCACTAACATTATTTCCCTGAACTATTAATGATTTTCAAAATGCTTGTTTATGCAGAATTAGAACAGTAATTATCTTACCAGTTAATTTTGTACCTTCACATTTCACACCTCGCTCAAACGTCATTCATTTACCATAGCCTTTCTGTCAAAACAAAGAAATGCTTGTTCTAAATGTACTTCTGACTGCCAAATTGAAAGCCAAGTTTTGTAACACTAATAAAGTAGCTCCCAAGTGAAACAGGTGTAGTAATTTAGACCCTTCCTGTCTTAAGCTTGCACGTACATGCTATGTCTTTTCTTTATTAGCTTTAAAATGAGAGCTTGGTGTGCAAAATAAGCTATTTAATTCAGACTTGTGGAGCAGAATATAATCTTTAATTTAAACTAGAGCCGTAAAAAAAGGCCTTTAATTTTAACTGGCATGTGCGTGTGAATTTGAATTAATAATCCAGAAAATTGAAACTGTTTTGCTGCTGTTGCTGGATAGTGACTGTTCTTCACATGCCCTTAGTTTTCACTCACTACATTTCTCTTTCCCAAACTTTGCCTAGTGCCTATTTCACAATGTTGCCATCTTACAGAAAGGGAAATCTTATAAAAAAACCAAAAAACTCAGTTGATTGAACTCTTGCAAAAACATATTGTGTTGAAAGAAATTCTTATGTCTCTGCATTTTGGTCTACAAAAGGAATACCACTGGTATATTCATTACATGTATTTAAGGCAGAATTTAAATACACCATGAATTTATACTTCATACATCATCAGATATTTTTCCTGGTATTTCTTTTAGTGTAGGCTAACAACTAATTGTGGCCTTATAATCACAAAATACAACAGCCTTACAATCAGCATATCACTCTTTCTCCTGACTCTTGTGAAAAGGGAAGTCTTCCCTATTACCAGGAAAACTAAGCAACTGCCTAAAGTCATATCAAGAAAATTTGTGGCAGAACTAGAAAACTCCATCTTTCAGCTGCTCTGAACAGTCTCTGAGGTCTCCCACACTTCTCCCAAGTTGTGCAGTAAGTTCTGGTGGTGAGCACGAATTGCTGCTTTTGCAGGAGATACCTTGTGAACCAGATGAGCAGCCTATGAAGAGTCATTCTGACTCTCACCTCTGCCACATCAGACTAAATATCTATCTATGTAATCCAATTCAATCAAATTCAACATTCAATCCACAAAACTAGAAGACAGCTTAAAAATCTCACTGTAAATGAGGCCTATCCTGTACACATTGCATCTGTGGACAGCACAAATACACATCTGGCAAAACTCCTTCTGAAGAAGGGGACAACAAAGACTGAATTTGATGCGATGCTTCTACCACTGACATAATTTTTTGCAGGAAACATAACTGCAAACAGAGTATAAAATCTCATCTTTTAAAGGCTTGTTAATGCAGTTAAATTTGAATACAAAAGCAGTGCATTTGACCTCCACTGGACCCCTTTAAAGTGTAAAGTTACCCATGTAAGAAAAAGGGATGGCTGGACGGACATGTAAGAGGCCAACAGTAATTTTGCACGTGTTCATTAGAGGTATGGAGTTACTACAGTCAGGATTTTAAATACTACATCACATTTTGCAAATATTCTAAATACATTATAAGTCATACAAAAGAAAGCAAATCAATATGCAAAAAACCTGTTTTAGTTAAAAAGCCATATTTTCTCTAAAAGCTTTACATGTACCCTGAAAAAGTAGTTATATTTTAATATATTTAAATGTATTATATTTTTCCAGAGATTCTATAAATTTGAGACAGCTAAAATTGTTTCAATATTTTCAGAATGCCCAAGATTCATGGTCTCCTGGCAACTAGCAATCACATGGCTGGAGAGGTTTTGGCCTACTGTTACAATGCTGTTATATGTTTGGTTGATGATTTATTCAAACCCAGTTGCAAACCTGCTGTTAGCTCCCTCATTGCTTTAATGCAGCCAGTCTACCATTCATAACTGTCAAGAACCAATTCATTGGGACTTGAGCTTATTAAGCACCCAAAGTGTGTAGTGAACATACACAGTTTTGTGCCTTGGAATGTGAATAAACACTATCCTTTCCATCTGTTTAAATTGAGTCTCTGATGTTTTTAACACCATGCATTATTTTTATCTTGTTATCAGAATACTCAGCCATGAACTCCAAAGAATCCATTGTGCATACCTTGGTGTTAGCAGGTGTCAGTAAAGCCTGGCAACCTCCTGCCTACCATGGTGCAGGCACGGAGGGAGAGGGTGCACTGTGCTTGCAAAAAGTTACTGGAGGCACAGAGTACAAGCTTTATGATTTCACATAGAAACAGGAAGGACAGGCTCATCTTATGGATACAGCACAGTACTTGGAGAAAAAAAAAAGGACTTATTTTCTTAAATACTGCTTTATTTAAAAGGAGAAAGATGGCTTGGGCAATTAAAGGAGTAATCACGGAGGATATTTACCCTATTGAGGACAATATATCAATTTTCCTGGTCAAACACGCCAACTGTATAAATAATATAAAGAGGAAATGGGTTTTGAAAATAAAATATTACTTAACAAGTTCATTTATATTTTAATCTAACTGTTAATTCAATAGTCTCAAAAAGGCATATTTGAATTGCAGGCTTTAATAGCTTTTCATGTTGAATAACATGGTAATATGATTTTTCTCCATTCTGTACACATAAGGAACATTCTAAAATGTGTAGCCACAATTACACAGCAACACTGTGCATGCCATTTAATGCTAGACTGGGAATAAAGCTGGTTCAAACCATTTGGTTTAAAACAATCATAAACAGCTATTTTAACATAATGATTCTAGTATAATATGCTTTGCTTAAATTTTAAGAATTGTAGTGGGGAAAAGATAACATTCTGTGCACTAATTTAATTTAAATTAGGCCCACTGTAGGATTCAAGTTCTGACCAAATAACAATTAAATAAAGTTTGAGGTTGTTTTTTGAGTTTTTTGTTTTGTTTTTGTTCAGACACAAAGGACTCCATATTTCTTGAAAAGGAAATTATTATAAAAATGTCAGCAAGAATAATTGGAGGGTCAGAAGGTGTTTTCTTGAGTATTTGTTGATGTTGTGCCCATCCCATCAAGAATTTCAAAAGAGGAATAAAATGGCACTCTATCTTCTGGACAGCTTGATGTTTGTCTTTGCTGTCAAGTAAAAGGGGATGCAATTCCATTCATAGTGAGAAAATTAGAATAATGCAGAAAATATGACAAACCAGAACAATTGACAACCAGTCAGATCACACATTGAGGGGTCTAGACTCCTTTAGTACATAGAGACTGACACACAGGGCCCTAATGAATCAAGGTTGTTCACTAACAACAAAGGTACTTTCTTACCAGCTCTTCACATTTTCATGAAGAATTTAACACAAATAGCTTCTTAAAATTACTCAAAATCATTGCAACATCAGTTAACTACCCTACACCATAACCTGATGCTGTAAACAGAACAGGCCTCTGCTTACACGCAGGAGTGGCTACAACAGGACTATTCTGCACATGGGAGTTCTCACAGGAAAAACCCTTCCAGAACTATTGGCAGAGTCATGACAGAGAGGCATGAACGTATATGTAAGTTTTTCAAAAGAACAATTACCCTAAAAACATTAATCATCATTCCTTTTCTACAAGACTTTCAGTTCAAACTCATGGCTTCCTTTAATATAAGCACAGTGGACACAGTACTCCAGACTGTACATTTGTTTTGTGGCAATGTAATGCAATTAAATTTAACTAGCCATGAACTGGCAAATATATACAGTGTTTGGGCTTTACCTGTAAAGAAAGCTTACTGATGATCCAAGCTAATCAAAATCCTCTGCAAACTTGGAAGAAAGCCTAAAGAAATTTCATCTCTAGATCTATTTTCATGGTTACCTATAGAAATACCTATTCTTGGGAAAGTCAAGGTGCTGTGCAACACTCCTGTGGTCTCTTTCAATGTATTACACTGAATGCAGTTCATTTTTCAGATGTGTGAAGCAATCAGTACTGTCTTACTCTTCCTGAATATTTAATGATTGCTCAGAGATGGTATCAGATGAAACTTTTGGTAGAACCAATATTGATTACCTTTTTTTGCCATGATTGCATCTACAGGAGATAAAGGATCCATGGAATAATGGCTGGGTGTTTGCATCCAACTTTTAACACCATTACTGTGATGATAAACACACAGAAACACCTGAGTCTAACTTGCTCTGTACCAAACTGTCATCACACCTTATCTTCCCTCATCAGAGACTCAGATCTGTTCATTAATGCCATGTGTACATCTGCCCCCAAATATAGGAATGTGATGAAAATAATGAAACAAAAAATAACAGGTAATAGTTGTAATTTATAGTCTCCAAATTAATTAACCATTTCTTATTCAGAGACTTAATCTGGGAGAAGTAGTCAACAGTTAAATTAATGAAGGAATGCTATCAAGGAAGGGAGGAAAAGAAGCTCAGTAGGCCAACCAGTGCAGCTTTGCACCTTGAAGAAGAGTCTAATATAAATAAGGGATAACCTGTAGATTTCTGTTTCTTAAAAATTATGACAATTGCACAGCCTCCTAAAATAGCTGCTCCCATCTCCCAATTAATATCACAGAATGAAAGATTGCTTCTTTCCTGATCTGCAACAAATTTCTTTTCATACACACAGGAAGAACATCTTGCCCTGCACTTAGTGAACATAGGGAACAACTGGTCACTATCCTATTCGTAGCAATCATTTAGAACTTACATTATTCACCTCTCAGTCTTTTCTTAGCTAGGTAAATCCAAGAGTTCCAAGGGGGCTTGTTTGTTCTGTTTCACAAGTCTTTATCTTAACCAAAACTGAGGCAGAGTACTGAATCTCAGGTCTAACACTTCAAGGAGTAATTTTCTCCCAGATTTTAAATCCCTAAATCTTGAACATGCATCATGTAATTAAACCTTGGGGGTTTTTCTCCCCAATACTTAACAAGATCTTTAGAATTCTAAAGTTAATCTTCTGAACGCTTGCAAACTCTTCTCAACTGGGGTCAGCCAAAAAACTTTTTATTGCTATCTGCTGCTATATTATCAGAGAGTAGAACTGAACCCATGAGACACCTTGGGGAAGATCGTTGCATACATCCCTGAGTTGTAAAACAAAGTACTGCTATCTTTGAGTATTTTAAAACATTTATGTAAACGTTGTACTTAGCTTCATCTGGGTCATGGTTTCTTACACTACAATCTCTATGTTTCAAGCATTAAAATGACATATTAAAACATGGGTTTTTTTATTTCCATCAGAGAGCAGATTACAGTTCTTTTGTGAATGAATGTAAGTGAAATTAAAGGCAAGGGATACCTCATCTGCCTTAAAAACTGATGAAAGAAGATACAAATTAAGAGGAAAGTGATGTAATCAACAAGCAGAATGCCAGGAAATACAATGGATAAAGCCAAGTTTAAAAGCTTTTCGTAAGACCGATCATAAACAGAGCCAGGTTAATTTCCCACAAAATTTTCAAAGGCAGGAGGACTACACAAGCCAGGTAACAGTAGTTTTGCTTTAATGTACAATCTGAACTCTCGACTCCCATATAATATGTTCACTGGAGAAAAAAAAAATTAGTTCTTCCCTTACTCTTCTGTACTTGAAAGACTAACAACACAATTAGTATGAATAAGGTTTGATTACTTAACACTGCTAATCATACCTCAGAGCCTTGGGTTTCCACAGAGGCTGAAATGCAAGGACAGAATCTCCTCCCTTTGTAGGATACTCTATAGAAGACACCCTCCTTCCCTTGTAGGTCCCAGCCCACACAGCCCTGGACTTTGGCTTCACCTACTTGGTTTTTTCTCATGCATTCTCATTTTTCACCTATTCACAAGAAGGTGAGCCTTTACTTACCAACTCAAGGCTCACAAAAGCAGTGTGACAAATTGCAAGTAGTGTTTCCACAGCCTTCTCCATGAAAGAAAGTCCTTTAAAAGACTTTTAATCTCTAAAATATCTACCCCATTCTTTACAAGTGTATTCCATATTTCTGAAAAAATAGTACTCTGACATGAAGTTTGATATGAGAGAACATCAGGTAAGCAAAGCACAGTTAATACCAACTTCAAATATGAAGAGACTAGCACACCTCTGCTTTATTAAAATGGAGAACTACATTTGGTCACACATGATGGTGAGGAGGGAAGATTCCTCATTCAGGCAAATTCAAAGGCAGAACTAAGACAAATTTTTTCCAACTTCTACATGAAAATCCCAAAGAGACTGAACTACTCATCAGGGATGGAGGGATATTTGTTTGTTGCCTGTATGTATCAAGGCAGTTTTCTTCATTAGTGTAATGAACAATGAAACTAGAATCAGTGCACACATTCAAATGAAACAGATCAGCTGGTGTGTCTGTTCCCTTGCAAAAAGGATATTCAGCACCCCTTTTCCCAGCCTAGGTCTCATCAAGAGAATGGATAAATGCACCAGAGCACTTGTACAGGTCTCTCTCACTGTCTTGTGCATTCAGCCTCCATGCTCAGGATCTCTGCCAGCTTAGATGAAACCCATAATATTTTTGTAACGTTTGTGTTTTGACAGTGTCAGAGTTAAGTGATGTAATAGGTAGGAAGCAGAGAGCCTCATAAATCATATTAAAAGTTAAAGTTTCAGTACAATAGCCAAAGGTGCATGAGGTAATGTATCCACAGTTCTCAATCACAGTCTCCTTTATTATGGCCTATGTCCACCAGTCTAATCTGAAATGAATGCATTAGGTTTTGTGTTCTTTGCACAGTTGCTGCCAGCATCACTCTGCCCTTCCTCCTGATTTCCTGGGTAGTTTGGGAGCCTAAGGGAGGGGTGGATTAAATTGGAAAATATAAATAACAAATCAAAAATTAAAATTGATTGGATAAACAATTTCCCTGTTTCTTAATAAGTGATTGATTTTTTAATCAATATTCATTATTTTTCAGAACATACCAAACTGTTTATTGAATAAATGAATGGTTGGAACTACAATGACATGAAATCAAATAGGTGAACCAATTTCTTTAATAACATGGGCTGAACAGGCCACCTTATCTTACCTGGTTGAAACTAAAAAGTCAGAAATTCAACGCCATTGACTGGGTGGTCCAAAAAAAGGATGCAATTTGTTTTCATGTTTGATACACACAGGTGTATAGCCATATGCTGATTTGTGTGATATTCCTAAATTGCAGTTGAAAGTTACCTTCTTTTTGATACAACCTTTGTGTTCTTTCTCACAGTTCTTCATTAGTCAGCATACTGCAAAGCTTCTGAAATAAAATTCAGATCTGAAAAACGAGATCTGTAAAACTGTTCACTGTAAAGGCTTCAGGCATGGCAAATGAATTTCTCTAATAAGTTTTTATTCACTTGTATCAGATTCAGTGGTACACAAACTATATGCTACATCCTAATATATACTTCAGACTACTTCATTTTTTTTGTATAATGTAAAAAAAATCTTCTGAGGCACAGAGGTTCTGATGTCCTTTTTTTCAGTTGAAGAAAAAGCACTAGGGCGTCACATCTCCAAGAAATGTTTGCCCATTTGTTAAAAACAAAAGCAAGGATATTAATTTGGTTCTACATAATACAGATCATATAATTTACATAATCTTCAACTCACAAATTTCTTCCAGGATGTGGAAATATTTAACTTTCATTTGTACTCAGAATATACAAGATTCTTCTTCTTCTTCTTATGAAAAATTATAAACTGTACTAATAAATTGTTAATTAATTTGTAGGATGCTTGCTTTAACATCTATTTTAACTTGTCACAATTAATTTAACATATGACCAAACAGCAATATAATTTCATTGCTCCAAAGACATAAAAGTATGGAAAAACCTGAGCAATGAAAGGAATCAGAAAGATTGCAGTTTCAGTTTGTGCACTAATTCCATGTGTTCTTTGTTGTCAAAATTAATTATACAGAATCTAAGTATCAATCTATTGTGCTATGTTGTCATCTATAATAACACTAATGTAAGAAGAAGTTTCATTAAACTCACTTTTGTAGATCACAGATTTCTGCAAATGGTAAAGGCCTATGGTAAAACCAGAAATCTAACATAAAATCTAAAACTTCAAATCTAATTTCACTTTCAAAGTCAATCTATCTTACAGCATTGCTTCCCAATAATAAAGAGGTAAGTTCAGCTATTAACACTAAAAATTGGCATTTTGAAAGTATTAACTATTGAAATGAAGCTGTTTCCTCTCATAATACATAAATATTCTGCAGAAATTCAAGTCCAGTCATCATCCAATGTATAACACGTATTTCTAGAGAATTCAGGACTATCTGATATGAGTCATCATCACTGACCAAACAGTCTCCCCTAATTCCAAACATAAAATCCCAGGCACTAGTGCTCTGGATTTATTGACAGAGCTTTCAGCCCCCTTAGTCTGGCATTTTGAACCGTCCCCTTTAATATATATCTACATAATCTTGCTGAGGTCCAGTTTCCCTTTGGAAATTTTAAAATGTGCTATTTTTCCAGTTTGAGCTCGTTTCAAATGGCTGTGGTTGTCCCCTCGGTTGAGGTAATAGGCTTGGCAAAGCCGGCAGCAGAGGAAGGAGAGGCAGTTTGTGTCCCAGGCAGTGGCCAGGAGATGGTGGCAGAGAGCAGCTCTCCTTCAGCCCCTTTAGCGCTCCTTGGAATCCTCAGAGACCCCAAGGTACTTTGGACACCTCATAACTGCTGCACAGCAATCTCCTGACTTCTGCCATCAACTGACTTTTTATGTTTTAGGATAACGTAACAAGCTCAAAATATTAGTTAACATCCAGTTTGTTCAGTCAGATCTGGGCACTTGTATAAATACACTGCAGGCTGGATGCACTCAGTTCTTCCTCTTCCGCTGAAGAACCAAGTTTCATGACATCAGTTTTGGTAGTGATAAAAATCAAACATTTTCTGGAGCCATTATTGCCTAAAATGTTAATGCAGTTTACTTTTTTCAACTGTGATCGATAGCTGGAGGAAAAGTGCCCATAAATTACTAAAGGCAAATACAATTCTATTAGCACTCAGGAGATTTTGCAACATTTGCCAGTCTGTTTTACTGGAAAAAAAAATTAATTTGTTGAAAGCCTAGTTTTTTACCTGTCTTTGTCTTTCTCTGTAGAAGAGGGATATTTTTATCAGGAGTCATTTAGGAGATGTAATTCTAATGTACTATAGCTATAGGTTTCAATTAATGTTCTACCTCTCTGTCAGCTTTACATTCCATGTTTTATGAAATCATTAACTATTGTCATGTTTCTATTATGATACTATTAGGAAATAAAGAGATGTATGTAAATGGAGATGTAAAATAAATGTATGACAGTTACTAGGAGCAACATCTGTGCACTATCGTACATGTTTACACTAATTTTCTAAAGATTGTTCCATTCATTACAGAGCATTGTTACTTGCTGTGGCACAACCCTTATTTCCATGCATTTAGGGATTCAAGCAAAGAGAGGGTAAATGAGAGCCTAATCAATACCACTTTTCATTTTGCTTCTAATGTGCTGCCTTTCTCTTTCTTTTCTTCATGAACAAATCCAAAAAAGATCCTGACGTTACAGTCATAAAATGTAATTCTTCTGCAGAAACACAGACAATAATGCTCTCTGTATTCAGGCATATTGCATATTCTAATGGCATTTGGCTAAATTGAGTATGGATTTAACATCAAAGGCTTCATGAATTTTTCAAATGAGATATTAAAGTCAATATTTCAAGTGAAAGATATTTCAATTTAGTTGCATACACAACAATAAAAAACTTCTACAAGGCAGAGGTACTAGTGGCTATGGCAGTATTAGTTCATTCAGGAAATTATTAGTTTATAAGAAAATCAAACAGAAGGTTGTGATATAGCAATGACACTGAATAAATTAAACTGATACACACTAACATACTTTATCTCTTGAAGACTGAAGCAGAACCTGCTACTGGCATGTTCAGTCCTTCAAGCTAGGCTTTATTTGGGGGTATTTTATTTATTTATTAAATTCAAATGGTTCCACCTAGATTTGCATTCAGAACCTCAGAAATCTGCTTATGTTCATCTATGAAATGGCTAGGCCTACTCTATGCAAGGAGCACCCCTATCCTGTTTATTTTTTCATCTAAGTGCATTTTGCTCCATATTGTCAATGCTTATGCAGTGCTACTTCTGATTTCACACTGAGTTACTGAACATTCAGACTACCCAGTGCTCACAAAGAATCCACTGAGCTCTGACTACTTCTGTGCCCTGGCAGAGATAAAGACTTGCAAACAAAACAACACAGAGTCTGGTTGTTCTTTTCCTTTCCTATTTTAAGCATGTGGAAGGTAGCAAAATGCCCATTAAGTCAGGAGGATGTTGTGTTATGATGCCTATATATCCCTGAGGAACACCTGTGTGCCACCTGTGACTCCTGGGAGAGCTGGATGCCCTACACACGTGTGCTCACAGTGCATATTTAGGTAGCTACACTCACAGGGGCATTGTGCTACTCTAAGGCCAAATACACCATTTGTTCACACACAAATAACAGAAGATACCAGAAACTACAAATATATATCACTGAAGATACAATGAATACTGAATTTACTAGTAATTCTTATATTACTAAAAAACTAATTATAATTGGGTACCAGGGGAAAGTTACACTGATTTATACCTTAAATATCAGGTAGTTTGGGCCAACGAATTACTACAAAGAACTCTGATCCTAAAAGGACTTCCCTGAAACTAGCAGATTATTTGTCTCTACAATGTTCAACCAAAGTGTTTGCATGGGCTCACAGAGAAAACAAAGTTGGTGCTAAGAAGACCTGCTAGGCCCGTTTCTAGCATGGCTGCAGGACTATGCAAATGCTGATCTGTTACTCAGAGCTAAACAAAGCTGACAGCCTGGTGGGGAACACTTACAGAGACTGAGACAGGCCATCCTTACCCTGTTCAAACACTACCTAACCTGTAGCATTGGTCTTGGGGTCCTACACAGCTCTTTGTTCACCCCTAGAGCTTGTCTGAAGCTCAGTGTTCAAAGTGCTACAATATTTCCATAAAATGAGAAGTGTCACCATCTCAAAGGCAATCAATCAGGGACAAACATTATCTTCAGAAACATTCCAGTACTCTCAGAAAAGTATTTCTTGTGGTAACAAAGGTAAGGCAGAAGCCTTGTATAGATAATAAGATGCAATAATAACTAGAATTGTATTTTCAAAATTGCCTCTGGGGCTAGGGAATATGGTTTCCTTTTCTTATTTTTTGATTTCTGGACATCTCTGAGATTGTTCTGAAAACTACATTTCATGCTTAGTGAGGCAGTAGCACATCCAAAAACTTCCAGTTGAAATTATTGAATTTTTTTTTTAATGACATAAAATGACACCTTTAAGAGGAAAGATTCCCCCATGATGTCTACTTAGTCTGAG
Organism: Zosterops lateralis; assembly: GCF_965231275.1. Classification (NCBI taxonomy): domain Eukaryota; kingdom Metazoa; phylum Chordata; class Aves; order Passeriformes; family Zosteropidae; genus Zosterops; species Zosterops lateralis. Next base: position 15,549,157 of record NC_139769.1, read on the forward strand.
AATAATGTTTAAGGAATGATCCTCCGAATTGAATAATTTCCTACTTTCCTTGTTGATAATAGGGATGCACATAAAGTTAAGAGTATTTCTCTTGCAATATCTATGTCAAAATGAGAGCTCAAATCCTTTTAGAGCACCACTAAATAAGCAAGGAATATTTGGAGTCCAGATGAGGAGACCAAACTGTAGCATTTGATCTTGGACAACCAAATGCTATGCCAAAACCAAAAGCATTCATATATCATGCTGTATATGCCTTTTGTATTTAATGAAAGGTTTTATTGAAAACATATGAGTAGATTAACCATAGAAATAAACTGAAGAAATCATGCTACCTAAAATATTCTTTTGACTCTTTATTCACTGGTGATAATCTGCACTGATCCACATTGTAATTCCATTGCAGATGTTGCTGACATTAAGATGTATGACAAGGAAACTACAAAAAAACACTGATTTAAACAGGTATTTCACATTAACTCAACAGTACATGCAGAGCATAACATCTTTCATGGGAGTTAAAGTATTCTACCTAATACTTTGCAATTTCATTGTTATAAATAGGGAGTAATGAAAGTCCAGTTGACAGTCACTTGGTTTTCTCTAATTTCATAACTTTCTAAAATTTTCTGATTTGCTCTTTAACTCTCCTTCTTGAGTTTAAAGAAGGAACTGTAATTATGTGGTTAGACTGAAACTCATGGCATGGGAAGGGACGGTTACCCTTTTCTGGATCTACCATTCTTACAGCAGGAGCAAGCACAGCTGCTTTCAGACTTGTTAATACATTCTGTAGGGAATGAAACCCTTGAAAAAGGATGGTACTTTCCATCCTTTTCCTCCCCCTCCACACAACAAATGGAGCTGGCAGTCCACCAAAACTCTAAACATAACACTCCTGCACTGTCTGGCAGAAGAAAGTGTGGTACTTGATTAGGGCAAAATAGTGCTTTTGGGGCACTGCATAGGATCAGCTTACACACAGAGGAAGAACCATGAAGGATGAAGGACAGAAAGGTGGGAAATGTGTGTTTGAGTAGGTGAAGGAATGGTCCTTGGATCCCACTGTCATGCTTTTTTCTATCCATTTGTTATAGGCCAGGTCTACAGCATTAGCTCTCCATCTAGGTAGAAGTAAGATACACCAGGACTCCCAACAGATTCTTTAATCTATATCTGGGAAATACATTTAATATGAAGTGTTAGGTGGTTCATAGCACCTGTGATAGTCCTCCAAGCTAAGGTGAATTTTCTGTGTTTTTACAGAGTGGCAAAGCAGGAAATAACTTAAAAACACCTTAGTCAGTAGAAATCAAAATAAGAAGTTCCGTGTAGGTCATCTGAAAAGCCTAAAAAGCAATCAAAAATCAAACTGTTTACCAGGCACACAAGAATAGGAACAACCTCGGTGCAAAGTATAATAAACAAATTCCTCTAGTAATGTGAACTACACAGATGCTTTCTCCATCAACTCTATCCATATTTTGAAAGCCACACAGAATCAATGAAAGCAACAGAACTTACCCAACTTCAGTAGTTCAGCAATGACTCTGTGTGTTCATCCACCCACCGCCCTGGAAAAAAGAAATGTTACATGTCAGGAATGAGTCCAGTAATTATCTTCCAACACAGGAGCAATGCCAGCAACATTCTGGTAATGGCAGCATTAATGCTAAAAGTTTACATTTTCAAAAGTGAAAACATTCACAGACACAATCTGGATATTTTAACTGTCACAGGCCTCAGCAATCTGATATTGCTTAGCCTTGTGGCCAAGGCATTAAGCCACTGGTATCTATCTGCCACAGAGAAGAACAGATCTTCTCAGTACTTCCCTAATAAAGTCAGTAATTATTCCACAAAAATTTGAGAAAGAAAAACGAGGGCCATGTCACTATTAACAAATAAGAAACAAAGAAAAAATAAACTTATTTTGCTAAAATACATAATGAAAATATTTTCTATTCTATGGTAAGATCAGAAAACAACATAAAGCTGTAAAGTTCTACAGTAATTCAGTAATACAGTAATTATAAATCTCAAAATACAAAGAATAACTTTAATTTATTTACTTGGTCAATCTTTTCACTTATGTGTCAAAACAAAGCAAAACAAAACAAAAGGGCAACAAGTTCATGTCCACATAAAAAGGACAAAGCATCTACTATATGAGTGTAATCAAATGCAGGTTTTTACCAGAAATATAAGTAGTACAGATTGGAAAAATACTTGAATAATGAAGTATTTCATGCAATTCCAAGGAAAATTAGATGAACGACTGAAAAGGATAGAAGCGTACACAATTCATTATATAGAATATGGTAACACTTGGCTAAAAGAAGTGTGGAGTGCCTCACTTTAATGAGCACAGTCTTTGCTCACAAATTAAAAATAAACAAATAAAAAAGATACGAGTATGATCTCACTTATTGGCAGTCGATCAAACTGCAATTTGTCCCAGGAGTTGGGAAGCCACTGCCTTATAACACATCAAGAACTCCTGCTTATTGAACTGATCTGTGTACAGTCTTACTCCTTTTCTGTCTACAGCAATTGTTTCTCCTATCAAAACATTTGGGATTATGGAAATGACAAGTTAATAGTTAACTGGAAACATAGCATGATGTTTAAAGTTAAATCATGCTCACTTCACTGCAGAGTCCCATTGTAGCCCCACTGAATAGAAGTACATTTCCTTTTGCTGAGGGTTGTACAGTCGGTCAATGCAATGCTGCTGATGTTAACAGCAAACTTGAACAGCTACACACAACAGTTTAAATCTCTAACACACATATATTACCATAACTAAACCCAGCACTTTTCATTAATCATACAATGGCATGCTTCTTCATTTACAGCCAGCTGATTAAAATACAGATATATTGTCCTTTCGCATCACAGAATTCACGGGTACCCAGCCATTGTTTCCAAATAGTGCTTTCTCATTCTTGTGTCACTACTCAGCTACATATTGCAGATTACAACATTTATTAAAGATTCCAGCATAGAAATGGACAAAAAAGGATCCTAAATAAGAGATTAAAGGGCATAAATTTTCTGCCACAACAAGGATAAAGCTTTGGAGAAGGCCTGCTTCAATGTCCTTCATCCTACTACTACAGCATTTCAAATATAATCAAAAGAAACTAATTTGAATTTTTGATATGGAAAACCTGAAAATATCTTGATAAGCTATAGCTAGACATCTGAAGCTTTAAATTTTTATTTATTTAAGTCCAAACACCTAAAACTGCTTGAAAAACAGACATGTCTATGCTGAAAACAAAGTTATTTCTTAGAGAATGGGTCAACAACCTACAGATCTTAAGCCATTTATTGTCCAAGTCTGTGTGAATCTCACATGAGCTCTTCCTGAAAGGGAACAGTTAAGACCCAAAGTACAATTTCATCTCTGACCTATGTCTCTAAACATATAATTTACTCCAGAATTGTATCTCAATTAAAAAAGTTAATTTTGAAATATTTTTCATAAGGGATGCAATGGATGTATCACTAAGATTCTAATCCTATAAGTAGGCAAAAACTGGTAGTCACAACAGCTTTGGAAGGTGGTTGAGGCAGGCAGAAACTTCCAGTTTGTAGAGGAATGAGTGTTTCTTTGCCTATGTTTCTGAAATGTATATGAAGGATAAGAAAGGAGCTTACACATGGAGATTTTATTATCAACTTGTGAGAGGTTGAAGAGTGAAAGAGAGAAAGAATGAAAGGGACAGAGGTTGAGATGGAAGTTTTTGCACTACCTTGAAATTGTCTGTTGTTCATTCTTTTCATAAAAGCTATTTCTCCTACAGTGTTCTTTTCATTAACAGCATCTTTTAGGTCTTTTTCTTGGGCTTATTTTAAAATTTGGTACCCCTAATATTCAGTTTCATTAACTGAATATCATTGTTTACTGACTATCTTACTGCACAAATACTGAATACATACTTTGCTAGTTATGAAGTTATAGTTGCCTATTCCACAGATTCAGTTTTAAAACATTGTTTTCCTACAAGACAATTTGGCTAACAATTAACAAAATAATGGACTAGCAAAGGTACTTCTTACATTGAGTCCTTAAAATCCAATGCTGTACTTTATAATCTCTGTAAAGATTTCACAAACTTTTAAGAATATACCTCATGACTACTGCTGCATTTACTCATACAGACAGCTGGAAAAAAATCAACATAAGCTGTTATATAGAACAATTTGCAGATACAATTTTCAGCTAGACTAAAGCAGATTTGATTATAAAAGATGGGGCTGAAGATATCCTATTTTCTTAAAGTTCTCTTCTACTATAAAGTGCTCGGATGGCCATAAAATATTTTCAATAAAGAAAAATCCACATATGCAAAGGTAGCATTCTGGAAATAGATTTAGAATATTTTGTGATGGAATACCTAAAAAGCTGTCTCACTACCAAAAACTGCTTCCAGTCTTTTTTGCACACCAAGTACCACTGCTATCCAGTCACTCTCTTTATCCTTTGGGATACATCATCCATCAGAGAGTCCCTTCACTACTTACCCTGCACTGTCAGAGCCCTACCAAACCAGTGGATGGCAAAGCCAGTGGATGACATCAATGCCTAGTCTGGCAAGTGTCTCTATTTAAAAAAAAAAAACAAACAAACAAACAACAACAACAAATCCAACCACATTTCATACCATGGAAATAATAATAATAATAATAATAAAAACAACAACAACAAGAAAGTATTATTATCTACATAAGCAATGGTGATCCACAGAAATAGAAATTTAGAATTTATCTTTCATCCATAGTCCACTTTTAACAATTAGAAATATAATTTGTTCATTTATGAATTGAAAAACAGAAACAACTGACAACAATTAACACAAACAATACAAGAAAGATCCTGTGGAAGATGGGGTACTGCATGCTTAATTCTGTACAGGGCTGCAGTCCTATGTAGCAAGAGCTATACAGTATAAGAATCTTTTACAGAATAGATTATTATTTCTAAAGCACCATAAGGAGTCTTGCACACCATCAGATACGATTAGTGATTATTCCTCTAATACTCATTGTCTACCAGTGCATATATACTACTACACATTTATTATAAGCTACATGTTTATAGTAATAATTTATGTACATAGTTCCACAAATTTTCTTGCAGAATGGCATTTCGCTGTGAACTGACTGCAGAACCAGGAACCAAGAGCTTCTCTGTTCTAAACTTCATTCCAGTAACAGGTTCTTGAGTTTGCAGCCTCCAGCAAAACACTTCCTGCATTTGTAAAATGAAGATATAAACACCTGCTTGCTTACCTAGAGAAGGATACTGGGAAACTATTTGGCCTTCAAAACCAAAAGCCAAGTCTGACAAATTCACAGTGAATTTGGCAAGGAAATACTGCACAGTACACTGCAATCCCAGTGTTGCTTTCATACCCTATGGCATTTGCCCTGTATGCTTTCCAGGCTGAGTTTGAGTTTCCGTTTGACCTCCAAACCTGCAGACAGTTGTGGCTGTTAAACCACAATCACAGAATTTGTCTCCCTGACTTTGGGAGGATTAATTAGATGCCTAAAGGTAAGGAATTAACCAAATGCTTGTAGAATGAAGGCTTCATTTGGTGAAGGGCCAATTTTCCCAATTGATAATGTATAAATAAAAATCATGCCTAATTTGCTTCCATTACTAATGCTTTATATACTATATAATTGGAAGCAAATTAGCTATTTATTTTAAATTGTTTACATACAAATCTTATTTTCTTTAAGAGTAGAAATCAACGGCCATTTCTCTTCTAATTTGATCCTGCTGTCACATATTACAAAGACTAAGCATAAGGGGTTTCTTATTTTAAATTATCTTCCTATGTAATGAAGTTAAACATTTGATAAAACACTACCCAACAGAAATAAGAACAAGTAAATAACAATCAAATATAATCTCATATTTTTATTAATCCAGGGCAGTTTCATATTTGATGCACATGCAAGAATTTTAAAGAACCTTTAAAAAAATTATTTTGAAGATACTGCTAGTATTCTCCATAAAAATTACAAGAAAAAGGTTTATGTAACTGACAATGTTATTAAAAAATATATATAGTTAACATTACTTTTGTGAAACAGACACCATATTCCTCAAAACAACCTGATCCTTTCTATTCAAAAAGAAGTTTAAAAGTCTCACAAATACCAGTTAAAGACTGATTCTCCCAAAGACAACTCAGTGAAAAGTAATGACTGATAGTTGAGTGTTAAGACCTTGTATTAGTGAAACATGACACAGGTCATCAGCAGAAGTCCACAGAAATCCAAGGTTCAGAATAGCCTGATTTTCTTAAGCGTCTTGGTTCTCTCTCAGCCTCACTCCTCAGCTGAACGTATGTGAATATCATTCTGGGTATATCAGAAGTTAAAGCATAATTACGTTATGTATTATGAGTGTTGTAGTAATATGGCACTTGCCACAGTCAGCAAAAGCAGAGTTACTACCATTGATCATGTGTCTCTCAGAGCTCTAACTCTTACAAGTACCATGACACCACATCCCTGTGGAAGGACACAGAACACATGAATAAAAGAGGCTTTTTGTGAGGTACACAGTGAAAACAAACCCCATCAAGGCAGATAAATTTTTCACTGCATAGATTATCAGACCAAAATGCCACAAACAAATCGCTTAGATGGAACTTTCCAAGCTTGTGGGTAGAGGGAAAATAACAGGATAAACTACCTTCCCTGCCTTCCTGGATTTTTTAAAATGCTGGTATCACCTATGTTTCCTAACTACAACTTCCTATGACTTGTGCCAATTCTTCTCACTTGTCCATGACAACTACATCTATCATAATCTGGAAAAGAAAATCTAAAAAAAATGTCCTTTGAGTCTAGAACACAAGCCCCTTTTCTTCAACTACTCTTGGAATAAGTTCCCTCACCTTGACTGAGCAGCAGGTGTTGTCAACTGCTTTTATCCTACGATGACTGAAATTTGTCCAGGAGACACAATTCTCTGTTAAATCCTTACCACCTCTTCACAGAAGACATCAGTTTACATATAAATTATTTGCAAAAATACAAATTACCTCATTTTCAGCCAAATTAGGAATAAAACAAAATTTAGCAACTGTGAAATAGTTGCACCTCTCGAACCATATAATGGTTGAATATATTAATGTACATGGCATTCTCTCATTTGGGGGATTCATACCAGTCCTGAGATTTTTGATATTACTTGAATTTTTCAAAACTCCCTAGAAATGATGTTCATAATTTGAAATAATTTAAAGAATTTCATCTGTTAATACACTCCACACCTCAAAATGCAGCAGCATAAACACTAATGTCCAACATACTACAAGTGGGAGGTAACACAGAATATTCTGCTTGACAGAAGTCAGGCTGCCTAAGGAACACTCTTCCACGCAGTTCTGGATCCAAGTAATTCCAACACTATCTGTTTTCTAAGACTGGATCCTTAATGGAAAAGCTGCTGCTAGCGATGTGTTCATTAGACTTGGAAATGGAGAGTCACTCCTCTAGCCTGGAGCCAGAAGGTGGGCTATCTTGGAGGCAGGGTTGATAGCTTTTGAATACCAGATGAAGTCTATAGATACAAGACTGGTGTCAAATAACAAGAGCCTTAAGCAGATGGATGACAGTGTGTGTGCACTATAGGCTGTTGTTAATTTACTAGCTAGAGATAATGATTCTATAAAATTAAAAATGAGTCACTGGAAAACAGCCTGAGAGACCATAGCCTGCAGATTTCAGGCCTCCTGGCAGACCTGCATTGTGGGGGATATGTTTTTATAGAATTATGAAAATTAAAATTGCATGTTAGAGAGAAAGAGAATGTAATTGTTTCTCTTACTAGCTATTTAAGCTATTCATAGTTAGGATTTGTAATTCACAAGTACATATTCAGTAATAGTCATAGAAACTCATAGACAAGATACACATGACAATGACAAACAAGTATAATATTAATGAATTTTCAAATGTCAGGATGTGGGATTTACATCTGGAACCACACCTTCAAAATTTTAGCATGACCATATACAAAGTCCCTCCTTTTCACTCTTGCTCTGCATAACTCCTATTGGGTTATGTTGGAAATAACTTTTCCTCTGCTTTTTTCTTGGAATGAAAATTTCATGTCATACTTCTTACAAAACAGTCAGTAGATTTATGTGTCATAACAGAGGAGGCTGTCTCATTGTTTCCTGGCATCAAATGTAAGACCAGACATCAGATTCAATGTAAAGTTTTTGTGAGAGTCCATTTTGAGAAAGAAGCAATTTTATTGCCAAAGGCAAAAAAGAGAACCGTAAAGAATAAATACACAGGTCTTAGCATAGTAAGTGGTATCTCTCCCAGTAAATGGCAGCATGGGAACTATATTATCTACAACTTCCTGAGCCACTCAAGACCATCTAATCTTAAGAAAATAGTGAAAAATTCAAACAATCTGCCATCCAGAAAGGCTGGATCTAGCTGTCTATATAGCCAAAACTATTCTTGATCCCTATAAGTATTTATCAAAGGCCCTAAAACAATTTAACCCACTGCCTGACAACCAAATTCCAACAGATGTGAAAAACATGCTGTAGGAAACACAGCTCTAACACCTAGATGATTCCTTTAATATTCTCATCTATCCAATGCAGTAATAATGCCTCCAATTTTCCAATACTTTTTACCCTTACCATTGCTGGTGAATACATCTCTTTGGATACCATTACCCCTAGAATCCCAGCTTAAAGACACAAAAGAAACCACATGATAGTTAGTGACAAAGTCAGAAGGAACCAAACCTTGTGAGAGCCATAGTTTTTAATCCACAAGCCCAGTGAGCTGATGTAGAAAGCCACCTACACTGTTCCAACCCACCCTACACCAACTCAGCACTATTGAGTCCAGCAGGATTACTGATAGTTTATATCAGTAGTGATATAGTGAGGGCAGAATTAAATATGATATATGTAAAAAGATGTTCTTCAAAGCTTAAAAAGAGATGAGAGGAAGGAAGGGGAAGAATATGCAGACAGTGAATTAGTTATCCTGCATAATATACTATATAATATAATATACAAGGTCACATGTAAATATTTGTGTATATAATTATATAATACTACCCATGCACTATTGTGCTGATTCTTTTCAGACAGTGACAATGACAGAGACCTCTGTGCAGCAATGGACATTTTTTCAGCTTTAGAAAACTTTAATACAAAAGTATCTACCATAGAGACTTTAGTCACAAACACACCATGTATTACATTGCAGCACCTCTCATTTCCACTTGAAGGTGAAAGGCTGACTTTACAAAAAAGTTTCTCTTTTTTTCAGTCCTATGCAACACCACCTGTCTCATCAGCAGGACCACTCTAAAGGGATGGGCCTCAAGGCACCTCAGTCCCAAGATTCTCCATGCCTCATTCTTCATCCACGCTGCTAGTAATGTACCATCACTGGCACAGTTACACCTGAACACTCTGGTGCTGCCAAACACCTGGCTTTATTTTCCACTGTCCAAATGAAAAATAAGCATAATCTGCTATTTGAGGATACAGCAAATGAGGGAGTTCATGACAAATTGTGTTGGTTTATGCAGAATAGTGATAATAAGATACAAATGAGAATTTTTTGCTTAATGAATAATACTAATCACGTTTCAACAAATGCTGTGCCCTTCTAATTAGAGAGAATGCATAAAATCAGCTTAATTTATTTGTGACTAGTTATACATAGTTTAAATATTTACTAGAGATTTACTCTAACGTTTGAAATTATTTTAAACAGTTCTTGCAGTAAAAGCAGAGCTAGTAATGTAAAAGAAGTTACAATTCTAACTTCTGCCCTCCCTTTTGTTATGTAGCGTGTGATGTATGCCCTCAGTTTTCAAGATGCAAGAGAAAGGATATTATTGATTTACATGCTAATTCTCCAACTGTTACTAATTTTCTTGATTCCTGCTTCCAAAGTTGCACTTCCAACATTCATCACTGTAGTACACTAGAGGGGCTGAGCATCTTTTTCAATAAATTACAGGAACTATGACTAATTATAGTGATATTAACTATGCAAAGTAATGTGTAACTTAAAATGGATACGTTTATCATTTCAAATTATGCTTTTGACTCTTGATGGCCTAATACATGGATGCTTTTCCTTTTTTTAATACAGATTATGAAGTCTGCTATATTTTTAAAAAAATCTGTTTCACACATATAGGCATACCTTGTGAGTTTGATGAATGGAAACAAATCATTTACATCTCATGTAATGCCTAGTGGGTAGAGGACAAGATTAATACCAAGGGCAAGTAGGGCCATATCCTGATTGTTATAGCAAAGCACTGAGGATTCAGCTTGAACAGTGCCATCAGAAGGTATTTGGCCTACAGGATTTCCACACTATTCTTTATGTCTCACTAATGCTAGGAAACTAATAGTGCAAGTTGCTTAGCTGATAATACCAGCAGCATCAAGCAGTCAAAGCAAAAATAAGTGCAACTGACTTCCAATAGTTAGGAAAGTACATTACAAAGGTTTAACATACAGAGGCTTTAAAACAACGGCAGTGCAGCTGTGCATGTGAAAGGACTCTAGATAGCAGCAGGACTTTCTAACAGCACCATATTGTTGTTGTTCTCCTTCCAACATGGAAGAAACACAGCCTCTGTCTTCTCCATCATTTTCCCATTACCTGGTATTTCATGGTACAGATATACGGCTCTTAGTAAACAAGCCAAATTAAGGAATAACGTAGACTGGCATGTTGCAGACATCGCCAGAGAAACCAAAGCAGTACAGATGGACAGAGCTAAATTTCTCTACAGAATCTGCAGAAATTGACCACCAAAGATCAAAGAGTTGGGACAGATTCTTAGACTCTTATTTTCCACTATGTCAGAATAATCTAATGGGTATTCTTTAAAAAAAAACACCCTTGGAGACATCCACAGGGGTTTACCAGAGAAACATCTGGACTTTAGACCTCTGCCATTACTTTCTTGCTTAGCCAACGCGTCCATTTGCTCTGAGTTTTGGGATGGCTGCTCTTGTGCTTGTGTGATACTGTCCTCAAAATGTGTCACCTTTCCTGGACATGTTTCCACTTCAGAGTTGCATCGTATGGGATCTGACCATTAGTTTTCTTAACCAAAGTTGACTCTCCTGAGGTCCAGAGACTCTTCACTGGACTCTGGCACTGTCCTTCCCGATTTCTCTCAGTCTATTGAACCCCACTATATCATGGTCACTACAGCCATGGCTATCATTGATTACCACATCATCAACCAAACCTTTACTGTTAGTGGGCAGCAGCCAATCCAGCTGTGAATCACCACAGCTGGCCCTTCCAATATCAGAATCAAGAAGTTAACCCTGCCACCCTCCAGAAGTCTTTTTGTCTCCCAACATCTGCTTTTTCATGAGATGTCAGTTCTTCCAAGCATAAAGGAAGTGTAAACTGATGTTGTCTTAATTAAATTACCTTCCAAAACTATACAAAATTACAGGTATTTCAGTTATGCAGTTTTATAACTCTGAAGTGGACTTTTTGCATATATTTGTAATGGCATTTTATGGTGGCTTGAGGACCTGAAGTGCTAATCTTCGTCCCAGTGGACAACAGGCAATAAGTTACCTTATGATTCAATGAACCATCATTCAAGAGCTTCAGCACTATTGCACAGCAGAGTAAATCAGGTCAGTACCTCATTGAAACAACAACAGAAAACACAGTAAGTACTATCAAAGAGCTTAGGAGTAAATATCCCCATTCCTATATCTACAGAAGACCTGAAAAACTAGCACAATGTTTTGGAATAAAGCTGGAGAAGGTTTGGGGAAGAGTTTGCTGAGTTATCACCACAGCCGGAGTTCTGATTTCTTGAGGTTGATTAAGTACTGTCTAGTACTTCTAAGTATTGTTACTAATATTTCCAGGTTTCCAGGTCTCCTTTCTTCTCATCTTTGCTGCTATGGGAATATCTGGGTCTGTCAGTTGGTGTTACCATCTGCACAATCCAAGTCTTTCCTCATCACCAGAAAATAAAGACTCTAGTTGTGACCTGGACATCACCAATAGCATTAAAACATAAATCAAGCCCATTTCAATGATACCTCTTGTGGCTGAGATGTTTCTCCATTATCTCATGTGAGATGAACTGAAGATAATTCTGAGAACCACAGAATAATTTGTGTTGGAAATCACAGAAGGTCACCCCATACAACCTCTGTGCAAAGCAAGAGTCAAAAAGACAAGGCTCAGTCAAGATCTAAATATCCACAAGGAACCAGGGTAACTTGTTCCAGCATGTGATCACTGTCATGGGGAAAAAAAATTAAAATCCTCATATTTAATGAAAATGTTTTATATCCTAACTTTTATCTGCTGCCTCCCATCCTGCCACTGCACTTCTCTTCGAGAAGAACCTCTGTCTTTTTTAGATGCTCCCATGAGGTAGCTGTAGACTGCAATAAGATACCTCCATACCCTTCTCCTCTTAGAGATGAGCAAATCCAACTCTCATCCTCTCCTTGTATGTAATGAGCTCCAGAAGAATTCATATGTAGTGGTCCTCATTACTAAACAAAATTTAATTCAAAGAAGCTTTGGTGGAAGACAATTTCAGAGACTATTTAAAATCAGAATTGAAAATCACTTACTAGCATCATTTACAATTTTAAAGCACAGCTCACAGCTGTCCTAGTTATATTCTTATCAATCTCTTCTGGACAAGTATTCTCAAGTCCTCTACCTCATCTAATGTTTTCTAATTCCCCTCTCAAGAAAATTTACTCTCAGGAAGTCATTTAGAGTTCACAATTTAATTAAACAAAAGCACTGTATGATAAAATTTACCACAGATGCATCAACCATGCTCTTTAAGTAGAGATGAGATTCTCAAATTTGACAATTCCTGATCAAAATCTAGGCTGCTTTAGAAACCTACAAACAGTATGTGCAAAGTAAGGAATAATGAGGTTCTGTCCTTGTAAAGTCTTCCGGACCTTAACACACTTCATTACCATTATCATATAGAACAAATCCGTAGTTTTAATCAACATGAAAGCAATGAAGAGTTTGTCTAGTATTCAGGACATTTTACATTACTGTTATTATGTATGCAGGTCACTTAGGCATTTAACTCTCACTTTTTACTTCACAGGGAAATGTGACAATTTAAAGTTCATATTCACTGGACTATCAGGTGTAAAATTCCACACCACTATAAAATAGCCCCTTTTTAAATAATATCTTTATGACATGTTCTAGGCTTTTAATACTACTAAAGTATTAGTAAACTACTAATTACTAAAGAAATTATTAATTACTAAAGAAAAAAAAAAAATTCAGCCTTGGCTATCAGAATCCCAGACCATATTAGATGTATTATGGTTAGATGTGGTTCAGTGAAATGCTTTTGTGCTATACCCTCTTTTCAGTAGGTCTTCATTTCAATTGTATTAGATTTAGATGTAAAGTTAAAAAAATTAAGACATTTATATTTAGGTCTGTTCTGGTCTACTCTGTGAGTCACAGAATTCTAAATATTGTGCCACTAACATTTTTCCCCTAGATATTCCATTTTGTAGGTCATGCAAAGATACAGCAAGACTGCCTCCATATGCACTCAACTAACAGCTGGAAATCTACAGCCTGCCCTCCTTTTCAGTACATACTGGTTTAGAGACAGAAGATTAACAATTGAATTTGCCTTGCAGAGTGGAAGAAAGCCAAAACACTTCCACCATTTTATTCTCTGTGGAGAAGAAAAATTCTTGTATTAAGAGTAAGAACAGACAAAGAGGTGGAGGCCCAGAATAACAGACTGCAGACATGAACCTTTAGGGTCCAGTTGCAAGCAGGAGATCTGATGTTGAGTTCTTGAGGCTCCTAATTGAGACCATGAATCTCAGGTGTGGAAGTGGCCATGCAGAATGACCATCTCCTCTTACATTCACCACTACTGCCCACAACTACTAAGATCTTTCCTAGTTTTTCTAAGCTCTTCCAATCACTGTAAAGCCAAGAATGAGCAAAGCTTCAGGTTGGGGAACAGGGGAAATGGGTGTTAAGGAGTCCTGCTTATCCTTCTCTTCATTGTAAACTCCTGTAGACTGCCTATCCAACATAACTGATTAATCCCCCAAAGGCACTGAATGATTTCAAGTGTATTGATGCACAACCCTTACCAGTGCTTTTATTTTAAGCCTCAAAGATACACAAATTGATATTTAAAGAGTACTTCCTGGAGAATTTATAACATCCAAATCTCCCACATTGAGAACAATAAGGTTTCATGAAAGGAATGAAGAAATATAGCCATTTAAATTGTTCAACATAATTAAATTACTCCTAACTAGCTACTCCTGGATGAAAAATAGTACAGTTTCACAGACAAAATATTAGTTCCTCCTTAGACAGACTTTAAATAAGGCTTAAGTGGGATATCAATGACTGAAATACACTCATGTTTCCTAAGCTTCTCCAGAGAGCATTTCCTCTGACTCTAAATAGTAGTCTAATGGCTTTGACACAACTGCATTCCTGAACCTCAAGAAAGTGGGGTCTCTTCTCTGACATCCTTTTTCATCTGATATTAAGAGATGTTCAATTGCCTATAAATTCTTTCATTAACCACTATAGATCAGATTTTCAGAGGTACTGCATACCTGAACTCCAGCTTCAGAGGGAAGGGAGCATGCAGGACAACTGCATCCATGTACAGCCCAATATCTTCACCAATTATATATTACACTGAAAGACACCAAATCATCAGTATCAAGTGTCCTGCACACATGAAAATCATCAAGCCTATTTTACAAAAGTTGATATGCTGAAATGCAGCTGTGCCCAGTTACGTGATCAAGTAAGTTTCTTTGCTCTAAAGAGGTGGACTCAAAGAGCAGGATTGATGCCAAAAGCTAAGGGGCAAAGCTGTGCAGAGAGTGCAGAACTATCAAGCAGTAGTTCTGGATTCAAAGCAAGGGGAGGGATTAGTTTCATGCTGTATATGTGAGGAACAGCAGAATCAGTGTACTAAGGAGATAAAGACAAGCATACAATGATTTCCTAGGCACAGCACAACAGTATCTGGAGTAAATATGCTTTGAAAGTTCATGTAAGTTCCTATGAAGTCACAAGAAAATGCTTTAGCTATTTTGTTGAATACACTAGTCACATCTAATATTACCCTGACTCTGGCTGAAATTTTGCTGAAATTCAACTTGCTGTAATACTTAAATATACATGGACCCCCTTCATTTCAATAAACTGGTCCAATTTCTGCCTCCTTGAGCCTCTCTCTGCAGTAGAATTTACATACAACCATCAAACTCATCAAGACTATCTTCTGTATGTAAAAGCATATTTCTAGGAAAGCATAGGCTGAAGGCTACTGGTGAAATTGCCACTGGTTAACATGTAAGTCAACTCACAGTTCCAGGCTGCCACAAGCAGACTGTTCCTAGTACTTTCATTGGTTTAAAGTCTGTCTATGTTCCCCTGCATGTCACAAAAGCTCACCTATGGCAAGCCTGCTCTGCTTGCTCAGTGAGTTGTTGCTCATTTTTTAAAACTTATCTTCCCTTTTTGTCCCAGCAGCATCCTTCAAATCACATTTCTTCTTACCATAATAACATTGCTGATATAAAACTGTTCCCAAATGGTTGGCATCAGGTCCTGCCCTGTTATCTGAATTTCTCCTGCTATGGAATACACTTAAAAAGTACCTTCTTGATAGATGTAAAGGATCTGAGTGGCCAGAGCTGCTCCTGCTCAGATGAGCTGGCATAACATCCCAGAATTCTACTGCACATCACTTACAACTTCAGTTTAATATATATCAATATCTGTGACTAAATGTTACCTCAGTGTTATGAGAGGTATCACACCAGCAATATGCATTCACAGCAGGGATTCCAGGGTACTCCAGTCCAGTTGCTTGCTGCTCCTCATTCCACTTAGCATGCTAATTCCAACTCCTACTAAACCAGCAGGAAGACAAGACCCTAACTTGTTACAATTCATTTCTATATTGCTGAGGCCATTTCAGCTCACTGAGATGTTAATTTAGAGAAGTTTTCATTACTCTTTGGTTAATGTGGCAGTTAATGTCCTTGAGCTCCATGTTCCTATGTCCATCTAAAAATGTGGGGAAAAAATGGGTTGCCCTTATTTAGGAGACAATCTCATAGTCAATCATTTGAAAAATCTTCATTTGCAATTGCTCAAGTGAATAGTGAAACCATTTCCTGAATGATGCTGCTTGCTTTTCAGATTCCTCTCAGTATTAGAAGGGCTATGTTAATCTGGACCAGTGTTCTTTCATAAAACAGCACAGCAGTAAACACTAAAAATGAGCGTTTCATGCTTAAGGTACTACACATTAGAAAAATCTAATGTTCTATCGATGTTTCTTGCTGTTTTATTGTTGCCTGATATATGTTGGACTTTCAATTCTTTGTATGCCCTGAGCATTCATTACATTTACACATTTTACAGTTCTCTAGTAATTTTGCAATACATTTTCCTGAATCAGCTGATGACATTTAATGGAATGCTTAAGACACAACATAAAACCATAAATGCTTTTGCTTATTCTGGAGAAAAAAACTGTGCATGTAAATTGGTTTTCATATTAAAAACTATGTTGGTGTACCCAGCATTTTTGCTTCTGCTATACATATTAAAATATAACTAAATGCCTCTTATGCAATACTGCAGCATAAGTACAAATAACAAGCATTTGTACTTTACAAGCAAGCTATATGATTAAGGAGCTATTAATGAAGTGAAACAAAACCTCACTGCTAGAATGTAATAGTCCATGAAATTCTTATGGGGAGAAAGAGAATCTGCAGTGAATAAATATTAACCTAAATGCAAGAGAAAACATAAAGCAAACAAAAAAAGAAAGCATTTTTAAAGCCAAAATTTTGGTTAAAACTGCTGACTACTTAAGGAAAGTCTATTTGCATACCACAGGGCTCCATCTGCTGTGGAAAATACAGGCTGCAAGAATGATTTAATATTTATTAGAAGTAGTGGCCGTTGTTAATTATAATTTGCACATTTACAAATCAGCACTGATAGCAATACAAATTATGAAATATAAGGGTGTTATGCCGGATACTGGGGAAAATAAGATGACAGACAAAGTTAATGGAGTATCCCTAACAACAGCTCTGTCAGAACACATCAGAGAACTAATCCAGTTACAAAGAGCCTGCAATGGAAAATCTATTTAAAATATTAAAATGCTGTTTGGTAAAAGCTTTTTCCTAGTGCATTTTACTTAAACAGTTGCTTATTGCTCATGGGTCATTAGCTGTACACCCAGATGCATTCTGCAAACTGCCGTTCGAACGAACAGTAGAAATTAAATAAGAAATAGATTTCTGCAGCATTTTTCATGAAATCTAGAATCATCTTACTGCAGATTACAGACGGAAAAGTAGTATCAGCTACTTCCAAGACAGGTGCTGTTACTGGTACAATAACTACACATTTTCTTTCATTAAAAAAATAAAAAAGCAACATGCCATAGAGAACTTGACTAATTTGAAAAATTTTCCATCCCTGGAACTCACTCAGAGTGGATTAAGAGACTGATATGCAGAGAAAGTAATTTCAATACTGAAAACTTTCTAGTTTAAGACCTAACATTACTTTGATTTTAACACTGAACCTATAAATAGACTCTTGTTTAGTAAAACCACAGAAATTACCATTGATTGTTTTCATTAATCTCACTTTTCTCATCATCATGTAATATGGATTACAGATAGAAACTATTAATGCTTTAATAGCAACTCTGCTCACCAAGTCATTCATGCTGCTACTGATTTCTGTGTTTTCACATCAGGTAGGTGGTCTGTAATATAAATCATGAGACGACCCTAACCTCATTTAATTCAACAGGTAGCTTAGTGTTTATGTCACCTACTAGGTACAAAGGAAAAGTATGTACAAGGCCTGTAATATTCAAGAGCCTGTAATATTCCCAGTATACAGTTCACTGTAAAACACAAGTTAATTGTGGTCCTTTGGTACAGACAAATCATATTCAGTCTGCAGAAAGTGATACAATAACTGTCTCCCTAAAGTCCAACAGATTAGCAAGTACATATTAATCTGAAACTCTGGCCGTGGGTCACCCTAGACTGATCTAGCAGTGTTTAGCTCACAAATTCCGCTGGAAAAATCAAGAGTACCACATTTAAGCTGCAGCTTCTTTTGTCCATGTATTGGATTTCTTCTCTTTTTTTGTCCACAAAAGGAAGGATGTGGAATTAGGCAATTTGATATGCTGATGGAAATGGTTGGAGGGAACCAAAACTCCTTACAGGGGCACAATACAGCAGTTATGACAGCAGTTATACTGTTATGACAGAATCATGAACCTACAACTATCTTTCTGTTCCTTCTGTTGTTAGTGATCAGAAAAGCTGTATTTTATTGTATTTTCTCTGATGAGAAAAGCTGTATTTTATTTTCACCTGGTTACTCATACCACTAGCTGGGTAATTAAAGAGAACTATTATTTTGCTGGAGTGCAATTTAAGACATGCTTAGATGTATTAATTTGAGTTAAACAGTGTTAGTTTTTCTCCAAAAAAAAAAGTTATTCTTGAGCACCAAATGAAAGGCAGCATTTCAATGCTAAAAACCATACCTTCTGGTGCAGAATCAGTATCTGCCTATTTGAACCTCCTGAATTCCTCCCCTTAGTAGTGGTTTCAATAATGAAATCATTTTCACACATCTATGCCTGCAAAGAGGAAAAATAGACTTTGCTATTTTTGACTCAGAGTCTCTATTTATTGCGCAATCAGAAAGTTGATTATAATATTGTCTAAATTAATGCCCAACAATTGCATAATGTACTCATATTTGGATTTTTTACCAAACTATTTCTTTTGGGGCTCTATAAGAATCACCAGATCTTTTACAAGATGTGTGATGATGGGGAAGATTATCCAGAATTGGCAGTCTTTTCTATGGCAAGATGCCAAGATCTCATTTGACCACTGATGTCCTAGTCTATAGTAGTCGAGGGCAATCTCTGCTTTTTGTTAGGCAATAATTTCACTTCACAAAGAAAAGTTGTTGCAAGACACAGTAATGATGGCTGGAAGTTCCTCTCTTTTTCAAAACACAAAAAAACTCTGATTAGCTGAAGAAGTAAGAAATGATAAAGATAAAATGGTTCAAATAGAGAATGCAATTCTAGTTTTATGAAAACCAGACCAAAATAACATCACTTCCAGATATTTTTACATTCTTTTTGTGTCATGCCAGCAATGTAGAGACTATCTTAATACAAGCCTGAAAATGCCCTTGTCACCAGCAGCTCCTCAGATCCCTGCAATACCTAGATCCCCTGATCTCAGTGCATGAGTACAATGCAGAACAGGCCAAAGAAGAAACACAGCAAGAATATGAAATATCTCTTCGGCATGGTTAGTGGAGCAGTTCTTCAGCAGCTGTTACTCAATTTAGTGCTGTTATCTCTATTTATACTAGAGACTGCTTTTTCCTTCAGCAATCTCTAGGGTCAAGACATCAGAGAAGCACAGAAGGATCACCCATTGTTTTTTCATTGTGTCAAGTGTTGATCTGGTAAGCACATGAAATTCCATCCTAAATCATAAAAAAAACCATAAATGGTTTACTAACCCATCATTATTCCATATATGCTGAGGACCAAACAAAGCAGTGTACAATATTCTGTAGGGGTAGAGAAACAAGAAAATTAAACTTCCTACAGGTAACAAGTACTAGCACAGCCTGTGTTGTTCATCCTGGCCCAATGAGTCTATGTCATTTTAACATGTACATGCTCATTTATTATGTCACGGGTCAGATCAAACAGCCACCCAAATTGCAATTTCCAGAGCTGAAATAACATATAACTCCCATTTATTTTTCAGAAATCTCTTGTAGTAATAATTTTCACTCTGGGTCAAATGTACACTTAGCAAAACACATCTAACAAATTTATGGGTTTTCCTCTGAAGTCAGCAAAGCATTTTCACACAATAGCCCATAATGAGTTTAAAGAACCTGCTCTATTTACTAGGCATTGTAATTTCTTGCTCAGAAAATGTGAAAATAGAAACACCCATAGTAAATTTCCTCCCCTACTTGGTCTCTTGATAGCAGCACAAAAGGACTAAATGATTGCACGGAGGGCAAAGATGCCCCCTTTTGCGTAATTACTGGCCAGGATAATGAAAGGTTCTGTGACACAGACAGCACTGTTCCCTAGTCCTGTAGGTCAGTATTTCCTGAAAGGTACCAAAAGCTCTAGATTTTCCTAGGTACCTAAAGCTCTAGTTCCATCACATACATATTGTTGTAAAGAGTAAATCAAGTAGTCAGAATGATCCTTTCTGAAGAGCGACAGTTTTCTGCAGAATGACAGGCAATCAGCTCCATGGAAATTCACAGCAATGTGGCATCCCACACACATCATAATTCACACAGTCCTTGCTACTAATTATATTTGGGATCCCAGAAAATCCTGGAAAGCCTCAGAGCTGGGGAAGTGCAAGAAGTGGACAGTAATAAGTTAGAGAAAAAGTTTGGCTTGAACAGTGGCAGAAGTGGACTTAGATGTTGGATGTGAATGCTTCCTGCGGGCCACAGAGCAGTTTGGAGAAGCCTAAGTTAGGCTGAGGTTCAGCTGGTTGGTCACTCCAGATTAGGTATGAATGGTGTTCTAAAGGTAAAAAACGTCATTAACCCCTCTCAGTCCTATGCCATCTGGACCTATGATAACTCAATTTCAATGGTCTCCTGAGTAGCAAATATTTTCTCTGGATTTCTTGCTTTGAAGCTTCCCAATATAATGTTTCAGATCTTTGCAATAGAACCCAATGTGAAATTTCGAGTTAGGACACAATATACTTTAAGATACAGAGGAAAAAATAAAGTTGCATTAATTACATTCAAAGAATATTTTAAATTTGCAGTGTGTGGAGGAAAGACTGACACTTCAGCATCCCAAGGAGAGAGACACAAGGGACAGAAGAGAATCTTCCATTCACGAAGTATCAAGTTAGACCCAGAGCTTTTTTTGTGTTCTACGTTACACATGATTACAAACTCAGTTTGAAGCCATTCCCCCTTGTCCTATCACTACAAGGCCTTGTAAAAAGTCCCTCTCCAGCTCTCTTGTAGGCTCTCTTTAGGTACTGGAAGGGGCTGTGCAGGCCCCTAGAGCCTTCTCTTCTCCAGGCTAAAAAACCCCAACTCTCTCAGCCTATCTCATACAGAAGGTGTTCCAGGCACCTTCTTGATTTTGGAGAAGTTCTGCTCTAATTTGCAAAAAGTTTATAAATAAAAGTACCTGACAGATAATGTCTTAACTAGGCACAGGCACATCTGGCAGTGGAAAATACAGCAAAAAGGAACATATCCAACTGGAAAAATCAGAATACACAGTATCATAAAAATAAAAGTATGGCTGCTAAAAGTGTGTCTTTTTATTATTGTCAATGAGTCTCTTCTACATGCTTATTAATATCTCCACCTCTCATACTGCTGCCATATAACTCCAGCCATGACATTCATCCATGTTGTTCCCTATTGGCACTCTTCCCTTCTTAATAGGTCTCTTCTCTTTATTTAGATCCAACATAAAAGAATCCTTTCAAGTTTGTTTTTAAAGAGGAAAACAATTTCCCCAAACTGAATCAATTAAGCATCTAATATAGGTGTCTAGATTAGTGCTTTAGGTTTTTATCTAGTCATACATACAAAACATACAGAGGCACAAAAGATCTCTGAGTAATCCCCTTCACTAAAATGTTGCTATGCCCATAAGACTGTCACTTACAGCACACTCCTAGAGCTAGACCCCTAAACAGAGTTTGAAAGGATGGAGTGAGATTTTCACCAGCATTGACCTAACTTTACTGCAACTTAAGTCATAGGAATTTTACCATTAACTTCAATGTGACCATTTAAGGCAATGCTAAGTGCTTTTGAAAATCCAGTCTGTAATCTTCTTTAAATTGATAGCTAGGCAAACTGGACCAAAAAAAGAGTAGCTTTACAATCATTACTTATTTTTAAATCTATACATCAGCCATGTGTGAACATGATATAGTCTGTGCACATGTAAGAATAAATGCATGCATACATATAAATGAACTGAATTTTTGTGTTGACAGATTATTTGCCAAGTTAAAGCCAAATGTGATTTGAAATTACCACAATATTACACTGAATAAAGAGGATTTATAATGGAAATACTAAAAGAACCTCTGTAATAGTGATCCTGCCAGGCAGTCCTATAACAACATATATTTCATTCTTTTCAGTTTGTGCTGTTTTTTCTCCTTTCTCTGAATGTTTGAGAACAGTAAGTGAAATGTTAATTTTTTTAAAGTCAGAACCATCTAGCTAAACCATCCAAATCGTTTTTGTATACAGAGATTTTATTTGTAATCTTTCTCTGCAAGCTGCTTTGTTAAATCCTAATGACAACTTTTATGCATAATGCATAAAATAAACTTTACCAATGTTTAACACACTTTTATAAACATGTAAAACCCCTTCATAAGTGAGATGACACACTGCAGGGCATGCAGTTGCAGTACACTGGGAAACCACACTTCCTAGATGACTGAAGGCATCTGCTCCGTGCCATTAATTCCTCAACATCCAACACATGTAGTTATCTTAGAACAGCGGTGCCTCATATTCTGTACTTTTTTTATTAATAGACAAGTACATTTTACTGCATGTATAATAAGTGTGCTGTGCACATCTACAATCCTTTTCCTTTTATTCTGGGAACATTTGTATTTTCTCAAGTAATGGGGAGAGAGGAAGAGAGCAAGGGAGCTTCTTACTTTATCAAAACACTTTATTTTAGCAAATAAGTATCTATAAAAATATATGCTAACAAGGAATCACTCAAAAATGGATGGTATAAATCTTCCTTATGCAAGAGGCAAAGAAATCAGAATAATAACAATGTATCACTAGTCTATGTCACTGAAATGATTTGTTTTACTCCTTTAATCTTTACCATATCTAAACTGACTATAATAAATGAATAATTACTCTGAATGCAGTGGAGTTAATTGAAAATCTGCTTGAAGTATAAAACCAAGAAATCATAACAACAAATACAAGGTTTAGCCAGTGTTTAGGAACTTGTCTTTGTCAATAAGTTTTAAGGTTCAGTGTAAATGATACTGTTTACCATCGTACATCATCTAACATTACTTCAGAAAGTCATGAATTATTTCAGACTTCCATGAATATTAACAATCTTTAGAGTCATGGTATTTCATCAGCATACACCCAAGTATTAAAGTCTTATAGGGTTTGACTTTTCAAAATGAAACCAATTTAATTCGAGTTTATTTTATTCTCAAAATCTGATTTCTAAGTCCAGAGAGGTGTACACTTTCATGCATGTGAAGCTCAGGCTTTCTTCGAATGTCAAAGGTATGTCACCTAACACAGAGACAGGCTGATTGGCAAAGCACACATCTGGACATACACTTCCTATTGTGTGTCCAAAACAATCAGAATCCTGAGAGGAGCATACACTATCAAGGGGAAGACAAAATTTGGTTGTTGCTTCCTGCTTAAAAACACAACAAAACCAAACCTTCCTCGGAAACTGTACAGTTACATACTAATCAAGTGGCCAAAACAAAATTCAATGAAATATTGTCTGCAGGAAAGTAATTGCTAAAAGATAAACCATTCATTCTACTGACCAACAGAAATTATTGGTTTCATCATCTGCTAAAAACGTTTTGTCCAGAATTTGCAATGACGCTGACCAGCTTGGATTTCTTTCTTGAAATCAAACACTAATAATAAAGGCTTACAAGAGAGCAAGTGCACTCACCCAGTTCTGTCTCCATCGAACCTGACCTGCAGATTGCTTGTTTCACCCCTACAACTGTTGTAATAAATTTGACTAGGGCTGAGATTAAAAGAAACACGATGCATAAAGTATCTTCAACACAGAATACACGAGAAGAAGAAAAGCTGCCACTCTTCCCATACACACTCTTGTGCTGTATCACTTTATTCATAATGCAAATCAGAAGCACCAGATTTGAAATTAGGTTACCACAGCAGAGGGCAATACGGCTCTCAGGCAATCACATATGTCCTTGGCAAACTGCAGCATATATACAATTACTGCACAACAAAATCACTGTGTTGGCTGCAAAACAGGTTCTCTATAATCAATAACTTCACTCATGTAAAAGAAGGATCATATTTCAAGTGTTGCTGTTATATCAATGTCGTCTTGTACAGTGAACTCTCGTATAGTGAACTCACTATTTACATAGTACTGCCTATATATATATATATATATATATTTACTGTATAGGTTATAACCAGCTTGTGCAAATGTTATAGTAACTATTCCATTAAATAACTCTGAGATAAAATAACAAGCTAGAAGACACAGCAGTGCCAAAAGTTCCTGCTGACAGTCATTCCAGGCAGATGCTGATTTTTGCTTTGTGAAGGCTTTCCTTCCTACAGGTCATATCTTCATCATCTCTCTCATGGTAGCCTCTCAGTTTTGGAGTACAATCATCCCAGGTTTTGAGTATGTTCACACACAGGAATACCTATTACTGTGAGACAGATGTTTGACAGATATGCATAAAGCTTCTTTGGAAAATACACATTTTACAAAATTTTGAATACTCAGAATGTGCATCCTGGAAAAAGAAGCAGTGCAGAGTGTGTAAATTCAGCCTAAGCAGACCAAACCTAACTAGACTGGCCAGCTACAAATACTGTCAATCCTATCTCTGTAATGAAGTGAGAAGGGGAATGGGTGAGGCAGCAAGGTTACCTTATTCCATTAGCCAGAGAACACTTTTTCTCTTACTAAAATCCAGAAGTCAGGCACAGTCCTCTGACCCAACTTGCATTGAGATGACACAGGAAGGGAGATACACACTCTGCCAAATACGTGCATACAGCAGAATCAGGATGAAATCCAAGGCTCTTGAGTTCAAACCCAGGTTTGTGGAGGAAGTTCAACCTTCTCAGAGTAAGACTACCTGTTATTCTTTTGCCTCAAAACACATTCTACTCCTTGTTGCTCTGACATGCCCATGCTACTCTTGCACTCTCTTTCATAATGTCCATCCTCTTCAGTTCAAATCTCATTTCCACTACAATAGGTTTCTTTTTTTTCCTCCTCACCTCTGTTTCTCATGCTTTACAGTAATAAGTTCAGCATATTTTTTGCTTTTCTCCATGTTCTGTTAGATTGTCCCAGCAGAAATTTCCTGTGCCCACCATCACAGCTGTGATGTGAGGACAGTCCTTTCAGCGTCCCTAAAGGCCTGGACCATGGCATACTCAGTGCAAATTATTCTTCAAAGAATGTAAATACCAAAAATAGAAACATATTTAGGACAGATTTCCAAACCAGCATAACCCTGAAAAATTCCAACACCCATGACAGAAAAACAATTTTTCAAGAAGTAAGAATATTCATCAAGTAGACAGAGAAACTGTTTCCTCATAACCTTGTACTTGAAAATTACTTAAGTGTTAGAGCTTAGTCACCAAACATACTGTGTTTGGGACAGATGTCTGACATAGAAAACACCAGCTAAGATAGGGAAGTTTGGCAGAGTTAGAAACTATTAATTCAGCAATAGCAAGGAATGAACATTAACAGTGGTTATTTCTAAACTCTGCTGGTTGTGACAAGAAACACGATGAAAGTCAAACATAAGTGTGGGAATTTCAATTGGTGCTTTCCCTGCTGGTGGCAGGGACTCAGTGCTTGTAACTAGCAAAGAATGAAGACCTTGCTATCTAAAGTGGACAGAGGATGAAGAATATGTTTTGTGTGGCACTGGATGGGGAGCCCTGAATCTCGAAATGCACGTACTGAGACAGTGTGAGCTACAGAACCATGCCGGGCTGGCACTACAGAGTGTGCAAGTTTTCAGCAGACATGAATGTGAAAAAATGATGCTTGGTCATCCATTAGAAATGGATATTACCAAGGGAAACCTCATCCTCTGACTATGGTCCCCTGCAGTTGGAGCTCTAGCCAGGCTGACTCTTATCTGAAAACCAGCTTCTGCCTTGCTAACATTTGAAAATGGGAGCATTTTTACTTTAGGAATTGCTTTCTAATATCAGATATTCACTGAAACATTGCATAGAAAGGATGTTTTTAGAGAAGAGAATTGAAGGATGATGTTCCTTTAATATTCAGAGTAAACGGTAACATAATTAAAACTGATTAAAAAAGATGTTAAAATAATGTAAAATTTCCTTTAAAAAATTCAAACAAACAAAAATATAAGAATTGAAAGTTAAAATCACTCCCCTGAAATGCAACCTCCTCATGTCTCAGAAAAATACATGTAGCACTAACAGTGTAAAAGAGGTGTAAGCAGACATAAAACCTATTCTTGTGAGTTTAGTTTTCTTGACAAAGTGTAGCATGTCGTCATGAGACTATCTTATTCTATTATGAGAATTGGTAAGGCCTATTAGAACTCTGTGGAAATGATCCCTAATAAAAAAATCTTCATAAAACAAGGAATTCTCTTGATTAAATTGTTATTGCATGAGTAGACATACAGTAAATGTTCAGCTCATTGTAGTTGAGAACATTATATATATGGCCCAAGCTATGCCTTTTAGAAATCATGTCTAAAATTAGTAAAGAAGGGAAAGATCATTTCTTCTGAAATAATTTTATTTTTCACAAGAAAGCAGAAACAAATCTATCAGAAGAAGGATTATAACAAAGCAGCTGGAACACTGGAACCTCTGTGATATATTACACATTTTAATCATGTTTGATACCACACTCTTTATATGGATATCAATTACACTAATGATTCTTACATAATACCCCTGGGTGCCTAAGGGATGTGTATTGTCACCTCCCTTTTGTCATAAAAATAGAGAGTAGTTCTATATACACAGTAAAGTAGTTTCTTTCATTTGTATATAATGAATGAGTAACACTGTAAAAAAAGACATTTTTTCCCATATTAGTTTAGCAAACAGAAGAGATTTCACATATGACAGTGCTAAATATACTCTTAAGCTGCTAATAAAGACAAAGCCTGAGGGGAAAAATTCTAATGATGAGCAATGCCAGAAGTTTTTATTTCTGGATTTAAAGTAGAAATGTTTCACTTAGGTATAGTCTTAGAGGCATCATAGAAGAAATCAGATTTTCCAATAATTTTTATCTCTAATAAAATCACTGGAATTAATTTGAGCATCATTATAGCACTGAAAAAATGCTTTTAAAGGTACCATTACTTGCGTAACTTGTCTGTGTGCACTTTATTGCATACTGAAAACTGAGAGGTTTCATCTGTAAATGATCTACACTTTTCCAAGCAACTGCCTAGAAAACACTATAGACTCCACAGTATAATATAGAGAGCTGGCAGGACACAAGACTTATTCTCAGGAAAAGAATCAGAGAATCAGATGAAAGGGGAAACCAGTTTCATCATGGTTTTATGAATTTTAAAACAGCACTTCAGCATTTTCTCTCTCTGAGCCGGTCCTACCTTAAATGCTTTCAAAAATAAAATATCTCCTAAAAGTTTTCCTAATGCTTATGTGGGGAACACCAGTGGGCAATGACAAACGTGCTGTTAGTGTACATAGACAAAGTGTGGCCTCACTAACACAGTGCTCTACCCGGATTAAACTATCACCATGTGTTTTCCTCATCAGGCCTCAGGCTTCTCTGACAACCTAAATAATAGCATGGCAATTAAATTTACCCTAACTTTTTCCTTAAGTTCAGATGCTTATGAGATTTTTATAATTTTTCTTTATCCCAAGTTCAAAGTCCTGTAATGTATCTCTCAATGATAATTAAATCTCAATAATACTGTGAGCTGGCAGGAATTTCATGGCATTTGTACAAAGCCATGGTAACAGGGTAGCTCTCCAGAACTGTACATTGCTGTGTGATGCTGTGGAATTTGCTGTCCTCCTGCAGCTCTATCATTTGAAGAGTTTTTTAATCATCCATAAAAACTAAAGAAACCTCATAGGAACCTGAATATGGCAAAGCAATTTGAATTCATGCATGTTTTCTCAATCTTACTTTTGACCTTCTGAGATAATCTATAAAAATACATGTTGGATTGCTTCAGATGATTTTTTTTTTCATTTCTAATTATTTAACGCTGATTTTGATTCAGCTATGAAAGATGATGTGCCTTTCCCATTTTGAACAAAAAAAGTAAAACTTTAGGATATTTAAATATTAAAAAGTGGCAACTGCATATGCATAGCAAGTAACTACCTCTCCAAGATACTTCAGAAAAATTGTGTTTAGTAGAGTACTTGTGATAAATTATGTATTTATTGTAACAGGGTCAGAAGCTGTTACAATTTACTGTGCTTGGTCAAAAATTCGCTTTATAAAAAGTACTTCAGTGTCTCAATGTACATTTAAATGAGAACTTGGATGCACCAAACACATTGATTTTCATGGGAGGTAAGTTAAACATCTGAGGTCAAATTTTGCTGTGACTTACATTGGTATAAAAAACCCAAAGCATAGTCATTCTATCAATTTCCATATACTTTGGTCTTTCCTCACAGACAAAAATATAAAAAAGTAATCTGGAAGTTGGCACATATTTTTCGAGTACAGGTTATGTGTGCTGCTGTTTTGCTAACAAGCAGTGCAGGAGAATGGCTTCTAACAAAGCAAATGGATGAAAGCCAAGTAGCAAAAAGTGAAACACTGGGTTTGCACCTTATAGAGCTGAATTTTAAAAGTTGTAATTCAGGTATCTGAACATATATTATGTGATTAAAAAAATCAGTTCTCAATGATAATTCTTTAATTTTTATAAACTCAATACATTTTTAGTTCATCCTGCTGCCACCAGTAATAGCTACTGGAATTATTTACATAAAGGTTTTTTGGAGGTGTCCATAAGAAACTTCAATAATGTCACTGCTACAGCAAACTTTGGAACTGGGAGAAAGAGGAAATTCTTTATCCACAGAACTTTCTTTTCATTTCACTGTATATTTTGCCTAGGTTTTGCATAATTATAAACTTTTGGTAGAAGAAATTGTCCTGTCTCTGCTGAGCAGTCAGCAATTACAGAATGTCGAAACACTGAGCGCAGACCAACATTGTTTGTAATCTATAGCTGAGTCTACGCCAGTCAAAGAAACTGAAAAACTGTCCTTAATGTACTGGAGCCCCAGTGCCAGGCAGTCTGGATGGAGAAGAGAGAAAGATGCCTTGGATTACTTTGTGTTACCCATCTGACCTAGCTCACAGTTCAAGTAAATTGTGCCAGGAAAGCAGGCTTTTCCTACTGTGTAGTCATTTAGACCTAACATTCATCACATTTCAAGAACAAAAGTTCAGGTTTCAAATTCTCGTCGGGGCCCACGGTAATTGTTGGAGATCCACATAACCATAGAAATGTGCTTCTCTTTTTCCACTAAGAAGATATTAAAAAGATGCTGTCTGTGATTGCTACCCATGAAATGCATTGAATGAGACAGAAACCAGGCAAAGAAATTAGCAGGTGATCATGTAATTAAAGGCTCTGCCATAGTGAGTATGCAAACAGAGGCAAGTGTAAGTAGCACAAGCAACCTACAGTCCAACATTTCCTAATTTACAAATACTTGCTGCAGATTCAGTACTGCAGCATGATCACACTGCTTTCACAGTGCAAAGATTACACAGTCTGTAAGAGCAGTGAATGCAGTGCAGTGGAGATGCCCAGGGGACCTTAAATTTACTAACTCCAATCTTGATAGCTATCTTGCTGTAGCACTTTGAAAGTGACTGCCTGCTGTACAGTCTTCATGGCAGGTAAGGTTAACTGGCACACATTAAAGCTCTTGCTGCTATGAAAAGACAGCAACAGTACCTATTATAAAGGTTCCATGCATTGATTTCATAATGGTGTCATTGCTCTATTGACCAGTCCTTATTACACAAGTGTAACCTAGAAATACTAATTTTAATATTATTCTTTCAAATGAAAATTAATTTACAAAAAATTTTAAACTCATTGAAGTATACACAACAAAGCCTCATTTCTTCATCATAAAATTCTCTCACCAATAAATAATAAATAAATGGCTTCTGTGTTCACTGTAGGAGCTCCAGAAAAAGCTGTTGTCTTCTCTTGTTCTAGGCCATAATTGCTTCAGCTGCTTTGTCTTTGCCATTGTGCTAGCCAATGTATGGTGTAGGTTTTGGCTAGTAAAGAGTACAGCTATACCTGAAGTACAACTGGATGTCTGAAACACGGACTATATAAGCCATAAGACACTGGAATAGACACAAGATATTACAGTGCAGCCTTTTAAATGCAGTTCAATATGTGTGTGTATACATGCATTTGCTTTGAAGTACCTATTCCGAGAAAGAACGATTAGCCAGTACAAATCACTAATTTTATAATATACAGGTGGAGATGAAGAACGTTACTGAAGGGAAGAAAAATACAAAATCCTAAAGCAATTCTTAGTAGACTGCTAGAAACTTTCTTTTCCTTTTTGCTAATTTGAGGGCCATGTACTTTTCTGGAGATACACCTCTACCTACTCTTTCCTGGATCAGAGAAAATGAAGTTTGATTTCTGCAAGGACATTCAGTTGAGGAAAAAAATTAAAGTAAGAACTGAGTTTTCATTAGTTAGGATTTTCTTTTTAATTTGAATTTATTGCATAGCTGATTTTAGTAAATTTAACCTCATCCCTAGTCTTGTGTTGGTATGAAAAACTGAGAGGGAATCAGCTTACATTTCTTTAAAGTTTCTGCATTGAATGAATGTGGCCACATTTACATGTTTGCTCATGTTTCACACATACCCCAGGTTACATGGATAATGCCACAGAAGCAACACCGACTTTATTGCTCTCACATTACACTGAAACTGCAGTAGAACTTGTCTGCTACATGTGTACTTTGGATTCCTTAGTTGTTTGATCACATTGATGAAGGGATATGCAATCAATCTCCTACTAAGACAGTGAGTAGTATTGGCCATAACTCATTACTCCATCAAAGGATTTGGCATTTCAATCGATGGGAAATGATGTGTGATCATTCTAATTTATTATACATCATTTCCCATCAATCGGTGTGCTGAAGCTTTGACATAATAAGTAGTTACAGACACTGTCAATCATTCTTGGTCAAATACCTCTGAATACTGCCATTTGGTGCACCTTCAGCTATTCATCCAAACTGCAAATATTCACCCAAGACATTCAGCAATCAGAGTGTAACTAGAGGTCCATAAAAAGACTCACAAAACTGCTTAGGAACATCTCAAAAGCTTCAAGAACACATGAAACTTTAAAAAGATTATAAGGAAAGTGCACTTAAAAAAAAAAGGCATAAAAATTGAGGAACCAAATCTTTAGTGGAACAGTGTCCAGCTCAGAAAAGACTGAAGTGCAAGCTTCAGTATTGCAGTGGATTTTGGCAGGACTCTCTGCTATGCTGGCCACCTGTTACCACAAGAAGGAGCTGAATTCTGCTGATTTGTGTCAGCACAAATCCTTCTGTCTTCTGTGGAATTGTACGGGCATGTAAGCCCAGGGCACAATTAATCTTTCCCCTACTGAAAAGACTAAAACTCTTTAAATCAGCCCTGAGCCTTAAACATTCCTTCCCCATGCAAAATTCCCTTTAAAGGAGAACTTTTCCCAATCGAGACGTGTAACAACGCACAATCACTGTCAATTTACGTCTTAATGCAAAACAAAACATGCATTCAGTGATAATTTTTCATCTGGACTTACTTTGGGAATCCCTTTGGCCACTACACCTAAAGGCCCCAACACCTGTTTTCTACTAGATCCATACAACATGTAACAGAGGTTCTTCTTTCACAGGAATATATTAACCCATTTAGTTAAAAACAGGGGTCCTCCTTAACAAATCGCTATTCCTTTTTAAACCATGCCTGAACTTCCTCTTTAGAATTTGCCTGTATTTAATTCAGTCTTTGGATATGGCATACACTGTCAACAAAACAGATAAAGCATTTGTGATAGCAAAAAACCCCAATGAAATGTTATCCCAAAACAATAGAACAACTTTCAAAGTCACAAGATTAGGCAAAAGCTATGTGATTAATCCCTGTTGCAAGCCAGCTAACACCTTTAATATAGTAACCCCTCCTGTGATGTATTTCAGATGTCAGACTAGAAGATTCAGCAGACCAGCTCTTGCTCCACTGTCCACATTAACCCACACACCCTCATTCTCCTATGCTTTTCTGGTTTTCTCCCTACAAAAGAACTCATACTGTTCCTCTAATACTCCTCATCATTTTGCCCATCTCCTTCTTCATATGTTGTCTTGTCCTCCAGTGTAACAAACATAAAAGCTACTGCATTGAGTTCCATATAGTATTGGTAAGCTGATACGAGAGTTTGTATGAAACTGCTACATAAAAGCAATACATTGAATCCTTCCTCTCTGCCCATCCATCCTTCCTATACTTTTTATTAGATTTGTCAGTCTAAAATAATGCAATACTGGACAGCTTAATGTGGCCCCTAAATTGACCGGTTTGTTTATTTATTCTGTTACTATGAAATATTTTGATTTTCTTTTCAAGTTGTATTCACCCAGCTCCTGTACACTCTTCCAATCCCCTCACTAGACTCCAGCCTGATCTTCCCTGACTATGGCAGCTCCCTCAGAAAGGCAACTTATTTCAACTCTCAGATCTTGAAAATAAAAAAATATTAATTAAAAAAGATCAAGTTAATGCTTTTTTTTTAATATGCCAGTTTTTTTGAAATATATTTTGGTGAATTTGTTGTGATTTTCTGTAAGAAATATTTCTGACAGAGGCATCAGACAGACTTTGTCAAGCAAGTTTACACTAAAAAGGAGCAATCAACAGCCCATTCAGTGACTATGTACTCACTAATAATTCTGAACTTGCAAACACCAGTTGGAAATTTCATTTTAAGAGTTCTAGTACCTTCTCTTTCAAAAAGAGAACATAAACGTATCTAAAACATACTATATCTAATCAACATATACAGTGTGATATCTGAAATTAGAAATTCAAATAAATGCAACAATCTGCTTGCCAACATCTCCAGACCAAAAATTATTCAGATAAAGTATTTGGTGAATAATTTTGAATAGCAAATTCATTTGAGGAAATCAAAGCAGCTCATAGACAATTCACAAATGAAAAAAAGTTATACATGCTAAATCATTTATTATGAAGTATTTTTCATCTCTGTTCTGTTATTTGTTTTTCCACTCAAGGCAAGGACAACTTCAGAAATAGGCATAAAAAGGCAAAGAAAAAAAAAACACCACCTGTGCTTTTCTTACTTGGCATCTCCAAGTAATTCTTGAGTATTTACCTATTTATTGAGAAGGGAAGAAGTTAAATGTTGACCTACCCACGAAGAAAAATGTCATCCTAGTGAAAAGATTATATACAAAGTTCCAGCCTGATGAGATTGAAAATGAAAGGCCTATAGGCCTCCCAAATGCAGGTCTCATAATTAACAGACTTTCAACTATAGCTGCATCGCCAGGTGCAAATTTAATAAAAGATTATAAATTATAGATGAAGTGTACTTCCAGCAGCTGTTTGTAATCCCAAGCAAAAATCTTCATTAAGATAGTGTTAATGTTGTAAATGGTTATCTATTAATTTAAAGTATTGCAAAATATCAAACATTACTCATTTAGAACACTGTGTTGAAAACCAAGCTAGAAACTTTGCTGCAAATGAGGTCTTAAAACATGAAATTTCAAGTCAGACAATTCAAAGTTAGAATTAATGTCAAAGCTTCTGCAGCCTTCAACAGCCTGTCCTGGGAATCAGACAAGCTCCTCAGGAACACTGCTAAGTACTCCCTAAACTCCAGCTGTAAGAGCAGGGTGTGGAGCTGCTGGAATTCAAGACTGCCACATTTTGTAGATCCACTGACATGCAACAAAAATGTCATATCTGGCACCAGCTTTGCTAGAACTCCTGATCTGAGGAAGATTCCAAACTCAATAAGGCAGAGTGCTAAGCAAAACCAGCTCTGCTGATATACTCAAAAAGGTACAGAAAACCATGTATTTTCTTATATTCATCCCTTTTATACAACTTTAAGATAAAGCAGTTTTGCAGCGATTAAAAATAATACATGGAATATGCCTGACAATCCCCCATTATTGGTGCAGAAATGGAGAGAGATGTGAACCCTTATCTGGAGGAGGCTCCCGTCTTGACCCACAGAGTGTGTGACACCACTAGTGCATAGATCTCTCCTTCAGGAAATCCCACAAAAGCCAGTCTCACTTAAAGCTTCCACCCTGCTCACAGAGCTCCAGCCTCAGAAATGCCATGAATGGAACATCCCCATTTGGTACAAAATTTACCTCACACTGTCAAACATCCATTATCTGTTACATTTTGTGGGATGGGTTTTTACAATGCCTCAACAAGAGAAGCAGCACATGGGAACACCTCCACCACACTCAGACTTGCTCATCAAATAGAAAGACCAAAAAATCCCAAACCAAACCAAAACAAGCCCTCACCAAAAAAAACCACTAAAAAAAACCAAAACCCCTCTATGTATTGGTTTTATACAGTGTATTCTGTGCAGTCCTTACAAGAAGACAGAACCCAACATCCACCATCATTTTCTATTAGAAAAAAATAATCCAAGAAGTTTTCCTGAAAAGAGTTACAGAGAAAGCCTTAGGATTAATCTCTACAATTCATGTTTTAATTCACATTTTTAATACATTTCTAACAAAAAAAAAAAAAAAAAAGAAAAAAAAAAAAAAGAAAAAAAAAAGAAAAAAAAAAAAGACCACCCAGCTGCACGATAAACACTAGATTTGGAAAATCCACTAGGTACTATTAGCTAAATGGCCTCACAGATGCTCAGTAATGATTATTACTTAAATGTGTAGAAATTCCTAGATAAAGCTACCATAAATACATTTGTTTCCAGAAGGAGTTGGTTCTTCAAAACCCCTTCCTTACTTTTTTATATTTAACAATGTTCAGAAGAGTTTCAAATGACACTCAAGTCATGACCAAAGATGTGAGTTGCTTTCAACAGCTGTACTATCTCAGTTCCCAATTATAGCAGAGCTCCCTACTTCTAAAGAAAGTAACCTCCCTTTCAGTTAATTTTCTTTCCCTCCCTTCCTCCAGCTCAAAGGTTTAAACCACTTTACTTTCCCCCTTAAGCAAGAGGAAGTGAAATTCCATTTGATCATCTGCATGATGAATACATGGGTAAAAAGATGCAAAAATTAGTGTGTGTTAAGTAAAATGATCAATAAGCCACTGTAGTATTAATTTAAATTAGAAAACTGTACTGTATCATTGGATCTAAGTCTCTATTTATCCAAAGCACTATATAAGAATAAGTTAATAGATAACTTGAATATTTTCTCTGTCCTTATATACTATATGCACACCTTAAAATCATACATTTTCATGTGTACAGAGAGAAAAATGTACTGTATAGAAAATTATTTTCCTGAGAGTTTTGTGACTAAAATTGTCATTTCTTACTTTCCTGGAAAATAATGCACTGCCATTTTGGAAAAAAATGCCAATAGAGTCAATGTGGGTGCAAATCAATTTTTCCCTCGAATTAAAGCACTGCCAAACACAGTATCTCCAGGGAGAAAAAAATTTATGGGAATTTCACCGGCAAAAATCCAGTACAACTCCAATTATTTGATTGGATTATTCCTTCCTATAGTTCATTTGTATAAAGAACACAACAATTTGGTCCAGACTAGACAAATATATAGGGGAATCAGTAAGAGTAAGAGTAAATCAGTAACAAAATACAGGGAAGCATGGAGATGCTCAGATTATACCATTTCATGCAGATAAAATAATTTTAATTGGGGTAGAATGGTGTGCCTAGGTGATCTTAAATGGGACACACTGTACATCAGCTAAATGAGCAACCAGTTAAATGTTTCTGAAGTTTTTCCCTATTAAATTCTGGAAACAAATCATACTTCCATCAAAAACTGAGTCAAAAAAATAGACTCAAAATATTAATAATTTTTGACAGGCCTTGCATGGTCTGCACCATTGGACATGAAAAATGTGATTAATGTTAATAACAGGGCTCATATGTAAAAGTAAAGAAAAAGTGTAAATCATGGCTGCACAAATGTAATCTTTTATGTATAAGGAACAATAAATTATATACCAAATTGATGTTTTTAACCTAATAACTGCTTGCATGTTATACAATTTTCAATTTTAAAATCACAATACTTTAACCCTTAGTATCAATCCCTGGGTAGTGGTACAATATCCAGTAAATGCAAACTGCATGCTCTTCTTTCAGACATGGCTTCTTTCCTTGACTTAAGGATCTTCTAAAATGTATTAGTTATTCTGCTTTTTTTCCCCAAAAAAACCCCAAATCTGCAGTCTGTAATTAGCCCACACGTGAACCACATGAAGAAGTTGGAAAAGCCAGTAGCAGTCACTTTAAATGACAGATTACAATGACACACAAGGAGCAATTTCAGTGTTTCAAGTTAATAATATGAAAGATTTGCCCTCTATGATACATTATGTTAAAAACCCAGTATGTAGCCATATTCAAATAAGATTCTTATTTAGATCAAAAAGATTAACAACTCTGAAAAAGTCATTCCAAACTATGAGACACCCATTTTCAAAATACAAGTATAAATTTGTAACACATTCATAAGATTGGTTAAGGCATCAGAGTATATTGCTTTGCTTTCCATACCATTTTTTACTTATAAATAAAATGCATATATTTTAAGTTCTAACAGAATCATTAAGGGGATAACCAAGCTTAGAAACAAAATGACCATATTCAAATATTGAACCCATTCCACTTATAACTCTAGTCTTTCAAAAGCAAGGAAATTGAGTTAAGACATATGTTCCCCTTAGCTGCATGTGCCTATGCTTTTCCCTTAGTTAAAAGAAAGCATTACTCTCTACAGTGATTTCTGTTTGCTTCTACAATGCCTTTTTCTTCACTTTTATACAACCTTTATATTATTTCATCTTTGGAGAATGGAAACTGTATTTTGTAAATAACTTTGAAAAGTACTGCCTGATCTGAAGAAGACACAGAATTCTCTTTATTCTTTTACCTTTAGAAAGATTCATGAAATACAGTTAAAAGATAGATTCTACCACAAGGCAAAACAGCTGGTTTCCAAACCCTAGAAAATTTCTGAGGTATTCAAAGCAGAGGTTTTTGTTCAGCCAGCTACAGAAATAAGGGCCAACCATGAAAATTAGATCTCCAGTTAGATTTGGAAACACTCGCTTCCTACTAAAGTTAAGGCATTCTGATCTGCATTTAGATCCCTATCTGCTACAAAGACTACATTAATTTAATGTGTTATAACAAGAAAAATTCATTCTTGCCACAGACATTAAAAAATTAAATTCAAAGACAAACCATTCTTCAAAGGAAACAAGGGCCCCATCTGCTGATGTTTAAACGTACTACATTAACACACGCACTACAGCTCTCCCACAGATAAGGTACTGAAATGAATTGCAAAGACAAATCACCACATTTACTGTACTGCATTCTTCTGGTACCTTTTTATAGGAAAAAAAGAGGTTTTAGGCCCTTAGGTCAATCTTTTTTCACCGATTATGAGAGCTTTTTCTGTGAAAAAGAAATGGAACACTAGGAAGGAAATTCAGGCAGGAACCTGAATTTGCACAGCAAAAAACCAAGGGAATACAGCCAGCCCTATATATAACACAACAAAATTAGCTCTATATGCATGCAATAAACATTTATAGAAAATAATAAACTACTACTCTCGAAATGTCACCTTCAATGCTAAAAACATGAATTATCAAAAGGGTCAAAACCACAACAGAGATATTAAAGCTGAACTCTAAGAGCAACAATGAAAGGAAGCATCTGGGAAATGTAAAAGTCAAACTTTTCTGAAGTTTAAAACATCTTGTTAAAGAGTCTGATAGTTGTTTATTGAGAGTTCTTAAAAGTAAGCACTGTTTTGTTTACAGAAATCCCATACATAGCAGACTTTACATTATGTTGGGATGAAAAAATGGCTGTCAGCTTAATGAAGACAAAACAAATGTCCTTATTATGGACAAGACTATTTCAAACATTATATCAACTAAGAGCCAGCAGCTGAATTTATAATCTCATATGACTATATTCTGCAATAAAAAGGTCCATAATTTTGGAAGTACTAAAACAGCTTTGTTTATATGGCTACAACATAGAAAAGACCCATGCTGGTGTAGCAGGATGAAGCATGTGCCTGATCTCTCTCCCCAAGCCCAGCAGCACAGTCAACAAACCTCTGGTTAAAGCTGGAGCAAGCACTAGAGAAACCTGCTCCTGTTCTTCTCTCCAGGACTAACCAGAAGTGCAGCCAGTGTAAGCTGGGTGTTTAATTACATGAGCTGTCCTACACCCCAGAACTGTAATTCCACTGGGGAGAATTCTGAAATCTGCTTTATCCCTCCTAACTGAGTTTCTGTGCAGTAGACCTTGTTTACGTGTATGATGCTGAAGGTCACCATTGTGCCAGAGTGCAACCACTACAGGACAAAATCCCATAAATTGCTGACTTTCTCAGAAAATAAGAAATGTACAATATATTTCCAGCAAATATTACAACATAATGATTAAAGCTAAGAAAATGTACTAGACTTGCATGCACCTTACAGAATTCTGGTTTTGCTACCAAAATCCTACAAAAGTGGAAATGATTTCCAGCTGGGCAGTGGTCAGAAGGCAATGTATGAAATATCTCACTGCACGGATAAAAACCAATAATTAGACCTCAGTGCTAGTGAATTCTTCAAAAAATATGAATATAATCCACACAGTAAACAACACTATCTTGGTTTTTGACTGCAGAAATTAAATTTAAAGTATTCTGAATGTAATTCTAAGATGTGATAACAAAGTTTAAGGAACAAAACAAAACTATAAATATAACTTCTTTTTCAGACTATAATTAGATTTACTGTGGTTTTCTGTTATTTTCTTATAACTGTTTCATTACTAAAGTTCCTTCCATCGGCTTTTGTATTGTAAACCAATTTAGAGATGTCCACGGTCTGACTACTGAACTGTACTTTAAGCTGAAATATGTTAAATGAGGAATTTGTCCAGTGAATTATCTAGATAACAGTGCATGAGACCAGGCTCTAGTTCCACAGATATGGCATTTTCTCAAAATTAAATTTACCATTTACTTTAGGCACTAGCTTTCAGGTGCTTTTTAATAAAGCATCCTTTTTTGAGCAGGTTGTTATTAGGTTGATCATTATCACTCATAAAAGTGAAAAACAATTAAAAGCTTTCACAAATCAGCTTGTGCAAAAAAGTACCTGTGAAAAAAAAAAGAGCATTCTCATTCTTGATCACAGATAACACAAAGTTACTTTACTATCCCCCTTCATTAGATCATACATCGATCCCCAATGTGATAATCTCTGTTGGGAAAAGTAATTATATCTGCATCAGTTATGAGCATGTTAAAACAATGCCACCACAACTGAACATTGTCAAAAGGGAATCTGCTGCTTTGGGTGAAGCTGATGACAATGAGCTGATCCCACTGGTTACTGCTGTTGGAAAAAGTCAACTCTGGAATCTGCTCACAACTGTGTGTTTCACACCACACACTCCTGTCTCTGGTTCCTCCTAGACCTGGGCTCTTTCAGCTAGGCAACATAGGGGAAAACTGACCCAGCAAACAACGTGGAGAGGAAAGGATCCACCTACAGAACCACACTGAGCAAGGAGTTTCATCCATGGCAGGAGGGGGCAGAACTTCTAAATTCGGAGGAAGCCTGGGAAGATAAAATAACTTCCCCTTTAGCACAGCTGGGACCATAATTTGGCCGTGAACTTGTCAGTTGTGCTTCTGCATTTGTGCAGCATTCAGAAACCAATGTACTTTGAATAGTCCTGACTAACATTCAGTCATTGTGCCCTCCCAAGCATGCCAGTGTTTCAGGTTTGGGTTTGTACATCTGCCTGGGAATTTAATCTCATTGCACAGTAGATGAAGAATAAAACTGGCTAGGAATGATAACATATAGTATTTACCTCAATTGCAATCTCAAACTCTAAATAACTTTTTTAAAAAAGCAAGAATTTGGGATCTTGCCTTTATAAATGCTTCAGTCAAACACTACTAAGTCCAAACCCAGTATACAACTGATATTAGTTCAGCTGGTTAGAGCATGGTGCTAATAATGCCAAGGTTTGATCCTCCTATGGGCTATTCACACAGAGTTAGACTCGATGATCCTTGTGGAAGGGATTCCAGCTCAGAATATTCTGTGAATCTGTGATACAATCAAGATAAGGTGTATCAGTCTTATTGGCTTCTACAGCATGAAACATCTAACAAAATCCCATTTGAAATGAACAGTGTTAGGACCTACCTACATTTCAAGCATCACAGATGAACCAGCAATTCAGGTGGCTGGTTATTTCAATGTTTTACCTGAGCAAACAGCAGTTTTCTACTGCACTACACATATAAAGCTGCCTTGTAAATCTCAGCTACTTCCACTGGCATCATGCATTTAGAACGGCAAATAGTTACACTATTGATAAGCAAACTCATGCATTCTATTACTCTGGAAGACATCTTTTTAAATTAATGCAATGACTTGCTCATAATTCCTTGATGTTTTAAACAGACATGATTTTCATCACATTTTCCCCTTTTACTCACATGCACACACATTGTTTTACATAACATTTCTTACAAACAGTCTCCTATTTTATTTTTTCTTTTGAGAAGCCAGTGAAAATTCTCTGTGGAAGATAAAATATTGAATAATATATATATATATATATACTTTGGATAAACAGGAAATGAACGCTATAGCCTAGCAGAGCTTGGAACATATAATTTTGAAAATTTGGTT
The DNA here is from genome assembly GCF_965231275.1 of Zosterops lateralis. Classification (NCBI taxonomy): domain Eukaryota; kingdom Metazoa; phylum Chordata; class Aves; order Passeriformes; family Zosteropidae; genus Zosterops; species Zosterops lateralis. Next base: position 15,590,121 of record NC_139769.1, read on the forward strand.
AAATGCTCCACAAACATTTTTTAAAAATTTCTGGTTCATATTTTGATCAGTTCAATAACTTTTTCTTCTTTTTTCTGCCTCCCTCAACCCATTGTAACACATTTTAGCTTTATAAGAGAAAACACAGCATTCCAGAAATCTGATTGGCAGACATAAAGGCTGGCAGGCACAGAGAGTGTCTTTTTGATTTAATAACGATGACTTATATCGTTGTTTTGAAAGACCCATGAAACAGAATGGAGCTCTCCTTTCAAATCTAGTATTTCTATACCACTGCTTGTGCTTGGAAGAAGCAGCTCTATTTTGGCTGCTTTTGGTCTCTTTTGGAGGTATCTATTGATGCTTACTAACATGTTAATGAACAGCATTGCAGTGGTGAAAGTACTGGATATGAGGCTTTTTTGGAGCTTATTAATACTTCTCTTTTATCAGCCAGAGGAGATGCTGTAATGTGACACCCAAAAGTGTGCTGCCTCTGAAGTTCTCCCAGTCACTGCTGGACCACAGAGAAAAACAAGAGGCTGGAATGAACATTATCACAAATAAGACTTAGACAGACTTTGCAAACACATAAAAAGGGAAAAGCTGAGACTGAAGTTACAGGATAAAAGGAACGTTCCTGTTACTTTTGTCTTTAGTTAGGATCTCACCCAAAGTCTTTATGTTTCAAGTATAGTACGCTATTTGCCATATACCTAGACTTAATTAAAAGTAAATTTACCCTTTATTTATCAATAGTTCTACAGCTCTAAGTCTCAGGACACATACAGTTTTCTTCCAGACATGTGGAGCTGCTAAAGACTAAACAAAACCCAACAGCAACTAATCTTTTAAAAAGGAAAATATTTAGACATCAAACCCACAGACAAAAAAGGGTTAACTTTTTTTTTATAGGGATGTTGAATTTGAGTCCCCAGGTATGTATGGGGATGTGTGACTTTAAAGTCTGTCTTAACATCTGAGAACTTCAGGTATATCAAGAAAATACTTTAAAAGGTATTTTGTATCTGCATCAGCAATTTGGTCCAAATATTCCCCTCACAGGGAACCATAACTATTGTTTAGGTGATGGCTGGGTGGGAGCTTTCTACCACTCAAAAGATGTGGTATATCTCTTACCATGAAATGACCCTTAAAATTGTTATTGCATTAGATTATAATTGTAGTGTATTTAGCTGTGAAATTGCATGGACGTTTTTGTGCCTCTACATTTGAGAACTCTCCCTACTTGTTAAGTCAAAGAGCATTTTGTTTTCAGTGCTCAGTGCTGAGTATTCGTGGAGACAGAGGCATGCATGCACATGCACACTGTCTCTCTGCTCTTTCACAGAGAATTTACATCTGCTTCTGTTTGGGTTTTATTCTCTTTCAGATCAAGGCTCTCTGCTCTTTCCACATAGAAGAAGCCTTGCAATAACAAATAAGTATGTCCAATAACCTAACTATAATGGAAGCAAGCTCAGAGGAAATTGATAGTGTTGCCAACTCTCATTATTTTCCTATGAATCTTGTGATATTTGCTATTTTTCTTAATGTCCTAACTGTTGAAATCATATGAATAAATGTGAATCTCTGCTTCCATTAGAACAAGTGTCTAGATTTCTCAAACATGAAGTAAAACCTGAAAATATTAACTGAATGTACCCAAGGCAGATAAAACAACCAAAGGTAAACTAAAAATAAATGAAAAATAAGTGGGGTGTTTAATTACATCATTCTAATATAATTTCTTAATTTCAACTCAATATTGAATATTTGGATTGACAACTGAAGCAAATTGGCCAAATTCCTCAGATAAATCCTGGGTACTACACAGTACAGAACAAGGGCAAGAAGAAGGAGGAATTCTTCCATTTTGGACATGGATCAAATTCCCAGGAAAGTGTTTTTGGCTTGGAGATGGTGTAGCAGCCCTAATCAGAGCTTCATTGCCAAGTCCACCATCGCTACCCATGCGTTGCTGTACCACTCTCCCAAAGATTGCTATGGTTCAAGGTCTGGACTCTGAACTATTCAAAACCATTTACAATTTTGTACCTTCAGATATTTATTTTTATCTATGGATCCTACCAGTATAGGATGTGGCCCTTTAAAAGGACACAGAATTTTCTCTCTGTACAAGTAAAATTTCATTTTTATTTTTAATGGCTGTGACAAAACTGTACCTGACCTGTGAGCCAGTATGTAATGGAGAATCCTCCAGCAATACAGAGAACTGTTCACAAAGTGTATCATCAACACAGGATCTGGTACTCTGAGAGGATATTGATTTTTCCACATAAAAATATTTTTTGAAGTAATTAATCATGTACCTAAAATAAATGAAGTTTATGTAACCCACCAAGCTTGCAGCTTAAGCCTCAAAAAGGGTATAGATGCTAAAGACTGGAATGACTGATATTAAGGAAAACAAAGAAGCATTTTCTTAGAAGGATTTTTTAATTGATTTTGTAAACTGAGAAAAATGGAATTATATCCTTACAACACACTGACTCACAGGCCTGCAGTCACAATTGCAGTCCCTCTCCCAGTATGCTGGAATCCCTTCCTTTGGAGCAGAGGTGCACGAAGCCAGTCTGGTCCTCAGCTTCTCAATAACATTAACATGACAGAATTTACTCTATCTCACACAACCTCGGATTTACTGGGAGACAGGTCATGCTTCCTCCACTCTATTTCAGGAAATCTTATTAGTCTACAATACATAGTTCTTCATGCAAATTCTATGAGTACAGAGAGGGAGAAAAACTAACGGAAAATATCTTACCAGATGGAGAAAATTGAAACATTACCCTTGTTTCTTTGCCAGCACAGATCCATTCTGACAGGTTGGAAATGATTTATGGTTTGAGGGGGGGCATGGAGGAAGAGAGTATGGGGAGAAGGAAACATACTTACACCAGCAGAGATATTAATTGCTGTGCAATGTTAAAATCTTTGCATTGTTTTGCATGCATGCAATTAGTTCCAAGAATTACATATGCAGCAATGTTTGCATGCTGATCTCTGCATGAGACAAATAAACCTCGAGTATATGATGCATGTTAGAAATTGCTTTCAAACTACTGTAGAAGACATTTTGGTGAAGAAATTATACAATATGGCAACTCAAAAGCTGCAGTCAAGGAAACAGATTACCTTTGAATATATGAATAGGTAAATACTTCAGCATGTCCAAGATTAATACTAATCATTACTATTTTAATATATAAAATGTTATGGATATTGCTACACAGCAGTGATCAGGCAGATATCTAGTCTTTGTAAATTAAACTCAGATATTTTTCTGCATCTAATTGATTTTTACATTACATTAGGCAGCCAAGGCTGCAACCTTCCATGACATAGTATCTAAATAAACATTTATTAAAATATTTTAATTAGAATAAGAGGGAAAATACAGTTTCCAATTATGTTTTCAGAAGGAAAAAAATATAACCTATTAAGAATTAATGTAAACATAAGTGTAATGTAACATATAAATGCAATAATTATGCCATATGATTTATACAATGGGAGTTATTTCTAATTCCTAAACTTTTAAAAAGGGACTACTTATAGTAATGCATTTATTGCCTCTTGCATCCTTTGGCTTTGCAATAATAAGGGACACTGTAGAAAGTGAACAGTGATTCTACAACCTGAGGCATATCTGTGTTGAGCAAAATTTATCTTATAGATGCACAAGACTTAATGGTCATTAATAACATTGCTCTGCTGGAGCAGGAGCACCTCCTGCTCTAAAATGCAGATGAGCTTTGTCTGGTCTGGCTGTACAATGACACAAGTGAGTGGACTTCTGCCATTTTCCTTGGAATTCTAACTGTGCAAAAAACTTATTCCCAGGGGATTTGGATGAGATTGTTAAGAGGCTCCAAGTGACTTACAATTTTTTGCTATATATATATTCATATACCTATATGCCCAGATATTTTGGCTTCCTCTATTCTATTTTATGGAACAGTGAATTTTAGATCCTGACATGATCTACCACAGGGAGACTGAGTCAGGCACAGTACAGTACTGTAATCTACAGCTTTAAATACTGATAAGTTTCACGCCTTACTGAAAACATACCTTTCTGGATAGTATAGTTCCACACCGCCAGATATATACACATGAAGGGGAATCAGTTTATACCTCCTCACAAACCAGCCAGAACTTGGTGCAGAAGTGAGGGCAGCACTCCTTTGCTTCAGCCAGAAAGTGGCAATCACATGACTGTCACTACAGGGAAGTAACAAGGGAGTCTTCTATGCCTGTTAGCTTAAGACATTTTCAATCACCAAGAGTTACTGGGAGAGTTTCTGTCTGTCATATAAAAATTGGCTCACTGTTCTTGACATTGATACAATCTTACAGAGACACTAAAGATACTACAAAAGTGGCTGGTTAAGGAAGATGGGGTTCCTGCATTTTTTACAGCAGTAATTAATCCTGGGCCATGGAAAGAACTTTTGAAATGGGCATTTCAGTAAAAAATGTGCGCATGCCTGTGTCATGCAAACAGAAATGGAGGCTCCCAGGAAAAAACAGGCTGATACAGCTATATAACCTGTCTGTGTTTCCCTTGATGACTTTTGACTGGTTTCAAGCAAATCTCAAAGTACTGGGATTGGTAAATGAAAGCAGGAGTGTGCCATTTCAGTCAGACATGCAAACACAGTACCTAAAATATCAATTCACTCACTTTGGGTTGTACCCTTTAACGATACATATACTGATTTCTTAATTCAGTCATTGAATATAGACACCTTTATCAGACAAAATTCAGGCATTTTACTCAATTGCTTATTATTTTATCAGTGCTTCTTGTGAACCCCACTGCCTTCCTTTTCCAGAAATTTCTCTTTTAAGAGACTAGAGTTTTTCCAAGAGATCTCCAAGACAGATGTTATTGTTGTGCCTTTCATTGTAAAAGTATTCACAGAGAAGGAAAAAAGCTAGTCCCAATCTAGACCTTCCAGAACTGGATAAGGAGAGTAGAAAAGAACTCATTGTCAGACAAGTAAGGAGATGTGAAGACTTTCCCTTAATAAAAAGAGCACATTTATCTCCTTCTTTAGCTCCAAGAGGCTAGTTCCTATCATTCCTCGTAGCTTTCATTCCCTTCCTTTCCCATCAAGTGTGTAAACTACCAGTCATAAAAATCAAAGGTCTGATCTTCCCCATTCATATCCTCTCATAGACTAGAAGACTGCTACCCTGCTGGCACCCCTCCATTCCAGCTCCAGTTTCAACCACTGCACTGTTATTACATAAAGCAGAAAGCATGAATACATCATACCCATTCTCTCTGCCACTCATTTCAAGGGTTTACTCAAAAACCTCCATGGAATCTACACTCATTTCAAGTTTACACCTTACTACCATCTTCCAATTACTTTCCCCTTTGTTCTCTCCTAAATAACAACAATAGAAATAATAACACCACCACAAATCACTATGTCTTCTTTAAGGCCAATATTTCACAACACAACATGGTTACAGTTAGTAAATTCATATTTAGTTTCCTAAATTAGTAAGCACTTAGATTTTAAATATGAAGTGCTCAGCTGTTACAGAGAACATTTAACAGCTTTAGTCACTTGTTTATTAAAATCTTAGTTTTGGCTCTCTTTCACGTATTTCACTTACACAAATACCATAACTTACTCAGCACAGAATGCCTCTAGTATCTCCATACCACTCAGTAACAGACTTCCTATGTTGCCATTGCATCCAAAATTACATATATAATCCTAAAAATGCCTTCACAGGAGGAGAGGGTAGGATTCAGGCACTATCATTCCACATAAAAAGAAAAAAGAATTGACACTTCTGAAGTGCTTTTTAATCATAATTTATTTTAATTAACATTTGCTATTTTACAAATGTTTTACTGTAAGCACATATTCTCAATGTTTTATGCTTAATCTATGACTAAACTCTGATTTTTTTTTAATGTTCTACATCTGAGGCATCAGAGGCCTTGCAGATTTTAAAGATTAAAACTCTGCTGGGGTTCAGAGATATCAATCTCCATTTCCCTGAGTTAGCACTGATGGACTTGAATATACCTTCTTTTCACGGGACTTGCAGTATGTGGCAGTTTTTGCATGTTTATTTTTAAGGCAGTTACAGTATAAGAGATTCATTTTGGCAGTCATGTTATCTTCTTTTTTACCACAGTGGTAACAAATACTGTGAATTTCCAGCAAGAAAATCCCTCCAAGTTTTCAGGATTTTTATCTTCATACTTATCATAGAACTTGTAAGTACTGCTGCTGTAGATGAAGATTTGTAAGCCATTGTGTGGAGCAGCTCCCTTCCAAGTGAGTTATGTATCTCTTACAAAACAGTCATGGAGAAGTAAAAGCTCAGAAATAATACACTGCATAGTGGCATTTTTGGCAGTCACAGACTTCTCAGACCTGTACAATTTACCCAGTGATTGCATTGTCATTATAATAGGTAATCATTAGATTTATCTTTTATATCATTTGTAACATCTTACAGTATTATATGTGCATTTATGTAGCCTCATTACTGCCAGGAGTCCTCTTTAACTGAGATGATAAGTAAATAAAGTAGAAATTACACACCAACAGGAACCTGGAATATGTTGTTTTACTGTATGTCTGAGCTTCCTTTAGCAACGCTAATCTGTGCAGCAGTTACCATTATTTCTACCTCACTGAGCACTTCCTAATTGCTGTGTTATTGCTTGTGAAGAAAATATATCATTGAAGTCCACAACTTATGACTTGTTGCACATCTATACGTGGAAGGAAAAAATCTTCTCATTTCATCAGACCTTAATAGGTTTTGAACAGGATGATCAGCTGAGGCTGTTTTTCTCTTGCAGATCTGTTCATTACCGTTTCATAATGTCAGTGGCTCCTTCTAACAGTCAAGATGCATTCATAATTTATTCAGAAACCTGAAAATATTACTAAACCAAATCTACTTAATTCTCTATGAATCAGCTCAGGCCTGTTTTGGTAGCAATTTGTAATGAACAACATTTGTAAGCCCAAAGGAATCAGTATTCCTTTTTAGTTGTTAATGTTTTATACCCAATTATTGGTCCACTGCCAGATAATGATCCATAGAGCATTAGAAATGTGTATTAATATTATCTTTACAAGTGCAATAATACTCAGTGGAGGATAAAGTTTTGATGGACTCCTCTCATGTGCTAGTTAAAGCTCTACATTGTCTGGGAAAAAAGTCTGCATTAGCACTTTGTTCTGATGGGACTGCTAAGGACAGGGTGACCTTCAAAATTTGGCAATATAATCAAAATGGCAAACAGCAGCCACTGAAATTAACACAGAAAATAACTTCAGCATTTTTTCCTGTTCAGAACTACTGAGATGTCACAGCTATGCAGAAAGCAGACCTAATTAAAATATTTTAGGAAAAAACAAAATACTCTGCATTCTTCCAGTTAAAAGTAAGCGTGATGAGACTTACATCTTTTCATGAGCAAGCCAACACTCAAGAATCCCTGAAAAGATGATGAGCCTTCATTCAATGGTCAGACTGCAGTATTCTTCTCTGTTTTGAATACTGAGTATTACTTACTTCTACAGGATATCTGGGGTAAATTATATGAATCATTTTAAGAACTGCATTCCATAGATTCTATTGGGATAATAAGGTGCACTTAATCCTAAGAATAAATATTTGCCATTTCTTTGTCTTAATTCATAGCCAAGATGTAGCTGCATACAGAAAATAAAAAAGCCAAACACAACTCTTGTAACTTAAAGAGGCTTCTGCACAAAACAGAGAATTTTGGAAAGTAAGAAGAAGAAAGTCTAATGAACATTTCAAACAGAACTCTGCCACATTGATTGTGTTAATGATGGTAGAGCTTCGGTACACTGAGAAACTGTTTACAAGTATATTATTATGCCATTCCCAAGCAGTCTGTATCACAACACTCTTGAAGCTGAGTGGATGGGATTTTTTTTTTTTACTATTAAGACCCCAGAGAACTGAAAAAACTAAGAAAGCCATTCAATAGTTAAGGTTCCACTTAAACTCCTGTCTGGTTTTTTTTCACAAATATATCACCTGTTTCTCTTCTCACTTGGAATGAATAAGCAATAGAGAGAACATGCAAATGTATTTGTCAGCACTAGAGATCAGCCACAAGATTTTCATAGTACTGAAAGACTAGAAGACCTTTACTAGGATCTCTCTAGAACACCTGGGAAACTAATTGCCATTGCCTATCAAGAGCATTAGGATCCTGGGTGTTTTTAAAAACTCCAGTAGGTGCCTCTACATCTTCAGGAGCTTAAATATCTTGTAAAATTTTCCATAAGGCCCTCAGCAGGCAGCCTCAACAGCCTCATATGTTCTTTGGTACAGGCAAAGAGCGATAAATAACAATGTGTTTTGATCAGAGCAGTAGCAAACATTCAGTGTCTTATATATTCTTTTCCCTTTTACATGGAGAAGTTGATGACAGAGCCAGGTATTTCTTTGATGCAAAGCTATTTATTTTCAAAAATATTTATGTCCTGTTCCCCTGATCGCAGTGGGAAAACAGCAGATGCTCAGTGCAGTGTGTTGCTTTTCTCTAGCCTGTGCTGAAGGGCTCCCTCCTACCTTTCTTTCAGGGTCATATTGTTTTCATTTCCTGCCCATCCTCCCTCTGCCACACTGGCTCTGTCTCCTCTTTCTTTCATCTATGGCACTCAAATATCCTCATCCTCCTCCACAAGGATGAATTTCCCAGTTTCTGTTCCACAATGAAAGTCCTTTCTTCACGTAGGTCAGCTCCTGTCTAGTCTAGCCTTAGCTTATATTTTCAGGGGTCTGTGGCTTCTAATGTTTATCCTAAATGTATGGCAGCTCTGAGATACAGCAAGTTTAATCAACTCCCCATGTAATAAACCGAACAGGTAACCTTCATGTAAAGCTATAGGTTATGCACTTTTTGAAGATCCTGTCAACATCTAAACAGCTTTGAACCCAATACACTAAAGATTTCACTATTGCGTTCACATTTCAAGGTATATTTTAACAAAATGCATCTCATTAAAACCTCGTGTACTAGCATTTTATACATCTCGAGACTCATGAGAAAAAATTTTACTCTGAATTGCAACAACCAAGTTTCTTGCTACTTTAGTTCCTAACATTAGCATTGTATCCTCTTTTCAAGATATTTTACCTCAGGAAAAGAAATTGATAAGAAGAAAATTATGTCAACCAGGAGATTCAAGTGTATCATGGGAAGGTGCAGATCACTGCCAAGCTCTCCCTAGAAGGAGTATGTAAATGCAAAGCACAAACCCAGCCTGGAGTACATTTTGATCCATCTGACATTGGTAACACTTATAGTGGCATAGCTGAGTCTCCGCTAGTGCTGATGTACACACAATGTAGCTGATAACACAAACCATGGACATTTCTCCAAGAAATGGGTTCACACTTAGTCCTGCCACAGATTGCTGCAGTGGAAATCACAGGAACCTCCATCCTGCACATCAAATACTGCCATCAGTAAAAGCACCAGGAATCAAAAACATAAATAAACCCTTTTTTACCTGAGGCAAAAGCCAAACCTTGCTACTATAATACCCAAATGGGTATAATATCCAAATGGAAATAATTAGTCCTTGGATTTTCAAGTGTAAAACCAAATAGGTTACTCTACATGCAATTAAAATTATACCATACACTGACAGTTGTTAAAATTTCAGGTCGTAAGCACCTAACACCTAACAGAATATTGGTGCTTGATACTGCACTCAAATATTTTATAAATAATATCTGAGAATATATAAATCCATTCATCCTTTGGAAAGTTCCTCAACAGGCAAAAAGCACCTCTCCTAGGCAGAGAATGCTCTTGCTATGCCACTATGATTTAGTATCATGAAGCATCTTAGAAATATCAATAACAAGCTCTGGTTACTTCAGTCACTTACTCTCATTTTGAAGACATGTGAATATGACTCTTTTCAACAAGGAAACAACATCAACATCACCTGCCATAACTCTTCTTGCTTTAGAGAGTCCTTATCAAAAGTAATGCTGAAAACCCCCTGGCATTAATTGTTGCTATGCTTTTTTAAGGGCTGATCTGAAGATCAGAGAGAAACCTTTAAGTAGGAAGAAGCCTTTTGTTTGATGATGTTTGGGCTCAGCATGACAGCTACTTTTTCTTATGTCCTGCTTTTATTTTGAATGCAAGATAACAACAAAATTGCAGTTAGACCTGGATAATAAGTGAAAAATGCAGGGAGTTGAAACATCACACTTCTCATTAGTGACAGTCTGCCTAGCAAAATGAAAGGAATCATGAGCTGTAGTTAAATACTACTTCAGCTTAACCCTCCACTAGTTATCAAGTAATTTCATGAGGATATTTTCAAGAGGGAAAGTCAAATTGACAGCTTTATATGATGAAGATATGTAGAGTAGTAGGAGATAACAAAGTTTATTGTTTCAAGTAGGCTTTTTTCCCTTCCCCTTCTGGAACCCGTTAGTAATTAAAACATCAATCGTCAATCTGGTCACGAGACATTTGAGCTTGATTTAGTTATGGATTGCTTTGGTTTTGAACCAAGAACAACAATGACTACATGGATGTTCACACTGCCTTTTCTGTTATCCTTCCTGAGTATTCTCCTGCCCATGTGAGTGGTGGGGACAGAAATAGAAAAAAGGGAAGGAAAAATAAAGAAAACAGACAGCAAAAGAACTGCCTTCAAAAGGAAATAAGAAAATTACTTTAAAAATCAATAGTTTGTGGACAGAACTAAAATATGTAAAGGTCCTGGAGACCAAACATTAAGGAAAAAGATAAAGGGTGATGGAGCAAATATGGATATCAAAACCAGTCAGGGCTGCAGCATGTTTGACACCAAAAGAAAAGACTAAATTCTCTAGTGCTGCAAATAACCAGCGAACAGGAGTCAGTCATGGCCAAAATCTTTTCCCTGGCCATCAGCTACTAAAAATCCAACAAGCCACTGGGGAATTCCATCAAATGAAAATAGTCTGTTTCCCGTACTCACACACAACTTGGGGACCAAAAGGTTGCCATCATAAAAGAAACACAAAAGCCTTTTTTCTAGCAGTGTGATGAAATTGTCTGCTCAGAATCCACAACATTCTTGAACAAAACCAAAAGAAAAAGAAAATACAAAGCTATATTAAGACGGGGAAAGAATTAAGTACCTAGTTTCAGGCACCCTTCCGATCCTTAACAAAAGTTCTAGTTTAGTAATCAGAGCTCCAAAACAGTAAAGCAAAAGCAAATAAATTAATAAATAAATACCTAAATTATCAGAGGCCTGGAAAGATTCCTTATAAAGAACTGATGCTTTCAGAAAGGCCTAATGACCAGATCTGGGGAGAAAGCAACTTTTCATTTCCAAAGTAACTTGGGCCTTGTCTACACTTCAGATGCAAAATCATCGGAATCCCTGGACAGACTCTCATCTCCAAGGAGTGTGGTGCAGACACTGAGCTAGACCATGACCCAGCAGCAAATACTGCATGACAGCACTGGCCTGAGTTACTGTGTCCTATCAATTTACTGTTCAAGCGCAGGCTACTGCATCTGCACAGCACCACAACGCTTTGCAGCAACATTGCAGCCTGGCAAATTCAGCACAATGTGCACTGCAGCATCTATTCCCACACACAGATTAGCTCGTGTTTCATTGCTCTGGGATTAAATTTTGGTTGCTGACAACGTTTACAATGTGTGTGTTAAGATATAGGAAGACTCCTAAAAAGTTTGAGAAAATTGGTCACAACTTTTAGCAATTTTTATGAGTAAAAACTTCAAAGGCAAGGTTACAAACAAAATAGAGACCCTTTACACAAACTGTTGAGCAATAGCAGTTCATCTGGAGCTGACTGGAAATGTGGAGTTGACAAGAATGGAAGGGGGAAATGCAGGTAGAGGAAGCACACTGAGGCAAAGGTATACAAACATAGGAGCTACTGAGAAAATGGAAGAGGGAAAAGTTTGTATTTACAAAACACCAGAAGAATGGACATGTGGGTCAAGGGGTTAAGTGCAGGTACCTTGCAGCATGCACATGCAAATCAGTTCCAAAAGACATTAGTTTAAATGAGAAGTATGATTGGGAGGGAGGAAACCTCTCATTCTACCATAAACTTCTCCCTATTTCACTGAAGCATGAACACAGAATAAAGAAGGGGGTTCAGTGAAAACCTCATTATTAATCAGCCCTGTGGATAATACAGTATGTATAACCCCTGAGATTCACACAGGCACCTGCCTCCAGATTGGCTGTGAATGGGACAATTTATCATAAATGAACATGTAGGAGTGGGGGAAGACACAGTGGTCATTGCTTGCACTGGAATTTATGATGGAAAGGAAAGTTAATTAAGTTCTGTGGTCAGTGCTAAAGGGAAAAAATAGAAGATCTCCCAAATGCAATTCCTTGCTGGAACAGATATTTTGGCAGAACTTGCTAATTACTGTACTAAACTGTTAATTTGGCAAGAGAGAACTAATTTTATACCAGTAAGTTTTCAGGGAAAAATGCATAGAAACAGAAAAGTTGTGTCATCTGGACTTTTATTGTCAAAAAAAAAGTACACCTGGCATACTCTAGCTAATACCACAAAAGTATAGCACTTAACTGAGTGACAGAGTGTGAGCAATAGCAGGGAGAGGAAAGTAAGAGGCTTCTGAAATAAACGGAAATGCTCTAGATTAAAGAAAAATGCAAGGTAACTATATGTGTAAGCACATTTGGCTTCCACAATTCATAATGCAGGATAATTCCATGAGAAACACCAAATTAATAACAGGGCCATTATTGCTTTCTTATATATTTTAGAGAATATTAAATATTCTCATTATTGCATTCTTATATATTCTTAAATAAATATATACATCAAAGGGATAAATAATCCTTTTTAAGAACCTAAATCCTCAGGACAAGACAGACACCAAGTACAATGATTTAGTCAATATCCACTCCAGCCACATGACCTTTACTATCTACACCATCCACAGTTCAAGTGCCTTACCTGCCTCCAGTTCTGAAGCCAATTCTAAAACACTTCATTAGACATGGGCATGAAACAATGCAAGGATGTGCATTCACATGTGCCAGACACAGTTACAGACAAGAGCTTTGCTTACAATAGAATATGGGCCAACAGCAAGAACAAGGAGTGTTTCTGGTTATTTTTCCACGCTATTTACCCCATTTTTCATCTGCACCTCCCTGGTGGAGCTGCATTTCCCCTGAAGAAGAAGCTGATCATAATCCCAAACTCCTGCCACCATACCAGTGCTAAGAATTGGCATTCAGCAGTGAATTAGTGCAAGGCAGGAAACAAAAGTGTGCACACCAGTCACTATAAATAAAATCTGTAAGCCACTGCTGACCAACTATTACAGGCAAACAGGATAACCCAGTAGTCAAAAAGATCTGAGATGAGAAAAGTCCTGGATAAGCTAGCCAGTGAAACAGATTCACAAAATAAAGGGGGAGCTTTGCAAATTTATAGTAGATAGGTGAAAATGGGATCCAAAATATAGCAAAGTGTTCTTTGCTGCACAAATATGCCCTCAAATGAAAAAAATCTAGTCCCTGACCAGGCAGAATATCTTCAAAAGCTACAGCATGACAACTTACTTATAATAGCTCATCTAAGTAAAACAAATTGTTAAGCAGCTTCCCAAGACAAGCATTGGAAAAAAAAAAAAAAAAAAAAAAAAAAAAAAAAAAAAAAAAAAAAAAAAAAGCGCCATTGATTTATGAAAGGAGAGCAATTGTAGTTTTTCTTGTATCTACTTGCTGTGTTCAGGCAAAAACTCTTTATTGGACTGTCTTGATCCTTTCAACTTCATTAAAACACAAGCTCAGCAAATTAATTTTTGCTAACAGATGATAAGTGCATGCTAAGGATGTAAAAATCCATCCCTCAACCCTGATGTGCAAAGAAAACAGGGAAACAGACTTCTGTTTCAGTTTTACCTATAAATAAAATTTTAAATTTGGAAAAAAAGCCTCAAAAACCAATACAAATACAAGATTTAAAAAGCCAACTTAAAACTAAAGCAAACATTCAGCTACAGTGGATTTAGTAAGGGAGGAATGATTTTTGTTTAATTTTTAAGCCTTTAATCCTTTTCAAATTAAGTTTTTTTCCATAAGAAGCAAAATGCATTGACAAGAATACTTGGTATCTTCAAGTATGCATTTTTTTAGGATATAACACTTGATTTTTTAAAAAAGAAACCTTTACATACTTCAGGATATATAGTAACATTATTAGTATAAAACTTTACTAAATTACATCATTTTAAGTTAATGATAAATTGAAAAATACATGGGAAACTATATGTACATTTAGTGAAAGGATTTGTCCCTCTACTTCATTTTTCTTATCTGAAATCGAAATAGAGAATTTGTTGCCTAATTTTAATTCATGTCCATGCTTTAAACTTTGTTTTTTACTTGACTTTCAATGACTACAGTATATGAAACCAAAATATATTCCTCTTTATACATATTTTATAATTTGTTTCAATTTGCATCTTAAAAGGTATTTAACTTTTTTCTCCTGGATCCTGATTTCAGTTAATGGCAGTAGAAGAGTCACTGTCCTTGATATAGAACTGTTTAGTAAGAAGGAGTCAAGGCTAGAGGCACATGAGAACATGTCAATCAGATGTAATTGCTCTCTAAAAGAAACCCTATCAAACTGGAAAAAAAGAACTAGCACCGGACACATGGATTCACTACAAAACCTAATCTACTAATGAGCTCAACTTGTTATTTTCAGGCTCACTATTCAAAAAATTGAACATAAGAAACATGATAGTGAAGGACAATTTTGCTTAAATACTTGTAGAAAATATTTACTACAGGTGGAGCCAGTAATGCACCCTGTAGCTAAGATTTCCCAGCCCTTCCCATGACACTTCCCTTGGAACTACATCCAGCTTTAACTGCTTGAGCTGAAATTTTCTATACAAAAGGGCTACAGAAACATCTTTCTTCATTAACAAAGCATATGCCTAATTCTGTGTTGGCAACCTACTACACTTAACAGTTACCATCCCTGACCACAAGAGTTTATGCAGTTGATTTAAAGAAATGTACCTGATGCTGAAATCTGAGAGCATAAATTGATATGCCAGTTTGATCTCTATTGAGATCAACGGGGAGGGAAGAGTACAACCCCCCCCTTGTTCACATTCTAATGTCCTCATCTACTTCAGGTTGTAAACCAAATGCCCAGTAGTGCTGGAGGGTACTAAGTATGCTCCTGATGTACATCTTCTCATTTCTTTTCCTTCAGCAAAATGAATTCTTATGATCCATAGCAAAAAACAAATATTATCTCATACTTGAGACAGATGAATGTCTGAGAGCTTCATTTGACTCCTCCTTTACCAAAGGATGTTGAAAGTTCCTTTGAGAAGCTTAGATGTAGATTCAATTAGTAAATGCATGAATTTAGGAAGCAAATATTATAAAAGAAGATGGATTATTTATTGTAAAGAGTAGCACTGGTAAGAAATCAAGCACACAGACTTGAAATTACAAGTCTGGGATTTTCATGAGCTGGGTCTTGCTTACATCATAATGTTAAACCAATCAGATCAGAGGTTCTGAAACACATTTTTCTCAGGTCACCTTGGCAAAAAAATGGGTTATGAAGTAGTGCTTCTTATGAGACCCAGTGATGATTTTTATTTTTTTTTTTTTTTAATTTTGCCACTGTAAACAATTTTAGTCACTAAGGGTAGTGAAAACACCTTTCATCTCTTCTGGTTTTTTCCCTAGGAATTCATTTTTGTTTAAAAGGGCTAAAGTTCAATTGAAGGTGATGAGTAGCTTTAGAGACTTGCAGTAAAGCGTCTTCACTACACAGAAATGTCCTCTTAACCTATTCTGAATCTTCTAGCTATAGTAATCTGTGACTGCATTAAGAGCCCAAGTGGCTGAAAAGAAGAACATGCCCTTTGTGTCCCGAATGTCTCATTTGTAACTTTTGTAAGTGTTAAAAGCTTCTACACCTGAGCAAAATCAAGAGGAACTCTAGCAGTAAACATAAAGATTATCACATACTCCAATAAGCATTCTGAAAAAAAAAATACCAGGTCCTGAGCAACACAATTCCTGGGAAAGTCTGTAACCATCATTCTGTGGTTCAACCTTCTCTTTGTAAAATGGACATACAACTTTCCCCTTCTACAGGTTTCACAAAAATTAATGTATAACATTTGAGAAGCATTTTGCATGACAGTGGTGAGCAACCCAGATAAGCCTATGTGGAAGTGAAATTTTCTCTAATTAGGGCAGAATACAAGTATTTCTTAGATAAGTTAAGGCCACACATGAAACAATGACACTAAAATGCTGAACCCAGAGAACATAACCCATCTGTGCAGTGAATGAGGCAGTGGTCCTGTAGGAAAAAAACCAGCATGTGATCCAATAATTAAAGACTGTTCATGAAACACTGCCACCAAGCAAGGAAATGCTTTTCCAAGGAGCAACTTTAAAGCTGGCATTTCCTGACTTGAAGATTTTGTTTTGCAACTTTAACATTTTCAGTATTTCTTACACATAATATAGGCCCACTTAGAATAAGCGTATGCATATATTAGATGAATATTTTCTAAAAATCCTTTAGCATTTCCTGGGAAAGACTGCTTCTTCTCCTTCCATCCAACAAACGATATTTTAACAATTATACAGCTATAAGGACTGCTTGAAGGAATTGTGTAGTTCAAGATTCTTGGTTTAAAATTTATGGTGCAAAGAGCAGACTGGTTTATGTTTGCAGAAAACAAAGGAAATCAGAAGAAAAAATGAGGAGGCTTTTCTGCTTTCCTGACAACACACTTCTATTATGACCCCAACACTCTCTAATATCCATCCCTAATACCCTGTCATGCTCCTGTAAATGCTAAAAAATGCTGTAATTTGCATGAGCTTGTATGCTACACATTTTTATGTCAATGCTAACTCACTGGGAATGACAGAGGCTCAGTTTGTAATCCCAGATGAATGTGTAAAGGACAACTCAACTGAATACTGCATTAGGGCATAGAGTATAAACTGTGGTGTCTACTAGTAAAACCTAACCAGTGCATGCAGCTGTTAAGCAATGCAGTGCAAAGAAGCTTGTGTGGTGACTCTACACACATGCATGGACTTCAGTTTTTTGAAGACTGGCCATGCCATGAAGCAAAAATACACCATGCACAGGAGAGCTTTTCTCTTAGCTCCAGTTCACATGAGGCTCATTTTCTAGAATTGAAGAGTGAATTTTTAGTAAGTCATGTCACCAGCTAAGTGCATGCAAAACTCAGTTTGTTCCTCTATAGTTCCTCTACACCCGTGAAACATCTGACAGAAGTTAGTTTTGAGAATCACTAGTCAGGTGCAAAAAATCCATTAGCAGACAAAATGCTTGTCTGAGACCTAAACTAGCACTCACAAAAGTCAGTTGGCAAGGGATTTGATTTCCATATGAACACTTCCCCAGCCCACAGGCTACTACAAAATCAAAAAAATACTACAAAATCATTTCAGCTATATTTGTATTATTTACAGGGCATGCCACAAAAAGAAAGACAGAATCCTTGAGATTTCTGAGCTGTTTGGTATCATTCCTATGGCATGTCATCATTCTTTTGGGTACCTGGTAATTTACAGAAGTTAGAAAATGAAATGTCCTTCCAGGCAGGTTATGTCACAAAGTGGACAACTGTGTGTTCTTGCACTTTCCTCTTAGGAATATACCTCTGGCTGGATTCATAGACAGAATACTGGAAGTAATATTGAGTAATATTATTGACTGCCCCTAAATGCCTTTGGAAATGGGGATCTAGGGAACTGGTTACATAATTTAAGCTTAGACACCCACTACAGTGATCAAGCTAAGCACTTGTACTGAACAGGAACAATCAGAAGTCTTTAGAAAATGTTAATAAAATTAGCCTTTTGGGTGTACCATAGAATGAACTGATAATCAAGTGAGGAAGTATATGGCACAGCATTAAGGTAGATTGGTTACTTCTTTGCTGTACCACTGCTGTTCCATCCCATTTGTGTCCAGTACCTGTGTAAGAAACCTCACAGATTTATATGACTCTGGCTTAGTGGAGAGTTGTAGTAAACAAAAACATAGCAAGATGTGAGGGTGATGCAAGGTAGGAGCTGTTTTTCAGGTCATCAGAAAGCTGGGAGGTGGAAATTATCATATATTTCATGTCTTCCTCCTAAGATACATACCTGTCAGGTCTCCTACAGGGTAATCTTTCATCTCCACCTTCATGAACCTGCACACCAAGGAGCTGCCCAGCAGGTCCCTGTGTCCCCAAGCCAGTGCAGCTGGCACCAAGCACCACAAGGCAGGAGAATTGATGCAGCTCTATGCAGCCCTGGAAAATTATCCGCTCTCTCCAGACTGCTTCATAGCAAAAGGAGCTTCCTATGCCAGACCTAAACAAGCAGCAGCCCGCTTTCAACAAAAATAACACAGAGTCACCTTTCAAAATATGAGAACATAATCATGTTTAGACACCAGCAGATCTCTGAGATCCCATGCAGAATTCATATGCTCCTTTATGTTTGCTTTTAAAGAAACATAGATCTCTACTTCTATAGGATCACAGAAGAAAATACAAACTTATTCTGATACATTTTACAAACAGTTCTGATACATTTTACATAATAACTTTATATGAGCAACAGATGTGATTTAATAGAAGCCAACTGTCTGCTTTTCCACACAGGAATCAGAGGGTTTGAAAATATCTTCATTGAAAGAGAAGGTGGGAGGGAAGGCAACAAATCTTCTATTGTCTGATTGCTGTAAAATATGCTATCATTGAAATACATTTAACTAGTCATCTTCTGTTTGGGGAATTCACAGTGACTGAGTTCCAGTTCATTACTTTGAGGGCTGTGGTGCTATTGTTAGGGTCTCAAAACCAGTAAGATGGCCTAACCCCAGGTTAGAGAGGCTACAATAGCAGAAAGGCAATTATACTGCAGGAGAAATGTTGTCCACTAATCAGCTAGCAATCAATTACTAGGAAGAGAAGATAACCCTATTCCCACTCAAGCTCTTCAGTATTAATAGTGCCATCATGTAATTACTTTAGGCATGGGCAGGTGCATGAAAGGACAGACTCTATAGTACACTGCGTCTAAGATTAATGAGTTCTGTCAATTTGCCCAGCAGACATCTGATTCTTCAGCTTTATGTAGCCACTAGTTTTACACATGCCTCAGGGCTTTTTTTCTAAAAGAAGCAACTACTAATTTAAACAGATCTAAAAAATACACATATTTGAAAAATCCCTTATTTTACCAGTAAGACTGCACCAAAAAGATTTCTAATGTGATTATTGATATAGCAGGTTTCCTTATAACACTTATTCTTCACTTTAGTCAGAGTAATGAATGAAACACAAGGTCCTACAAGCACATAAAACCTTCTAGAAAAACTGACAGCAAACAATCCTGCAGTCACAACATCCTGAATTTCACTCACACAATCAATTTCAATAAGTAAAAAAAGAGAGAGAAAAAGAAATGTTTCAGTAAATAAGTCACTGCTCAGAAACCAAGACAAAGCAAATACAGAAGCACTTTCCTGCTAAGTTAGCAAACATGCTGAATGAGCACATCTGCCAAAAGCAGAATCATTCTCTGTGACAAGCTACAGCCCACAGAGTTAAGTCAGAATACGTAGGCCTATGGGTCAAGAGAGAAACAGCTTAAAATAGAATTTCTAACTGGAAAGTAGTTTCTTTTTCCTTTGAGTTACATCTACTGGAGTAAGCAGTAAAAGTCAGTTTTTAAAGAGTTTTTAAATGAAAAACAAGCTATTTTTAGAAACATCTTCTGTGTTTGAGAATTGCATGAAAAACTCCCATCCACAGAAAAATATTACTTATTCAGGATTTTAAGAGATCTTCACTCTTACTAAAACCCTGTTTCAAGAAGTTACTCAAACACTTGCTTAAACCTCTCAAAAATAATCCGAGATATTTAAAGTCATTTAGCTGCTTAAACATGCAGACAGTCTCTCAAAGATCCTCTTAGACATCTCTCTGAAAGTTCAGACTCTTAAATACCTTTGAAAATCTGGCTCAAAGTACTTGGCTGTACACACACAGCCCTCAGGAAATAGCATACTGATCTCCATTTGTATTTTTAAGTGCAGCCATTCAATAATAACAATAAAATTATATTAAAAAGGGGAGCTAGACTCAAAATCAAAAATTCAAATACAGCAGCTATGGAGGTTACTGCTCATCAGCCAAATTGTATTAACTACTAAGATCCACGTCTGTGAATTGCAAAATCTTAACCTGCTAAAGGACGCAGGAATGATGAAGCATTAACTTGCTTTTCTACCACTGACTTGGGTTGAATTTGATCCTAAAGCACCAGTGCAGCTTCTGAGGCATCAGTCTCATTGGTCTCAATGGTCTGGAAACAATCTTATTTTCTTTTTGCTTTCCAAAATATTTCTTCCAAAAACTTAACCCTTTAAATATGAACCTAAAGCAAAAACTTGAATTTTTTTTTCTCAAAGCTTTTCTGTGACAGGTACAAGAACTGACCTATTTACTTCTCTCCAAAGTCAACGTCATCCTATTTGTTCCTTTTCTGTCACTTCTGTTTGATTATGGAAAACAGCCAGAGGTACCTGCTTTTTTACCTTCCATTTAATGTCACAACTGACCACCCATGAAATCTTTCTCAAGACTACATTTATTGGATACTAGATTCTGCTAATTAATTCTCTGGATTAATTTCTTCTGAAGTAACGTTATCAATTGTTTCCAGTAAAGAAAAAGCAGGCCACCAGTAACTTGATTTTCACATAAATGGATTAAACTTACACAAATGCAGTGGCTGAAGATATCATTGATCCATGTTCATTGGCTGCTGCTGCTGTTTCAGTTGTTATTTGATATGGCAAAGGACAACAGAGTGGGAAATGGTTTTGATCTGAAGCAACTGTTCCTAAGTAGATACCAGCAACTCTCACAATACATAACTTCCAAAACATATTCTATGCACTGAAAAGCACTAATCCCTAAAATTGTAACTATTTCTGGAAGTCATGGTTTGATCCATAAAGATGCTCAAGTTCACAGAAGACATTTCAATTGAGGCTGCTCAGTATGCAATAAAAATGTGTGGGAATTGCCAGGGGGAGGAACAATTCTACAAATTGAAAAAAGGCAAAAAAAAATTAAATGTCCTTGAAACTATGAACTGGATATCATCAGTTAATGACTTAACATAGAATGGGAATGACTGGTGCACTAGTCAGCATTAAATGTTAAGGAGAGACCTTCAAAGACATAACGAAAACTTAGGGATACCTCTCTTTCTGAAAGCCAGTGGGAAATCATCACCAAACTTGGTTTTTTTAATATATTTGAAAATATCCTATTTTCAATTTTTAGTAAAGATACTATTGGAAATACTGGTTTGGTGTGTTGTATTTGTTATGTAGTGAGTGTTGCATGGTGTCATAAAAACCAGATGTCCACTTTTGAACACTTTTCTTTCTTGACTTCTCTCAGCTTTGACCACAAAACAAAGCTGAGTAGTTTTAGGGCTTCTTCAAATCATGTCAGCTGACAAGATGTTCAAAGGGTATCAGAGAGGCTATTCCTTTCAATCTTGCAGGGTGGGAAATGGACTGGGCTGGAAACAGAACTGACTTTTCTATCTAAATTCTGCTCTTGTGCTCTCTCTTTACCATCATGACTTGTCGCTGACAGAGTAGGCAGTTTTTAGCAAGAAGGTGCAGGAAATTAAAGTTCAAGAAAAGGAATGAAAAGTGAATGGAAAACAAATCTACAAAGCTTATTGAAGATACTACTGAATCCAGACAAACAGGATTTCATCTCATTGAGTTTTATGTTTGATAGCAGGGATTCCTAAATTTATTTCAGTCAGCTACTGTCATGAGCAACACGAAATCAGATAAACTACTATCACTTCCTCTCTCATCTTACCTCAAAACTTTCTGCTGTATAACCTCACTCCCTCTGGCACTGAATACCAACACATGCCCTTAGCTAACTGCACAGGTTATCTACCCCTATCTAATCTTTCCATACTGGTCTTGCCCATACAACTTCATTCCAGATCTATAGGTTTTATTTCTTGTGAGGTTCCTGCAGGTGTTGTCAATGCACCAGAACATGCAGAGCGAATAGAAGCCCACAGGCACAGAGTACAGCTCCATGCCTGGGAAGCAGTTCCCACATCACCTCCTCACTGTGGGAATGAATTTCCACAGATCTGCCTGGGACACTCATAGGCAAATTCTCATTTATTTTGCATGTCTCATTCCCAGCTTCTAGAGACAAAATGGGTTTAATACACACATCTCTGTCACCTCAGAAAGTAACCCTAAATTGTGCTTTAAAAGATTTAGCTGGCATTATTTGGCTTGCCTCTGAAAAATTTTTGCATCTATCTTGAAACATTTTGCTTCATCTTTGCTGATGGTTTTACCAATGAATCTAACATTGAAATGCATTCTCTCTGCATCTCGTACAAACTCTGGGCGATATAAAACAACCATTCGTTGGTATTTTTATTTACACTATTTTATTTACACTATTTTTAACACGTTTTTCCACTGCAGAATCTTCTGAATCTTCCGAAGTTGCATAGAACCGTAGCATTTTTTAAAATTTGCTATAAATTCAGATTAATCCCTACTGTTCTTAACAATTAACATGTACTAACTGCTTAAAATATTTTTATACCTGTAATATTTACAGCCAGAGGGGTCTTCACATACTGAGTCTTTCATTCTCAGTAATTCATTAAGAAAATATTATGATATAAAGAGGAATCTGCCTGGCTATTGTAAGTATTCCCGTTTCTTGTTTATTGAACTGCTTAAGCTGTCAGTGTTTATGAAAAGGCTATTATTGTGGGAAAATCACAATATAAGTCATGTCATGGTAATAACAGAAATAGGACTGACAAAGTTTCTAACTGTTTCAGTTCCTGCTCAGCAGAATATCACCAACTGCTTAATATACTCTGTTCATTTGATTAATTAGCTTCATAAATTAGTGCAAATGATCCTTTTATCTCTGTGGTATTAGCAGCTTTCTGTTTTGAACATGTACTCTGCCTGCAAAAATAGTGATTGCTTATTAAATAAGTCTGCTCCTCACATAAGAGTTCACATCTTCAGAATCATAGCTATTAACCCATGAACAAATAAAAATAAATAATTATTAAAATACTATTTTTACTCACATCAGCCTTGCAGAGACAGTAGCTAAAGAAAATCAGGACAAATTCAACACATGTATTATGAAGAATTAATTTTAAAACACAAATGCAAACCCCAAATTGAATCATTCCATGAGGAAAAGAATTTCCTGTATTCTGCCTACAAAAGATAAGGAGATTACCTGGCTGTAAGTGAAAGCAGAGTTAGCCCTACTGAAAGTGTTATTCCTGATAATTACGCTTGAGCTAGAAGCATCTGAGCCTGAGATTCAGAGACCATTTGAGATTGCTGAAGAAGCTGTTCAGAAATTTGTCTTTGACATGTCATCTCTGCAAATGTAATGGTGAATCACAGACGGAAAAAAAAACAAAGAATCTGCTCCTATTTTAGCACTACATTTTCCCCAGTACTATTGAAGAATACAGCAAAGGCTGAAACAGTAAGAAAAAAGAAATAATCTGGCCTTGCTGTATGTACTTACTTACCATATCATCAGCCAACATCCTTTCTTGCCAGCAGAAGTGAACTGAATTGTTGAGCCAGCATGGTGATGTTTTAATTCATGCTTCTTCTCCTTTTTGTCCCACTATGAACAAAATATTTACAGATCTACTTGACTATGCTTCACATTTCTCTTTAAAAACTACTAACACTGCATCCTCCAAAGAGCACAACTTTCCCTTAATGGTCATGGAGAACAAGTATGGAACATCACTTCTGAGCAGCTTTTTTTTTTTTTCTTCCTGGGTACCAAAAAGCCCCAAACAACTCGTTTTACTTGTCAGGTGCTAGAATAACTCAAATTTCCTTTCCATCATCCATCAATGTAGCTGTATGCAAATCATGAAAGCAAACAAATTTCACTTCTTGTAGTTAGCTAGAGAGCTATAGTTAGTAAAAAAATCTCGCCTGCACAATAGAGGGAAAGCAGTTAAGAGTTTGCAAATCCTTTCAAATCAGAAAAAAAAGAATTTGAAGAATACTTCTTAAGACTATATGTTGCAATTCGTGTTTAAAATCACCCTTTTCATGCAGTTAGCCATAGGATGCACCAGAGTTATTTTCTACTAGCACAGACTACTCATTGTAATGGGCTTTGATCTACCCAATTCCTATCTGATCTACCTAATTTCCACGGAAGTGTTTGTTTACTGCACGGCTCCTCTGACAGCTAGGATCAGCTCTAACATTACATTAATTCTTTCTGAGTATCAAATGCAAGAGATTTCAAGGAGTATATTTTCAGTAACACCTTTTCTGTTTGGAATACAGCTTTCCTGAATTCCAATTCAGTCTGTAACTCTCTTGTCTCATCAAACTTGAAAGAAGCAGACACGAACTCAAGAAGTTTAGAACTGCACTCCTTGGGTTAATCATATGTTTATAAGCTTTAATGTGCCTGCTTTTATCAAATAGGCATATTTTGTAAACAGAGTTACACACAGAATTGGAACTCTACCATAAATTTAATGTTTCATTATCATTATACATTTTTTTCATTTTTCTCTGTACCCTACTGATTGAATTCCCCGTATATGATAACCATATTGGACAACTTTTGCTGATTCTGTTTTCTGGTTTGTTGTGACTTTTGTCGGTGGGTTGTTTTTTGGAGTTTGTTTGTTTGTTTGTTTGTTTTGGGTTTGCTGGTTTTTTGTTTGTTCGGCTTTTTTTGTTTGTTTGTTTGTTTCATTACTAATCAGTTCTTCCAGAAGGGCTCTTGAAAGGAACTATACACCACTGAAAGATCCATTGATATAACTCTAAATAATAAACTGAGATAACCAGGTAGAATAAGGACAAGAAAGGAGTGAGAAAGATTTTAAATAGAAACATGAAACCTCCTCTACAAATCCAATTGTATCATAGGAAAATTCAGGTTGAAAGAGACCTCAGAATGTCTCTAGCCCAGACTTAAGCTCACAACAGAGGCAGCTTTGAAGTTAGATCAAGTTAAACAGGGCTTCATCTAACTCGACATTAAAAACTTCCATAGATGAAGACTGCCCAGTCTTTCTGCATCATCTATTCCAATGCCTATCTGTCCTCAAGAGGAAACAGATTCCCTTACATCCAGCTAGAAATTCGATTTTTTTCTCCAATTTATGCCCATTGTTTCTCCCTCTTTCACTATGCCCCACTATCAACAGCCTGGCTCTATCCTGTAGAACTTTGCTGTACCCTGTTTATCAATGTCTTTCCTGTATTGAGGGGCACAAAAATTGTACCTGGTATTCTTAATGTGATCCTCATGGCCTGTTGTGCTAAAGACAGATAAATTCTAGTAATTCTCTGGAGAGATCCCCTTGCCTCCACTGCCATATCTCTTTTAGTTTTTAAAAAGCAGCTGAAAAGCTCATAATTCACAGGCCTGCAGCAGAAGAGATGTTACAGGCAGGTGTCTGGCTCTTAAAGAAGTCTTTCAAAGGATGGCAGAGGTTTGTCACCAGGAATATGTTTTATAGAGACTTTGTTGTTTTTTGGTCAGAATTCTACATTGGAAAAAGGAGCAAGTTTCAGAAACACCCACATCTGAGAGAAGGGCTCCTCCACACTGCCTTTTTTTGCCTTTTTGAAGGGGACACTCTTAGTGTGTAAGGCAGCTGCTCCAAAAAATGGGCCTGTTCCAGGCCATCTGTACTGATTGTTAACCCCATGCTTCAAGAATTCCTGCAAATTTTTACTGTTTTATTGCATTAAAGAATAGATTTTTTTAATCTTTCTTTTCATTTTCCCCCAACACATCTCTACTCCCTTCAGTTTCAGTTCACGATTTTATATTCAAAGAAAACCCTTAACAATAATCACTCAGAGAGATTTACCAAGGCAACCTGAAGGCTCCAATTCCCAAGTTCCATTGAATATCTGAGGGAATTTGGCACCAAACTCCTCCAGGTTCTTTTTTTAAATGTCATTATTAAATTAATATTGTGCAACTGGAAGTATTTGCTCTGAGTATTAAAAAGAAAACATTGCTGTTCTGTTAGTTTAATTTTCTAAACATTCCTTGTCACAGACCGACTCAATAGCCACATCAGGGTAAACCTAAGTGGAGTAAGAATAAGCTTCTCATTCAGTCACACAGTGCACTCCTGCTTGATTGGAATGGATATTGTACATAATATGTCCCTGCAGATGTTTTCTCCAGTGGGGCACATTGAATTTCATTTAAATGCCAAGGCTCAAAATCTAAAACAATGTGACTTTAACAAAAAATCTGATGAGGAATTTGATGAGAAAATGGCAAGAATTCCTGTGGCATTTGGGTAACAATTTCAAGGCTTCGTTTTAATAGAATAAACAGGATCATATTTCATTCAAAGCTGGCAATGAGATGAGCTTTGGGTATTACATTGATATAAACCAATAAAGAATTTGCAAATTTGAAGCACTAATTAACAGACACAATATTAAATGAAAAAAGTTTGCTCCAGGGGCAAATATATTTTGAAGACTTTAAACTTTTATTAAAAGACAATTTTGAATAGCTTCTTCTGCATTTGACTATTTTGTTAGTTTCAAAGAGGGGGAGTCTTGTGTTTTAAACTAGCATGTTTAATATAGTTGGAATATAAATGAATAAAATAACAGTCTCTTTTCTGCCTTTCTGAAATAATAACTCAATGTCATGTCGCTTCAAAACAAAAACACCTCCTAAGCTGAAACCTACACAGCCAAGAGCTATGTAAGAGAATGTTAGTATTTTACCTACACTGAACTCCAACACTATTTCTATTGAGTTATTTTTTTTAAGTCTTATAGTGCTGAATCAAAAAGCAGCCCTATTTAGAACCTGACTGTACTATTACGAGAGCCCCAGTAAAAATGTATAAACAACAAAAATTGGAACTTTTGGTTTACAGGTCACAGATATAATAGTAAGAGGATTTTCTCTACCTAATTGCAATGCTGCACATAGTAGCCTTTTAGATACTACAATATCCAAGACTTATGTATCTAAAGACTCATACTTCAGAAAATGGGAATGTCAGCTAGAATATTAAGGAATGAAATCTATGAGACTGACCTTCAGATAGGATATTAGAGACTGTTTTTTGAAACAAGTGGTTATTTCATCCTAAGCATAATACCATCAAAATCTGCTGATGATAAAGTCACCTGCTCTGACAACTCAGCAGCTGTGCTTCACTTAAAAGCTGTCACATATTTAATTCATTAGCAAGCCAGCTAACTTCTTGCTTCAAGAAATTATGGATTTTTTTTTTTACTTCCAAATGTTAAGGTACTATTTTTTCTTTTACACTCTATGGGATAATTGTGCACCAGTATCTAATACTATAATGGCAGGTCCATAGTCCCTTATATCTTATCTTTGGTGATACTGCCATTTTTCCAACCACTTTCATTTTTCTTCTCTTTAATACAGTTGATTGTAGTACCTTTTTTTTTTTCTTTTTTATTTAAAGGAAAATTATGAGGTAAGTGTTTAGAAAGGTAATTGATCTGTAGTTTAGAGATAAAAGGCCTGATCTTTCCTTCTGATACTGAATGCGCATCAAAGTCAAGTTGAAGCACTTTACATGCACGGCTTAATGAAAACTTGTAGAAAATGGAATATAAAAAAAGCCATTAGCTATAAAAATAAATGACAGGAGGTTCTGCAACCCATTCACTGACAATTTGTGTATCACTTGGATTCAAAATCTATACAATTTACATACACACATGCAATACTGCCTAAGTTTTATGAACAACTATGCACAAAATCTCACATGTTGCATGTATGTGTATGCCCATAACTCTGCACCTGAAAAATGCCCAGAATAATTTCAGGCTAGGATCCAAAGTGGGAAAGACTGTATATTTTTAGAGGATAGAATAGAAAGCCCACACAAAAATACATGCAAAGTTTGGAAGTAGAATGGAATCTGTTCCTCCCTCTCTACATCAATGCATAATTACAGGACTTAACCCCACATTAGACTAGGGATCTTTAATTTACAATCAGAACATCCAAGCTTCCTCATGCTTCTATCCCAAATTCAAAGTCTGGTTCAGAAACCAAGGGAAAACCATCTCCCTTGGAGGCATAAAGGCACTGTGAATAAGAATACACATCTTCCATGAAAGAAATTGAAACAGAAAGCTAGCCCTGTCTAGATACAATCTGGATGGGGGAAGAAAAACTGTCCTTTGTGTCATTCTGGGTGCGATCACACATGCTCCAAGACATGTGCAGAGCAGGACAGTCACAGAATCACACAATAGTGGAATATGCTGACTTTCAAGGGACCCATGAGAATCATCAAACCAACTCCTGGCCCTGCACAGCACCATCCCCACGAGTCACACCCTGTGCCTGAGAGCATTGTCCAAACAGTTCTTGACCTCTGTCAGGTTGGTGCTGTGACCACTGTCCTGGGGAGCTGTTCCTTTAAACCTCTTCCTAAAGCCATGCCCACAATCAGCTCACCACAGCAGTCACTGTGATTACATTGTTAATAAACATTATTTATTTGCTTAGAAAAAGAATGTGATGTGAACACACTTCTTCAGAAGCAGAGTGAAATACAAAGGCTGTTGCACAGCTCTTCCACAATAACAAGGAGCCATTAGAGAAATTACCTAATCACAAACCAAGGTGAAAAAAATTCAGGTATAGAGAGCAATTACAATATGGACAAGTAAACACATGGATTCAGTAAGCTGGAGAGGGTTATTACACACTACAGCTTCTCTGTGCTAATTCCTCCATTGTTACCACATTACTGAGGAATATGTTATCTTATATTTACCTAGAGTTAAGAGCAATCAAGCCTGCAGTTTGCAGAGTGGTGCTGCTAGTTCATATTTTTGCTTTATGGATACAGTAACTTGTTTGCCTACCCATCTCATTATAGAATTAAACAACAGATCATTTCTCTATTAAAAGAAAATTCTGTATTAAAAACCACCCACTTCATAGCCTCCTATACTCTCCACTGCACCTACTGGTGAATGCAATTTTCCAAAGAGATCTATCATAGCTCTAATATGTAAGATAGTTATTGATCTGTAAGTAGAATTATATATGAGTGAAGACATTTGCACCTGTACCTGTCACATTATAAGATGCTTCTGAGTAACTGATGGAAAGATTTAAGTACACTTATTGAACCTCCAATACAGTACTGAATCACTTAAAATACTACAGGAATGAGTGAAGGATCATGAACTGGAAGAACCAATTCAGCCTGCACACTGCGGGGTATAAAAGCCCCAGGAGCAGAGATGGAATACATCTGCAGTGCTGTGAGTTGCTCAGCAATCTATTTGTCAGTGATCACAAGAGCAAGTAAGGTATCCTGCTATGTTGAGAAAGGACGAGGGGACAATTCTGAAAAATACTAGCTCATTATCCAGCTCATCCCTTTATTATCCAAGAAAACAAAGTAACCCAGATAAAGCAAAATCACAGACACTATGAAACAGAAAATGAAGTTTCCATGAGGAGGAGTAAAGTTTGCAGCATTGCAATACAGGGATCACAGATCCAGCCCAAACAATCCAGCAAAATCACACAACACAGAACTGTGTAAACTCAGCCATAGTTTTTCCAGTCTCAGGTCAGCTCAGGCAGAGCACTCATGATTAACTCAAAAACTTCAATAACACAGCTAGAGAACTTTACCATAGAATGTAACACTGATCACAAATTTGAACCTTTAATTGTGAGTGAAACTTTTTAAATCCTATTTCATTTACATCTAAAAAAAATTACTCTAGCACAGCAGAGGAAACAAATATATTTGTGAAACAATTTCTGACAAATGTGTCTGTAAATATTAGGTCTTTCCAAATTAAAGCTGCAGTAAAGTAAATAAGAGTGGATGTCGCTTCCTCTATGAATCCACATGTTTTTATGCTAAGTACTACTAGGTACTCTTCCTCATAATAAACAGCCTTAACTATACCAAGGAAAAATTACAAAGATAGAAGTTTTATACCCACAAAACAGTATTTTAAAGGTAAATAAACACTTTGTGTAACTTCTTCCTGTTAGGTCAGTCAGGCAGGTTGAGAGTCTGCCAGCCATAAAAAACCAAATGGAATATTTAATCCAGAGAAGGGTAACTTCCACAGCTACAATAAGGTCTAGATCCTGCAAAGAGACACCTACTTTGCAATGTCGATAGGAATATGAACATTTTATGGGGCTACATAAGAGTGGGCAAGATTCAGGTCTCAGATAAGATAAGATGTACTGATGCTATCAATCCTCATGTACTTTTCTGGATTAAGCAAGAGCTTTTTCCTAAACCAAGATCTATGAGTTCATGCTTTTCACTTTGATTACAATACTTTTAACCTGTTCTGAAAACAACCAAATTAGATGAACCCTAAATTTAGTATAAAAGGCCCTGAAACGTCAGTCTGAGCCATTCACCAGAGACATCTCTTAGCTGAAAAGAATACAGCATTTTAATTCTGGCAGAATTTACTGCTAACTTCTGAAACCAGCACTGCTGAAATCAACTGGTCAGCCCAAGAAGTGGATGTTTTTGTTACCTAGTCACCTTTCTCTGCTTTACATTCAAGTTAACAAATAATCTAGATTCCTATATTAGAATTAGAAGTCTCCAATATTTATAAGCACAGTGTCCTAAATAAGAATAGTCTCAAGAAAGCCACTGAGGAAAAGGGAAAACGTCATTGCATACATTTGAAAAAAAAAAAAAGTTCAGGCTGTTTAAACATCTATGATTCTTGAGTAGCTGTTTGAATCTGGCAAAACAAGGGCACTATGAATAACTCTCCTTTAAATACACAGCTTGAGCAAAACACTATTCTAGTTAATTCCCACAAAGTAGCTTGCTTTGCATAGCAAGCTATTGATATCACAGAATAATTTATTACATAGTAATTGTAATTTATACTTCTTAAAATTCTTCACTTCTGAGATGCTGGCAGAGATTTTTAAGAAATATATCCAAGAGAGCAATTCAGCAGAATAGCAGTTGAGCATCTTCTGTGGCACTTTGGCTCTCTCCCAGAGTCATTCCAGTAAGACAAGCACACTACTGGAATCATCTCATTCTAAGCAACACAAGTGGGTTCAGATTCTCACTGGCAGGGAGCAGGATTTTCAAAAGAAGACAAAAGAATAGTCAAGTGTTAGACAAGTTTTAAATATTAACAAACTTGTGTCTACCTTAAATTTTCAATAATAGCATATTAGAACCAGCTCAGGCTATTCAATTCAAGTTCAGCAAAGATTTTTTTCTAGTTTTCAAAAACTTTCAGTATTAATCTAATTCTATTCTCCCTGAAGGCAGTGGGAACTGATAACAGGTTTCAGCATCAAAGTCAGATAAGCCTCAAACAGTTTTAGAAATCTGAGTTTAAAACTTTGCCACCTTGGTCACTGCTCAATGTCTATTATATTCAAGTACACATGTACAAATGTTTCTTGCCTTTTTGCTCTTTCTCCCAAAACACATATATGAATGCACGAACAGACACAACAAATGAAATGAAGATTTAAACTACTTATGCGATTTCTATCCATATGAATTTGTCTCATTCAGGAAAAACAAAACCAAAACAAAGAATCCATGAAGAACAGCACACAAATTTATTTCTATCACTTTTTGCATAATCCAGCAAACTTTGTAACTTCAAAAAGCACATATTCAAACTTCAGAAAGCACATATTTTAAACTTACATACATATCTGTTCTGTAACATTGTTCACATTTCCACAACTTGGAATGTAGCCTTTCATTAACCCAAAAGAATATGTCTGTTTATAAAACAGATATAGTGCTGATTTAGCTAAGAAATTACTTCATGAGTTCCAGCACTGCTGCTGGGGTAGGACAGAATGTTTAGAATAAAGTTCCTATGATGATTGCCCACTGACTTGTCTTATGGAATAAAAAAAGCTGTTCTCCATGCTGAGATTCAGGCTCAGCTGTCTGAGTCAGAAAACACATAAAATTCTACATAAGTGTATCACAAGAGTTTCTGGGAAAAGAAAAAAACTGTGTAATACTGTGTGTTTTGTATTTTTCACAGGCACTTCTGTGAAAAATACAAAAAAAGCCAAATACACAAGATGTTATTGCTAGAGAATGAACCCATTGCCCAATTAGAATACCTCACAGAAAAAGTGCTTAAAAAAACCCCATATGCCAGGCAATCAGTATCTAATGACCACTTAAGGGAAATCTTTCAACCTTTCAACTCTTTCAAAACTCATACTACTTAAAAATATGTAGAGCTCTATTTGCCAAACAATCCCTTGACTGTTTTGCTATGGTTTGCATTTCAGGATACAAATTTCCGAGTAAAGAAATGTCCCTCTTCTGTACTGTGTCATACTTTTCAAGCAGTCTCCATCTCTCTGTCCTTTTCCATACAATCCTCTGAGGATAGCAATGGGGCAATCCTAGATGTACATACAGACTGGGAAACAGGATGCTGGAAATCAGTGCTGGAAAGGGGAAAGTGACTTGGTCAACAGAAAGTTGAATATGAGTTAGCAGTGCCCGGAGAGCCAGGAAGGCCCAACCATGTCCTGAGGACATCAGGCCTAGCATCACCAGCCAGGCAAGGGAGGGGACGGTCCCCTCTGCTCTGCGCTGGGGCGACCTCACCTCAAGTGCCAGGGGCAGGTTTGGCTGCCACAGTACAAGAAAGACATTAAACTATTAGAGAGTGTTTAAAGCAGGGAAACAAAGGTCATGAATGGCCTTGAGGGGAAGCTGTGTGAGGAGCAGCTGAGGGCACTGGGTCTGCTCAGCCTGGAGGAGACTGAGGGCAGAGCTCACTGCAGTCACAACTCCCTCCTGAAGGGAAGAGGAGTGGCAGACACTCATTTATTCTCTCTAGTGGCCAAGACCAAAGGGAATGGCCTGAAGTCATATTAAGGGAGGTTTAGGTTGGATATCAGAAAAATGTTCTTCACCCAGACAGTGTTTGGGCACCGGAACAGCTCCCCAGGACAGTGATCACAGCACCAGCCTGACAGAGTTCATGTGCTTAGACAATGTTCTTGGGCACATGTGTGGGGATGGTGCTGTGCAGGGCCAGGAGCTGATCTTCATGGGTCCCTTCCAATTCAGCACATTCTGTGTGATTCTGCTCTCATCATCAAGACCCACGTTAGACTACCAGACTTGCCTCCAGGATATGTACTGACTTGCCATACATCCATGCCTTCCCCAGTGTGTAAGTCAGTCATATACACATAATAGCAAAGCCAGCAAACTGAGGTTTTTACAAGATTTCCACATACAGTTTTTGGGTGAGCAGAAGAGTCCATAGCCATTTCTCTTTCCTGAACCTCTTTCTAAGTTGAGGCCTCATAGGTCAGATCATTTTCAGATACATACTTTTGAGTAGCCAACATTTTTTCACTAATAGTCCACATTCATTTTTTGAAATGTGTTTTTTTCCTTTTCCTCTCCAAATGACTTGTTTGCCTATGGCAGGCTCTACAATGATTTCTCTCCTTATGCCTTCCCCTCATTAAAACATCCTTTAAAATGCTTTCTATCATTTTTTTCTTTATAACTCTGACCCATTTCCCCACTGGTGTCCTTACGAGAGCCCCAGACAGTCTCTAGAACATAAATGGAAACCAATCATATATATTCATATATTTTACATACACATACACAGAGTATTCAAGCAATTTTTCAGTAATAATTTTCCAGTAAGGCTTTACTGTTCGGTTTCTTTTGATTACCCTTACTTTGCATGGAAAACGGTTTAATGAAGCTCAGCCCTATGTGCACACATCTGGGTGCTGCTAGATCTTCACTGTCAGATTGCAGCACTCTAAGCAAAACTTGAAATAAATGTAAGCAGTTTTCCAGTTTCTCCAGGACCCCCGTTTGGGTGCCAGAACCTTTTATGTTAACTTCCCAACATTTCGAAGCATTTAACACTGATTTTGCTTACACAGGCAATGTCCTGTTAAAGACAGCAAAAGGAAGGGAATCAAAAGACTCTCTACACAGACTAAGCTTTGATTAATCCTGGGTAGCTCTTCAGGGTTAGAAATTCAACAAACATGTGACTGAAATTAGAACTGTTCTACAAAATTAAAGCAGATGCACGCTATGCTAATAAGAGAAAAGAGATGTTACAAAAGATAACGGTGGGTTTTTCAAGGCCTGAAACATCCGTTTCAGTCAAGATTTCAGAGGTTAATGTAACATAATATAGGGGATAAGTTCAATTTACTCCTAACATCAGTAGGAGCTTAAAATGTTACATAGAAATTTTTATGCTAAATATTACATTTGAGTTAGGTAAATTACTCATAGTATGAAAACATAAACTGAGGAAGAGGAATTCATGTTCTTGGCTGAAATCATATTAAGCAAAGCCTGCTTTAAAAAGACATAAAGTACTCCACTTAGAAATTATTGTTGATGAAAATCAAGTGCCTAATTATAATCAAGTAGTAACAAGTTAAGCTGTCACGTGAGAGTAAAAATTAAAAACACAAGAAAACCTGCAGGCTTGTTTTCTGGATGCAATATATATGGGCTTGGAGTGCTTTCCAAATTATAAACTCTCATTAAAGCATTATCTAAAATCAGGACATACATCTGGCAGTATATTATTTGCCCAGGGCAGTTATGTTATGAAAATAGGGTACATCCTTATGTATATCTTGTCCTGTTGCCATGCTTTTTGTGACAGTGTGCTTCTTCTCTTCTTCTCAGGTCTCAACCTGACCTCTATTTCCTGTAAACCTGTTCAAGTGATAACCACCAGTGGTGGTCCTAATGGATGGTTTGGTAATAATGGCTGCATCTGGTTTAAAGTGGATTCAGGGGAGACATAATAACACAATAGCCAAAGGCTAATTTGAGCAAGGCACACTGCAAACCAAAGTGCTGGTCAATGCCCTACTCAAGCCAAATCTGGATGAAGCTACCATTGGTAGTCAGTGTACAAATATGACTACTACTCAATCATCTTACTCCATATACTTATGGACAGCCCAGGGCCGACTGAGCTCTCCTGAATGGCAATGCTGCACATTAGGATAAGGCCCTGAGTAGGAATGCTAGAATAATCCTTATTGTATCAAATACTTGTAAGTGAATTGGGAATGAGCACACCGAAATGTTGAAATCTTATTTAAGTGATACGGAGAAAAGGATGTGCATATATAATCCTTTAGACATAAATAATTTACCAAGTCTGGGACTAAATCTGGATCCAGCTGCATCTAAACACCCCTCTGAGGAGTTTAGATTAAAGCGGGGTCCTTTCTGAACCTCATGACTCCAATGGAAGGGTCTCAGTCAGTTCTTTCTGATTCTGTTCACAAGTAGTAAATACTCACATGTACCTTTGCCATGGATTTTTGTTAAAGCAGTCACGTTTACCACAGAACTTTGTTAACACACTATCTAATAAAAACAAAATGCATTGTTTCTTCTTTCTTGTGAGTGAAGTGCATGATTCCATCCATGACAATTTTCCACCAGTTTAAACAAAACTTCACAATGAATCTCACAATTCTTTAAAACTATTATACAATATTCCTCAAACATCAGCTTTCACTATGAGCCCCACCCTATATGATGCTGAGAGCCCTCAGTTGCAATTTGATATTCACATTGGCTTAAAAACTCATAGAATTGATTACAATGCCACATTTAAACAATAAATGCTTCAGGACAAGTCATAATTTTATTCAGGATAAAGAAGAGCAAAAGGTAAAAAGCAAAACTGAACTGAAAAGCAGTTGTAGTTTCCAACACATTGGGCACTAGCACTCCATTTCACTGCATTGATGGAAAACAGCCTAAGAAATAGAAAGGTAGACAATGAGTCTTATAGTTGGAAGTTCCATCCTATGCAGTCATTTATTTCCTTCTGAGATTGCTCAGCAGACAACAAAATCTCTTAAGCTGGTAAATATTAAGGGGAAGAAAGAATGCAATTTTTTTCTTTGACAATTGTATAATATCTAGGCATAAAGGGAATAGTTGACACTGATATTTTTCATGATAAGCTATATGAACAGTGAAGTCACATATATTTAATGCAAAGTTAAAAAAATAGCTAGGTTATTTAGGAGTGGCATATAGGATAGTTTCCCTTACTTCAAAAAGGGTGTTTGTACATACTATGAATTCACACAAATGCATGACATCACTATATGTAAGAAAATTTAGCAGGAATACTTCTGTAAAAATTACATCAGCATTTTGTTTTGGGCCTGAACGTGTTAGAATCTCTACAAACCAGACTAATTAACTATCACTAATGAAGACTTTTTACATTCTAATACAATGAAATGGAAAAGAAATCTCAGAAAGTTTATCCATTAAAAATCCCATAGTACAGGTTAATTAACTTTCAAGGCTAAAAGGCATCATTAGATGATTTTATTTGACCTCTTACATAACACAAACATCCAGCTACACTATGTCACCTAATTCTCCTTATACTAAGTCAAATAACAAGATACCACTGCCTGAATGCACATCTGCTCTACCTTCCTCAAAATTGTACTTTCATAGTGTACAGAAAAATGTCTGCAACCAAAATGGGAAAATGAAAGGTTTTAATCTAAAACAGTAGCATTTCCCCCCTTACAGCAAAACACCATTTGTTTGGTACAAGTAGTTATTCTGCAGCCAGCACTAACTAGACCACTTATTATTGTAGCCTGTCCAATTTCTCATCCAAAACTGTAAGTGGTATCCAACATGTACTGAGAGCCCAAGGATACAAGAATTAGAGCTGTAGTGACTCTAGCTCAATGATTCTTGCTATGCAGTATTTGGGGTTTGTTCCATTGTAGAGAAACAGATTTACTGCAACTTGTGGACAGTCTTTTAAGCTTCAAGCAGCAGATAAGTCAGCTCAAGCAATGATGCATTACAGTATTAATTATACTAACAGAATGATCTTTCCATTACTGTTCATGTGGATTTACTGACAGGAGGAAAGTAAAGAATGAAAAGTAGTGACGGGACAACAAAGCTGACAAAAGACCTAAGAGAAAACGTTGCTTTATGTTAATCATGAGGCCACAAATATCAGAGTTTTTTGGCTGAGCAACTTTTATTGGTTAGCAAAAAGAGGATTTTAAGATTTTCCTTCTCTCTCCACTGTCATTTCAGCACTAGTCTAGCTTCAGCATTTCAAGACTGCCAAAGTGAAGTAGACAGCCATGCCTCCTACCAAACCAACTTTATACAGATGCCCAAAAAATACACAGACTTTTAAAGTGACTTGAGAAGTGGGAGGAATCAACAGTCAAAAAACAAGAGGTTGTGTACAGATTTCAGCACTAAAAGCTCTAGCTGACACATCTGCTAATCAAAGAGAAGGGTTTGAGACATGTTTTTCACAGGAACACACAAATGACCTACACTGGAGTTTTCCATGTTGCATATATTTAAGTACTTGTTTTGTATTTAGTATTTGATGTCAAGAGTGGACTGTTTTGAAATGCACCTTAATTATACTATAGTAAGTATGATTGATTAGGCTTATTAAAAAATCTATACTAGAATGTGGGGGAGTTAACTATCAAATTATTATTTTTTAAAACTGTTAAAGAGAAAATGCTGATAAAGATCTATTACCAAAATACTTCCTCAGAAGCAAAGAAGTTATTGAGAGCTGACATTAAATCAATTCAATAACAGTAGTAATGGAAGGGATTTTTAAGGTTTATGATTTAACTGCATTAAAGAATTCTGAAGAAACAGAAAAATAATTAACTGATTTTTTTCAAACTGCAGCATAACTCAGCTCTTCTAGCACTTCTACCATACACAGTGTTGAAAGCTAACTTTCCCTTTTAGTATGACAGGTAGAATTGTCACTTAGACCATCAAGCCATTAAACCAGTTTTTAAAAAGTATTTTGTAGATTCTGTAACATTCTAGAGAGTTTCCTGATGCTTTTTCAATCAAGAAAATCTGACTAAAATTGCGCTATCTGACCTTCAATTAATGGCCTTCCTATAGCCTGTCATGCTAACGTGGAATTCGGGGAACAGTTAGGATTCATCTGGAAGCAATATAATTTCTGCCTTTGTCTTTCTTTTCTGGACGCTAATGGCTTTAAGTCAGTCCTCTTCACTCAATGTATGACACATACAGCCATTCTATTTCAGTTGTCCATTAACTTCAAGCACTATGACAAGAACAAAGCAACTTCTCAAAGGAGTTCGGCTATATGTATTGAATTTCTACAAATCCTTCACTTATTAGGTGCTCTTTCAGTACCACTAATGTTTACCTGAGTGCAGCAGTACCTACTATAATTAAAGTGGCTGCTTAAACAAATGAAACAGGTTACAAGGCTTGTGGATTCAATATTAGTGTTACTGTTCAGTTTCTCTACATATTTCTGATTTTTTTCCTAAAAGTTATCTACCTTTTTTAAGCAAGAACTGTGGGGGAAAAAAAATCAACAACCAGAAACCTACAGCTTGTGGTCTGAAGTCTGAGGCCTGAGCATGGTACTTGATATTGCCCCCAGGAGACCATGCAAAGGACAGACTACAGAGAGCACTCCTAAGCAGAAAGGAATACACACATTTCCACAGGTACTTACAGGATCATTGACATAGACTACTAGGGGGAATAGATTCTATTCTGAAAAGGGACACCTGTAGTCCTACAAGCTTTTTAAATAGTATTTCTGCTCCTTAGATATTTATCACCATTCTGTGGAAATAACATGCATTGGATGGCTCTAAGAAACATATCTGACTGTATTAACATTTTACTTTGTTGTACCAACCTGGCATCTGGTCAATGTCTGTATTAAGGCTACATTAGAAAGCATTTCAGTTGCATTTTAATTCACCATACTGTTTTAAATAAATAAGAAATCTCCCATCACTTG
Organism: Zosterops lateralis; assembly: GCF_965231275.1. NCBI lineage: Eukaryota > Metazoa > Chordata > Aves > Passeriformes > Zosteropidae > Zosterops > Zosterops lateralis. The sequence goes on from NC_139769.1 coordinate 15,629,226, forward strand.
TTATTGGGACACTAATGAGATAAGAAGTCTCTAGGTATTGCTGAGAGACTGAAGAAGCTCTTAACTTCTGTAAAAATATTCTTGTCAGAGCCTCACTTACCAGACAACAAAGTACAATACAGTTCCATTTGAATTCACATGGCATTTATGTCTATGTGGCAAAGGTGTTTTATTCTGACTCAACTGTAGTTGGTCTGGTGAAAGTTAACAGTAATTTGCCTCTTCCCTAGTCAAATTTTCCCAGGATCAGCCATGTCTGTGAAATGATACTTGCAGCTATGCTTTTCTGTATTCCTCAGTGACACAGAGTTCTATCCTAAGCCTCAGGCACTGTGAGAAGCCAATTTAATTTTGATTCTCTGCTACTTCTCTCTCTCTATGAGACAGCAAGCAATATTCAAAAGATGCCTTATTTCAGAAGACTAAACCTAAATGTAGAAAACTTCTGTGCTGTGCTAGATCTTCTCCTTACTCTTTCTGAGCCCTCCATCAGAACTCCTCCTTGCAGATGGTTATATGCAAAGCAGCAGTATAAAGATAGCTTTGCCCTTCAATAAACAATCTAATGTGTGTTTTAGGACTTATTCCTTGAGTATTATCCTTTCTTTCTCCATCTACTCAGATTTTAAGAAAACCTAGTCATCACTAGGACACAAATGAGCAAGAGATCAGATAAGTATCAACATGAGGAACCTGTTCTCTATGATCCCAAGACTTCTCTGTAAATCTGAATCCAACAGATCAAATAAAATTGCTGTATGCATTTCAGGCATTGAACACTACAAAGCCAACTATTGTCTGTCCAGATGCAAAGTACAAAGCTGGTGGTAGAAGTGGAGATAGGATATGACAAAAAGACAGCTGAGGAAAAAAACCCCAAGCTGTCAGATCCCAATACACTGCCAGACAAACCAAAATGCTCAACCTTATATAGGATGATACCTCAGCTCCTCTCAGATCAGGGGAATGGTAGGTAGAAGATTCTCCAAAAATCTTCTATGCGAGTTACTTGTCATTATGAATATAATTTTGTAGGTGAATTGGAATTTCAGATTCAGATATCCAAATAAAATATAGAAGTAACCCTCTACAACTAGATGTAAAGCAATGTGGCTTTACCTTCTTCCCGAGGATAAAATTTTCCAGACTATGTTTGCCCTTGTAACACGAGCTAATAACACAGGCTAACAGCAAGACATAAGTTTAAGCTCTCACAGCAAGGAATAGAAAGCAAAGGAATCAACATAGAGCTCCATAGGTGGCTGCAGAGTCTACATGGATTCTTACTGCTCAACTTCCTATTTCAATCCCACTTTATAGCAATGTAGTAAGAGCTATCATCACCTGAATCATTCTGATACCCTGTTTTCCAGAAGTACTATCTGCCTCTTCCTCTGCTCCAAATTCATTCAGGCCATCGCCTCTAGCAGTTTGCTGCCACCTGAGCAAGGTTTAGCTTATACTCACCCATGTAATTGGAACAGTGTTCATTTTACACTGCTAAAGAAGACTGTACATGACTGTCTATGTAACCACAACCAGCCCAGTCACCTGGAAAAGGCCACAACTTGGCACTATTTGTCCAGCTTGTTTTCATTGTTCTCAAAAACCTGTAGTAAGTATTTCCAGGTTGAACCATATCACAAATATCTATGTAAGAATTTGAAAATGCACAAGCTTTTCAAGTCACCATTTCTTAAATGTGAGACAGAATCAATCTCCTATTGTCACCTCTCTTTTATCTTCACAGAGTACGACTTCATAGTGCACAAAAAGATTTTATTATATTCAGAGACAATGCAGCTGTGTAATAATGTTAGCTTTGTCCTTAGGTGCAAAATCATTTTTTGCTGACGTGTGTCTTAGGAGCCATAACACTTAAACATCTGAAAAGTGTGATTCATTCTAAAAATTTCATTTGAACATCTGCACTAAACAGAATTTACAAAGAAAGACACATTATTCTGATCATACAACTTCACTGCTTTGTGTTTCCTACAGCTCAGAGTCACCCACAAGGGATGATACTAAAGACTTTCTTTTTCTTCATGTTGCTAGACAATTTCTAATTATAATAAAAACCTAAATTTCAAGGTAAAATTTCATTCTTAAGATTATATCCATGTTTAAATGCCTAAAAAATCCAGTCATGAAATACATGAGAAGGAATTATTTTTAAAAAACCAAGCTCAAACCAGAAATTCCAAGGGTATGGGCATGTGTCAGTCCAGGGGTATTAAAAAACGCAATGAGCTACAGAGCATTTTTAAAAGCAAAATTCTTCCATGTGATCCTTGAGAACTATATATCTGTGTATGTCTATGCCCATACAGACATACAAACTGCTATTAGGGCAACTTGCCCTCATTTACTGTGGTGCAAGTCCTTCTGATAACGTAATTGAGGTCATGTAATAGAAGGAAACCACACTAGCAAAAAAAAAAATATTACTCAGATTCAGATGATTTTGGAAAGCATGGGAGAAATAGAAAGGTGGATTACAGTGTAAAGACAGAAATCAGTCTTTACGTGAAAAATCAGATGATGGGTTTACATGATGCATGTAAAAACCCAGTCACTCTGTAACTTTTGAAGGGGGCTACATTAAAGGCTGAAGGAGAAGATATTTGCAGAGATAGTCACTGACACTAATGCAGAAAGGAGAAATAAGATCAGGAGACGCAAAAACAATACAAGAAACAAGCCTTAGAAAACATTTCCACCAAGCTGATGACAAAATTAGATTGGTTATATTACAGTTAGGCTTTAGCATAAAATGGGCAATATAAGATAAAACCAAAATTTTTAAGACATTTTTCTAGTCTACACCAAATTAACAAAATTATAGATACGGATTTCATCTAAAATAACCAGTATTAGATAGATGAATAATAAAACCCCTTGTTCTAATAACATACGACATCTTACCATAAATGTTGCTAACAGTGTAGTTTGTCATGAAAAGTGGGACTCAAGAAAAGCTGAATGGAACAACTAGGTTGTCTATAAGGTAACTGTGACTAATCAAATAGCTGGCAGCATTTCATTCTGATTAGACAGGGTCTGCATAAATTAAAAAATTACAATTATGTCAGGAACTACATATAAATGAAGCTGATTGTAATACACCAGGAAGTACATTGTTACTATTTACTATGAATCGCAATACATAAAAACTTTGCTGACTCTTCTTTTGCTCCCAGCATGTAGTTTATATTAACCTGTCCAATTTCACATAGTAACCAATTGTGACTATTACAATCCGTATAATTTATCAGATTCAAAAAAAACCTAAAGAAATCCAAGCAACACCTTTCCATATGGCCAATTAGTAAAGTCATAAAATGCAGCAAATATATGATGCTGTATTGAACATCTGTGCTGGTTATCCTATGGGAATTTTTAATAAAGGACCAAACAGCATATTGATGTTAATTCTATGTTACCGGGACTTTAAATAAAAAACTAAAATAAATAGCATCCATTAAACTGATCATACTGTTGTAACTCAAATTGTGTTTATTATGCTAATGGAACATGAAATTAAGAAAAAGACCTTTATGCCAGTGGAATTAATTAATGAGCTTTATGAAGGCATTGGGATGTAATTTATTTCTAGATAAGTAAGTCTAATTTGCAGTTCCATGGGTCTCTGCAATGCTGATTGTAATAGTTATTCCTGCAGATGTGCTGCTCACAGCATGTCTTTCCATTAGAACTGAACACCTCATTATATAAACTGTACCTAATTAAACATAATACAGTGGTGACTTGTTAAACTGGCCTTTTTAAGTCAGCAGCTGCCTAAGCTAATAATACCATATACAAGATTTATATCATCTACCATATAACACTGATATTAAAATATACTGCCCAAGGGATTGACAACTAATTTACCAGTATGTAACAGGTACACTTCAGATTCTGCAATGGAGATTAAAGACTACTAGTCTATAAAAATCAAATGAATTAAAGTCTACTTGGACTTCTAAATAACTATAAAAGTTTCTTAATAACTTTTTTTCTTCTAACAGTTTATTTAAAAAAAATATAATCAGAGTAAAAAAACCCCACTTTTCCTATGTTCTTTCTCCATATCTGGTGGGCCATTTTTCTTATGTGGTCTGAATTATTACAGCATTTGTACACAATTAGGTATGTGCATACTGTCTTTGTTTCAAGCAAAACAAAAAGAGAAACTGCAAGACAGATACAGCTATTTCCTGAATTTTGTGTGTTTGATTCTGTGACTATTCTGGACATGTCCTTTCCACCAAATAATAGATAAATCTCATATTCAAAATATGACAGTCAGTCTCCATGAAGTCTATTTTGGTCAGAAAACAAGGAAGTCAGAAAACGCACTGAGAAGAGATTGAGTTTCTCATGAGGTAACATACATTTGAAAGCTACAAAATAATATATTGGATAAACCATGTCTAATAATGAAAACTTTCCATTCTGTATACTTCCTGTGGTTTAAGATTTATTCTCTGTTTCTCTCTTCTTCAGAAGCTGAATCCACGTCACCTTATGTTCTAACATAGAGTAGCGCTGCTTTTGTTCTTCCCATTTTGCTGGTCTCTGGAGGAAGTGGATACATTTTGCTCACAGATGTATCAATGGAACAACACAGCTACAGCTTTTCCCCATAGAAGCCTGTGATTCTTTCCTTTTTTCTCTAGTAGGCAAGACTAGCTCGTTTTCCACTCTTACTCTATGCCATAACTAAACTGCCTGAAGACATGTGAGCAGTCCTGCATATTGCTGCCATCTCTCTCCCTGAATGAAGAAAATGAGGCTCAAATTCTAAACATCTTTTGACATATGCCACATCAAGCAATACTTTTAAAAACATGTATAAATTTAGTCACAGCCTCGAGTCCATCGATGTCCAATATCAAGAATCAACAACAAAGTTGACAAATGTCAATGTGTTTTTTTCAGTATGAACTTTTAAAGTTTCTGACAAGTAAACTGACAAGTTTACTATTTGAAGCGCATCACTTTATGGGATTCTCTTCAAGTTTGGAGGAAAAGATTCAGAACTAGATCAGATTTGCTCTGAGTCACTTTCTCTGTCTTACTGAGCACATAACAAAAGACAGTGTTCTTAAATAAACTAGTGTTTTACTTTTGTTTCCAGTAGGCTGTGACAATTGAACCACAGCCCTTTTGAAAGACTGCTGCTCTGATGGCAAACTCTGTCATACTTTACCTTTAAGGTTTTATGGTAAAGACAGTTTGACAGTCATTCTCCTCTTCCTGCCACAATATCTAAATCATTCTGGACTGTAGTGTGAAATATATGAATCACTGCAAATTAAGGTGAAATTACAGTTTGTTCTAAAGTTACAGATTCAGAGAAGAAAGATCTGTTCTGTTCTGTCCTAAAGGATGTGCATCAAGTAACAAAACTATGTGCAATTTAACTTCATTGGCAGAACATGAAGAACAGCCTCCCAGACTGAGACAGCTTGTGCACAACCAGCTTATACTATTAACAGAAAGAGGATTCTTGTGGTAGAGCTGACAGCACACTCAGAAGAAAGTCAGCATTCCAGGATAAAGAATAAAATAAAGAACTTACAGTTAGAAGCAAAGCCTGTATAAGAAATAATTTCATTGTTTCCCATAATCACTCTATTTAAAATCTGTCATTACCAAGGCTGCATTTTAATTTCCTGGAAGTTACCATTTGCTTCATGCTTTCAAGAGAGTCTTCCGACTATTTAATTCTTATGCTTAATTCTTGCTTGGGATCTTTATTGCAAAATCTTTTATTATAAATAATCACTGTACTAAAACAACTTTATTTTAATGGATACTGTTTCAATTCAAAACCAGGGTCTAATTTTTTCCTAAAAGTACCATTTAAATTGCTTCACTATCTCTCAGTAATCAAATATGAAATGTAACAGAACAGCAACATAATTTGCTGAGGGTAAATTTAGCAGAATCAATCAACAATAAGAAGAGAATAGGAGCTCGTGAGCACCATGGGTCCATTATAATTATTATTTTTAATTATAGCATTCCAGATACACATTAATTTTCTTTGCTCACTACTTTTATTGTTTGACTTGCCTTCAAACGGGAACTGTGAGCACTTTGAAAAATGGGTTGAAAGACTCTCTTGTTTCACAACAGATTGAGTAGTTACTTCTCCATTTGCTGCCAAAATGCATTTTAGTAACGTATCACAGCTAAACTCCTCCATGACTCACCACAGATGTCTTCTGTCTCTTAAAGCAACCTAAAACGAGGAAAATATTTTCTCCATACCCCATCAATGAAGGTAAAGAAATCTCACCAAAAATTTAAAGACATCTAACTGGATCTTGAATTGGAAAAGCATTTTCTAAACTGTTGTTATTTTAAAATTAAGAACCTTTATTAGTGTCTCCAAAAAGAAAAGAAAGATCCTGTCATTGTGCTCCTAAACTATATGACATATTTAAAAATATTAAAGACAAAAAAATGTATGATAAAACAAAATACTAACCCCTTTAATGAGATCAATAGAAGATTCATGAATTTAATTAATATTTCAACTATTTTATAGAAGAATTTTACAGTTTATTACCCTGCCTGGTTCAGGTGAAAAAAATAATTCTAAATACAAGAAGGGTAGATTCACAAGCCTACTGATGTGACTGAGTTTTCAATTTACAGTTTCAGGAAATCGATGAAATTGAGAGAAATATCCTGGAAACTTGATGCTTATGTGAGCTGAACTTCTAAAACCTTTCAGAAAAAGTGACTCTCAACTGGTCTGATCTCACAGGTGCCTAGGAATACTGGCTTGAGAGTTATACTGCCTATTTAACTTCTGACTTTTACAGTTAAGCAGTTATTCTGGAAGCATAAAAAATATCTCAGACTGTCACTTATAGCTGGTTTTCAACCTCCTTGGGAGATGCAGAAGGGCAAACAATTGGGATCAACCAAAGTCGCTCAGAATCATTCCTCCCTAGAGGGAACTAAAAACATGCAATAATATGGTCAGCAGGGAAAAAATTATTCCATAATAAAGACCCCACAAAAAGACAGTTATTTTAGTCTATTACTGCTACTATAAAGTCAAAAGAAGCTGTTGGATGAAAGAAAATGTTATGAAATTACTCATATTTTTTCTCTCAAACCAAATGCAGAAGCTTATTGTCCACTGCATTGCCAAATACTTGATTCACAGATACTCTCAATTTTTTTCCCTTTTTTTCTGAAATTCTTCAAAACAAAAAAAGACTTAAAAAAATTTTAACATACCGTTGACTGAAAAATCAGTATTACATGATGAATTGGGGCAATTGCAGGAACCATAACCAGCATCTTCTTCCAAAGTACAATAAAGTAAAACCTCCTAATCCATACTCAAGACAACTGAAAAACAGTAGAAAAGTGACAATCGCTAATGCCCTGCACTATCACTTCTCTAACAAAACAATCATTTCTGGAAACCCAGAAAAATTACTTGGAAGACAAAGAGAAAGCATATGTATGTTACTTTGAATTCTTTTTGCTGCCAGAACTCAGATACCGTAACACTGAGAGGTCACGCACACACTTTGACAGAACAGAACTGACAGGTTTGTTAATTGCTGACAAAGTTACAGCACTAATATCTTTTCAATTATAACAATATTTTCATGATTTGAGAGGTCAGTCTCCATTCCCCATGTGCATACCAGAAAGAACACTGATGAAATGCTGTGAGTAGAATTCAGACAGTTGTTTCTGCTCTCATCAAGGACAGAAATCTCCACTGACTTCAGTGTAAACAGAATCAGGCCCTTCATGTGCATATTAAATAAAGCAGATACTTCTGTCTCAATCTTCTCTGAATACATGCTTTTGATGCCACAAAGGAGATAAGATGATCTGATAAAAGTAATAGATGAAAGTATATTATTATCTATACTATCTCCATTATAAGATATAAAATACTCTGTAGTGTCTGTGTGTATTACCATAAGCTACAGTGAAAGCTGACCTGTTTTCCAGAGGACAGATTTTAAAGTATGATGCTGAAGCAATTTTTGATGACATACTTTTCTACAACATTTCTCATGCCACTGAAGATTAGATATGTCTGCAAAACACAATATAAATACAGAAACAGAATTTTATCTTATCCCTTGGCCACTAGCTATGAAATAAATGCTCCAATATCAGTTTCTATAGAAATATGAATTTCTAAGACTTCCTTGGAATTTTTTTAAAAGCAGACATAGTTATTATTTCCATGTCACTATCAACAAGAATTACTATTTTTTAATTGCATGTTCTCTTTCCTCCCTCTCAGGAGGCTCCAAGACAGAATCCCTCTACAATATACTCTAAAAGCGCTTGCATTCTGAGTTAGATTTCTTCAGCTTTGGAAGCAGATTCTCATAGCACCAGGGTGAAAAAACAGTAAAAAATCCACAGCTGGAAGCACAGCTTCCCCAGTGATGGAATACCCCCATTTGGTAGGTCACAAATCCACAGGGAGAGGCAAAAAGGTGGGTTTACACACCAGCTGGCCTTTGTGGAGAAGAGACATGAGCTATTCTCATTCAGATGGTACCTCAGGAAACTCACAGGCTAAGCCAGTACAATCAGGTGACGTTGTTTTCAAGACCCAGAACACCAGTGAATGACAATTTAATACATTAGGAGATGCACTGGAGTAGTACTACAAGACCTTACCTAGGCAAGTGTGATGTGCTCTGGAGACTTTAAACTCCAAAAGGAAGGGCTTACACAAGGTGGGAAAGAAAGGAATGTTATTGACTCTACAAACAGGGAATCAAGTCAGAAAGGATTTTGGCAGAAAGCTACTGAACGATTAGCATATGAAGGAATCCCGGGCACAGTGGATCCCAAAATAACACTACTGCTTGCCAAACACCTCCTAGTCTCAGGCCTGCATCAATTACTGAAATACATGCACCATAACACTCAATAGTGTTCAAAATTATTTTTTCTAAAACTAAGGCCATTACAAATTCAGCACAGGTAGTGGCATAAGGTAAAGGAAAAAACTCGCAAAGATGCATTTGATTCCTCCTCGCTGCATAATGAGTCAGATTCTCAGCTAATGCACAGCCTCATTTTTCCATTCATACATATTGAACTCTGATATCCTGTGTAACTGGTATGTTTAACAGCTGGGTAATTATAAACCTGTAGACCCAGCCTTAGTACTTTCCAGACCCATACAAGCTCATAATGTGGTGAAAGGTCACAGAGTCGCCCACATTTCTACCCTTTGCCCAACAATACCACAACTTCAGCCACCCATGAAGTGAAAATTTGCCCCAGACACCAAATTGGCAAGCTTAATGACTGAGTCTTCATACAAAAGGAAAAAGTTCAGTCAAATCTAAAAGCACACACACAAATTCTGACCTCTGGTAAGAAAAAAGAATGTGTATTTGTGCCGCTTTTAGCTTTTATTGGTTTCCCACCAAATCTCTTAATACTTCTTTTGACTTATTCCAAATTTTCAACTTTTGAATAACTACATTTGCAGCTTTGCTAATTTTGCTGCTCTGGGAACACAGCAAAATCTGGCTGCCACAACTGTGGCTCTTTTGTGTTCAAAACTGCATCACTTATGTATTTAAAAATACATATGATATTTATAAAGCCTACTCAAAACATTACTAAATTGTCCCATTTTCATGTTTTCATGACAATTTATATGTTTTCCATATGGGCAAGTGCTGACAATATGATACAAGCTTAATGGAACAAACTGCGGTTTTTCTTTATTGTCTTGGCATCAAAAATCTGCACTTGCATAAAAATAACTCTCAGGAGTTATAACTCTCTATCTTAAAGGGGTGACTTTTCATTAATGCAATTTTAAGGGGAACTCTCTCTCTCTCTCTCATTTTACTTAAAAACGTATCAGAAATTTTCACTGCTTACCTTACCATTGTATCATCACTGTATATGGGAACATTACAATTCTATTGTAAAAAGCAGCCTACATCCACAGAGTGCCAAATTATTCAGATGAGTTTTCTATAACTTAGTGTGAGCTCCACAAAAGTCTCAGGTTTGGGAGGGGAGGGAAAGATGCCTCACTCCTCCCCTTCTGTTTTCTCCCTCCAACTTTCCAAAAGCAGGAAGAGCTAATGCTTGGAAGCATTAGGAGGAGCCTGTGTGTTAAAAGTCTAAGGCTGAAAAACCTGACAGTAAGTTATTCCCTCAAAAGTTCTCAAAGAGTCCAATATGGCACTGAAAAGAACTAATACTCCTATACTCCAACAGCACATGTACTTCAGCCATCTCTATCCAGTCTCTGCTGCCTCCCTCTGCCTACCTCACCACAAAGCTGCCCCTGTCTTCCACTTCTCTTCCAATTACTGCAGTCCTAATGTAGAGAAAGCTTTCTCTGACCTGAAGATCCTCAGTAGGCAGTCAGACAAGCCAACCTTCTTTTCACTTAATCCAGCTCCTACACACACTTCACAACATGACAGATGTCAAATGAGCCATCCACCAGGCCACTGACAGCAGTTTCCAGGGCATAAGAGACACAGCTGATGGAGGAGATGGTTGGAGGAAGTCAGGAAGACAGGAAGCCATAGGTAATATCACAAGTGCCTCGCTGAAACTGACAGCTTAATGGGTATGATACTGCTGGGCCTAAAGTCTAGGCCTTGAATAATTACTGCTTACTACTGAGAAGTTAAAGTGGAAAATAGATTTTGCCAGAGTTAATAAGAAAGGCTAATGCTATAGAAGTTGTGGGTAAGAGGCACCACCTCAGCCACAGTCTAAAACATTTTACTTTCTAAGAACTGAATGTTTATGAAAGTTGCTATGCTGATGGAACAAAACCAAGTTAATTCGTTCACCCACAGATAAAGCAGCTGGTATCATACACAAACCTTCTCCTAGGAAGCCTCTCTCTGGGATGGGCATTGGGCAATCTGTTTAAGAAGCAGGCTTAAAAGATAGCTGACTCAGACAGTCTCTGAAGGAGTTTCCTATTAACTAACTAGACTTACTCAGCCACCAACTGGTGCCTCTTCCTTCATAGAGAGTGCAGCATTTCCACCAACTGTTCCCTTTTGAGGTGACTCACCTTGGTGACACTACTGTCCCTAGACATGCATATACTTCCATTTGTAACTCTCATGCCTGACGGGAGAAAATCTGCTGTACTAGAACACTGGAACAGTTCACGGATTGTCACTTCTTCTTTTAGCAAGATTTATTTTCTACTGGTTGTGTGGGAAATGCACTTCAGGACAGTTTTACTGCCTTCTGTACGCATCCTCCCATGCTCACAGCAAACTGACACTTTGTACTGGCTTGGGCTGAAGTAGCTATTTTCTTCATGGTAGTTTGTATGGGGCTGTGGTTTGGATTTGTGCTGAAAACAGCATTAATAATTCAAGAATGGTTTAGTTATTGTTGAGTAGAGCTTACATAGCATCGAGACCTTTTCAGCTTCGCACCCTACCCTGGTGAGTAGACCAGAGGTGCACCAGAGGCTGAAATGGGACACAGCCAGTACAGTTCACCCCAACTGATTGCACAGATATTCCACACCATATGGCATCATGATCAGCATAGAAATCTGGGGGAAGAAGAAGGAAGGAACATGTTTGGAGTTATAGCTTTGTGTCTTCCAAAGTAACCATTTTGCCTGATGGAGACCTCCTTCCCTGAAGATGGCTGAATACCTGCCTGCCCATGGGAATTGGTGAACAAATTCCTTGTTTTTCTTTGCTAGTATGCACAGCTTTTGCTTTACTTATTAAACTGTCTTTATCTCAACCCACGACTTTTCTGACTATTACTTTTCTGAGTTTCTCCCCTATCCTGCTAGTGGGGGAGTGGATAAGCAGCTGTGTGGATGTGGGGCTTAGTTCCCAAGTGAGTTAAATCATGAGAAACCCACATGAACAGGAATGCAGCTTCAGCAGAAGTCTACATTGTTGACATCCTCCAACTGCTGTCCTGTTTATTCTGACTCAAGTTTTTTTCAGCCATTGTCTTAGTTTCCCTTATTTTGTTATATTTCCTTTAAAAGAGTTTGTGGCTGCAAACTAAGAAAGTTCAAGCAATAATTTCTTTTTCTTTAGCAGATAGTTTAATGGTTGAGCTCTCAACAGCATCTATAAGATGAGCATTAACAGCAAACAAAACAAGCTTCTGAGGAACAGAATCTAATAATGACTTCTCTTGGTTCACTTCTGGATTGTTTTCATATTAGGCACAGTATACATATACAGTTTAATTAGGATAAATTCTCTGCTTGCTTATGAGCTCATCCTTTGCAAAACTACCACACCAGTAGTGCTGAATAGGCTATAAATCACTCAGATGTTCACATTCAGTGTTGAATTTCTCCCACCAATTAAACAGGGGTTTGGAAAAGCTCTGGATCCAAAAGTTCACATGATGAAAATTTTAGCACAGTGGTGAATATTCTCTATTAAGATGCACTACACAGAAAAGTGAGCAATATTCTGCAGTGGTTCATTTTCCACCTAAGCAGAGTCTTGATTAAATACCTGTCTGTTCCTCTTACATATCAATAGCTTGTATTTCAGCCAACTGATTGCTCAGTTACAGAGAGAAAGTTTGGAGACAGGAAACTGAGTTTATTCTGTGCAATACAATAGAACTACTAAAATTAGGTAAACTTCCAGGAAGCTGTACAATGGAATGCAATAACCACCTTTAGCTTTAAGTCTTAACAAAAATGCTTATTTCAAACAGCAGGGTATCATCAGTCAATGGATGATTTTTCCTTTTTATGTAGCATCAAAACCTACCAAGATTCATTTGGAGTTTTCACTTTAGTTCTTCATTGTTAAAGTGACTTAATAGTCAAGGTTAATAATCAAATACTAAATTTTAAAATTATATTGCAGTAAGATGGTACACAGTAAAGACCATTGACATTCTCCTAAAGAATTTTGTTTCTGGACAAATAAAGAGGATTTTTTCTTTCTAAGGAAATTAAAAAGTAGAAGAAATCTGGTCTGGGAAAATGAAAATAGATATTTTTGCTGTTTATCCAGGCTGAATTAATAGTGCTAGTACTCTCAGGGTAATCTGGCCTATTCCAGTGAATATAATTCCTTGCTTTTCAACAAACCATTTGAAAATTAGTTTTCCACTTTATTAATCATATATTTAGTCTATTTCACTTACATCACAAGCTTCAAAGTTTCATTTCTTCTAGTCCGTCTCTGCATTTCACCCTTAAAACTTGTTTTGCAGTTAAAACATCCATGCCAAAAGGTACTGTGCCATTTGTACATTTTATAAAATATAACCACAGCACACGCAATAAAAACTCACTTAAAATACACATATTTTCAGGAATTATTATTATAGGTGGTGGCCACATTGCTTTAGTACTTACCAGAAATTCTAAATTGTTTTCAAGTGGACTGAAGGGCTTGACCAGTCCTGGCAAAGGAAAATAGGCCAGAAGACAGTATCAGGTTTAAAAAATTCCTTACAGAAAGACTCCAAGAGTCAAAGTCACGTTTACTGCATGATTTGGAATTTAAAGCATTCCTTTCTGACTCTCTTTCAGCAGATGTATTTGAGGTGTACAAACACCAAAAGTCTAGACTCCTTTTTACATAAATTTGATTTTTCTACCTTAATTATTGTTGATATTGTACATCATTTAGATGTGATTATGTTATATTTAAGTATTCCTAAATGAACTCACATTAATCTAGTTACCTAAATTAGAGTTGAAAAATTATTTTAATGTGACATCCTGTTAATTTGTTCCTTTGGTACTTTAGCTTTGCATCCCCGGGGCAATACAATCATATCCCATCTAATGCATGAGTTTCAAAGCCCCAGTACAGTACACAAACTTAGAGTCACAGGAATTGCCAAACATGATCAGAACCGCCGGCTATTTAGTCTCACAGCCTATCTCCTGCAGGGAAGATGCTCCAGGGAAAGGTGTAAGAAACTCACCAGCAAGAAATAACAAAATATAAATTGCAACATGGTCATCCAACAAATACAATGGAAATGGTGATTCTAAGCACAGCTTCCATAAGAACAGAGATTAAAAAATAACAATATGTAAACTCTAAAGAACACAGGGATGTTGTTTCTAATACATAGATTTCCATTCCAGTGACACTTGATACAACTATGATATTCCAGCATGGACTACGACTAAAATTATTTCTCAGGATACAGCTATGGGCAAGAGAGAAAAATGTGCATTTATTCTATATAGGGCTGTTTAACAAAACGTTTCCAATTGGCCCACAAATCCTTATTCAGGGGAAATGCTTTTGCTTATGCTTGCTGAAATCAGTAGTAAAACTAATTGTACTGTCTTTGGTTTAGAAGGGCAGAATGGAAAGCAAAATTGAGCCACTGTGAACCTAAGGACACACCTATACATTTTGTGAACTTCAAACCACATGAAAACTGAGAAGAGAGACCCCGGTTCCCCTTCAGTGAAAACTTTCTTAACAGCCCTTTTCCACATCTTCCAAGAGAAGGCACAGCAAAAAGGAAGCTACTTATTGAAGAAGGTTTGAAATAATCTTCCACAAAAGGCACAGATCTTTTGCAATAAAACCTGCATCAAATTTTACAGGAAAGGGGAAGGTCTCCTTGAAGCACGTGAAATCAAACCTTCTAGCAGTGATAAAACTAACTCCACATAATGGAACTTTGTTTTTTAATATTTTTTCCTTGACATAGTAAAAGATTTTCAGCTTCGAGATTTTTCAGGAAACTGTATTTGGAATGCCACATGGCAGACCAGAAACTCCAATCTTTTTAGCTCTACACCTTTTTTGTATAGTTTACAGTACAGTCTAATTACATAATCACTTACTTGTCAATATCATTTTTTTCTCCTACAGCAATAGATTATAATATTATTTAATATTTTTCAGTGCCATAACAGTCCAGTTTGTCTCTACCAACAAACTTTTCTGTGATTAAATCCTCATCTTTCCTCAGAAAATATTTTTTTATTTTAGTCAGGAGCCATATACTATAGACCTTTTTCAAGCAGCAGCAATGCTGCCTTAAGTTCAATTTTGAGACGAGATTTTATTTTGAAGCTAACTTAGCTGCAGATACAGGGATCTCTTACAAATGCAAGTCACATCTCATGTTCTTAAGCTGGTTGATAAATCTGACAAATAATCAAACTATGCAACAACAGAGGCCAGCCCATGACAAATAAAAACAGCGAATAAACAGCTGAAAAAAAAATAAGAATTTTTTTTTGCATTTTGGAAAATTAAAAATACATCCAGAATACAGCTTTGTTCTGTCCTTGACAGTTACTTAAATGCAGCTACCCATATTGTCTGCCAGGCTTGAAATTTGGGTAATACTACCTGTAACGTAGAATAAACCTGCAAAGCAGCTGTGACTTACAGAATCATTCACCAGAAAGTACTCGGATGTTGGTGGATCAGCATATCCATGCTTCGCCCCTGACCATGAGAACAGAACAGAGACCTGTGTTTAGAGACTACAGTAGCAGATAATAGATTTGCCAGATTTTCTGGCACATACAAAGTGTTCAACAGCACATAATGCAGAATTATCTGAAGTGATACAATAATTGTGCTTCAGAAATAGTAGCTGACAATGTAGTCAAGAGTTGCTTCTTAGAGAGATTTTATAAGTGTGACATTTCTTACCTTTTGACTACTTAACCTTACTCTTGCCTCGTGCATTTACCATCAGGGTTGTTGAAGGAGTGTGCAGAAAAAAAAAAAAAAAGTAGAAAAGAGCAGCACTGAAAACAATACTGCCTATTATGAAATTATTAAAGAAAGCTGTAAAATCTTGATCATAAGAAATGTAATATTTTGAAATCTCCAGAAAATAAACTCAGAATATAAAATAACTATAGTCCTGCCCTGAGTGGGGCATTATTTTCACTACAGGTGTGTAAATACTAACAAACCAGAGCTCTTCCACATCAGTAAAGGATAATTTAAGGAAGGTGATCTTCCCCCCTCGCCTTTCATCTTTCTTGTAAAAACAAATTATTTCCTTTTAAAGTATCTTGCCTCACCCTTCTCTAAGTTGGGAGCTTGAGCTTCCAGGCAGGCTAGATAATAACTATAATAATAATAACTATACTCCCTAGCATAGCCAAAATTGACACAAATGTCTCTTGTAAAAACATTCACTTTTAAAAGGCATATTAATACATGCACAGTATTTCTGTGGATCAGATACAGAATATACTCACTAGTTGAAATTGGTTTTCTTTTCCTCTCTTTCCCTCTCCAAAAACTTACTGCTTTGGCTGAATTTTGCTTATGGAACCATCCCATTTCCACCTGATAGAGATTCAAAAAAGCCAAATCTCCTGGGAAAATTCACCAGGCAACAGAAAGGACATGCTCACCAAGATCAGATTCAGTTGTGAAAGGAGTAAAGTAATTTTAAGGGTTTTTTTAAAAAAAGTTGTTTTGACATATGGTTTTCCTTTGTAGATAAGACAGGTAACTTTGAGAAACTGTTTCACTGTACCACATATAGGGCCCTGTAGGGCTTTTTCAGATGAAAGGAAAAGATGGCAGTGTGATCTGCACAGGTGTCCACAGGAGTCTAATCAGAGAACACTAGGACTGCAGAAGGCAGACACCAAACTGGAGAACCATTACTGCAAATGATGACAAATAGATGGAAACAGCTTGGTTTAATGGTCAGACCTTAAAGTGAACTTGTAAGATCTATATGCAATAAAAGCCTTTAACGCTTTTGTACTGAAGAAATTGATAAGAGGATCAGTGATATACAAGGAAATATGGAGTACCACAGTGCTATTACAGTATAGGTATTTCTAACAGGAACATGATCTTAATGACTTCTTTGTAGATGTTTTATAATGTAATCAATTGTTGGAACTCACATGTGTGTGATGCCTACAGTGTCATCCCTAAACCCAGGTTCAATTGGACATGTAGGCTGCAAAGACTGATGGCGCTTTGACATCTCTCACCTCTACAAGGCCTTCTGTGACTCTGAGCACCTTAATGCTCTTATAAATCTGGTCTATGTCTA
Organism: Zosterops lateralis; assembly: GCF_965231275.1. NCBI lineage: Eukaryota > Metazoa > Chordata > Aves > Passeriformes > Zosteropidae > Zosterops > Zosterops lateralis. The sequence continues at coordinate 15,646,269 of NC_139769.1, forward strand.
CTGGAACAGAGGGATTGATTTCTATGTGGAAAAACACAGCTATGTATGAACTGCAACTGCAATTTCTTGTAAAAACATTTATTTCATCTCCTTTTAAATAACTGCAGTTCTGAAGCATAGAGTCATAGAATCATTAAGGTTAGAAAAGACCTCTAAGATCATTGTGTCCAACTGTTAAACCAGAGTCACCATGTTCACCACTAAAACATATGGCAAGTTAAGACTAACAAACCTTTCTTTATCATTTCCAGAGAAAGTTGGTTCCCATTTCAAAATGGCTATTTACTGGAAAACACATTCAGAAAACTGAAGCAAATCTTTGGAATGTGGGGATCCTTAAAGCAGTAAAACTTAATCTCCCAGATCCGTAAAAATAAACATGCTGCGTTAATAAACATTTTCAATTGTGTGCCATGCAAAGAGTCTGTTAGCAGGCCCTTGACCCTTTACACCAAGAAAATATAACAGAAAACTCTAGGAAAACAGAAACATACCAATGCTGGACACACAGTGGGAGGTGCTCACAAGTCTATTGCAGATTGTAAAAGGTGTCTAACAGAAATTATTCAAATTATTACTTCTTATTTAAAAAGCAATATATACCTTTGCTTTACATTTCCCAGTGCCTGTGAACCACAGAATTTACATGCAGGTAAAGCAGAAGACTGAATGTTCCTCAGCTGGCCAAACTTATCCACTCTCTTCACTGAGAGAAAAGCACAGAATTTGACTCTCCCTGAATTTGTAATTAATCTTAGTAAAAAACCTTTCATACTTGAGACATCACTGGATAGAATGTTTGCATAATAGTTCTAAAATGCTAGTACTATGGGTGGATATTCTATCAATTTAAACTTAAATATGAGCATATATGAGACAGAGCTTGGTTCAAAGACCCCCTACCTAATGGTATTTTCATAAGTTTAATCATACACAGTAAAATAGTGGGGTTTTTCCACTGAAGAGAGAGATGAGAGAATCAAAGTTTCATAAATTACCAATGGCATGAGACGGCCAGCTTAAGATATCATAAAGATGCTTGATCAGCTTTGAAAACATAGAGCAGGCACCCAAATTACATTCCACTCTTGAAAAAACGGCTTGCGCTCTGAAATAGCAAAAATATAGGGCATATGGCAGCCATACCACAAGAATAACACAAAGGAAAATAATAAAGATACTAAGGTGTCTAAGCATGGTAGAACTGCAGCAGAGGAGGAAAAGAGCACACTACTATTCAAAAGCATTGACTTGCTTGGCCTACATGTTTCAACAGGGACAGGCACAAGCAATCCTGACTTGTCCTAATGAAAGAAGGTTGCACTACCCACCATCCATCCAGAATGCAAGAGCTGTCTTTGGGCATTCAGAGCACAAAAAAAAAACTTGTTACCGCTCCTCTATACGAAGCTTCTTGCAATGAAGTTAAAATGTGGCTTTTTATACAAGCCATGTTACAAGATAATTCCTCCTAAAGAATAAATTCATGAAAAATGCTCTTTAAAAAATGCCTGATCTATGTTTTCAGCCCACATAGATATTAAACCTAGTTTCCTAGACCCTGAAAAGCTAATTATGCATTCAATTAGAGTTTCTTAATAAAGATTAAAACTCTGAAGTCTATTACAGGCCCATATTTAATTCAACTGCCATTTTATCCATGCCATGAAAGTGTGAGTGGTAACAATGAATATAAATTATAATACATGCCATAGAGTGAATGCTATTTGTCCAAGTACGTTACTATAAAGAATTAAATTTTGCTATCGGTTCCATAATCTAGTTAAAATTGGTATTCTTTATTTGGTCTTTCAATGTAGTCCAATTTCCTACTTTGAAAAACAAATTCTAGGGAATAAAGAAAAGAGATTAATTTATCATTAAGACTCTGCTTAATTGAAGTCAATTCCGAACAAACTTGAATTCAATTTCTACTCATTAAATTGAATGTGCTCTGCGTTTCTCTCTGCATTGCTTTGAGCAAGCAGCTGAGAACAAGGGACTAACATCAAAATTATTAAATTGAGGAGATTTTATTTGGTCTTCACATGCCAGAGCTGCTTTGATGAGGAGCTGTTTTGGCACTGAAAGGAAACGAGAGCAGCTGGAGGAAAAATCAAATGAAACTAAGCCTCGGAAAATTGAAGAAAACGCAAGCTTAATAATATTTAATAATTAAATTTCCACAAACAATAGCGGCAAATGAAGTAATCTGCAAAGTCTGTGAACTCATTTGCATAATTGATGCCGGTCCCCTGTAAATGAATAATGAAGATAATAAAAGATGTTTCTAAAAATGGGCACAATAACAGCAAATTTCATCAAGCCGCGCGCTCTGATTAATCTCCTCTTGCAAATCAGCAGCGAGGGGGGACGCGTGATTACCCGCGCGGCGGCGGCAGCAGGCGGCAGCCTGGCCCCGGCCCCGCACCTGGCCCTGCCCTGCCCTGCCCGGCACTCGGCACGGCTCCGGGGACAGGGGCAGGGCCGGGGAGCCCTCCCAGCAGCACGGCCGCGGAGCGAAGGTGAGCGCCTGTCTGTCCGTGCGCCCCTCGGCCGCCGGGAGCCGCCCGCTCTGCCCCGCGCCCGGGCCAGGGCACAGCTCTGCCCCTCCGGGCTGCCCTGAGCAAACCACAGCCACCTTCCCGCAAGCCCAAGGCCTCTCCTAGAAAACGCCGTTTCCAGCCGCCCAGGTGAGGGGCCAAGGGTCCGATGTGTCACTGCCTGGTAGGGTCCTTCAAGACTGGATGAGGTTCTAGTTCGGGCTGCTGAGCATCCGCAGTTACCGCGCAGCCTTTCAGTCCTACCAAAACTCCTTGATTCACCAGAATAAGCCTTTGCCATGAATGTGACCATCCAGCCTTTACACTGATGATGGAGCCCCTCACGACACTTCACACATCAGTCTCTGCTCTACACAGATGAAGAGTAATAATTGCCACAAGTACGAACTGTTGGCCAGGTTGCCATCTGGCTCAAGTGTTGGTAGCCATAAAATACTACTTTCAGTTTACCCCGATTTAGCTACTCCCACGACGGTCCAACTCCACAGATTTCACTGGCATTAATTATTGCTTTTCACAAGACAGGAATTTTTCACAGATTGCAGGAAAAAAAATATTTGAGAAAACAGTTATGCTGCTTCATGAAGCTGATGCGTAGGCTGGCAGCGGAGACTTCGCACTGGAGACAGGAAAGCATTCCAAAAACCAGTATCTTTTAGAATACAGCCACTCTACTCTTTTAGAGCATTTAGAAATAATAATTTAGGAAGTCATTACTTCATTGGGATTACACATAGGACTGTTCATAGGATCAAGCCTCAAACTGTAGATAATCTGTAGATACAGTTTACTATTCAGTTGCCTGAAACAAGTGATCTGTCAGACCACTAAACAATTCCATCGAATAAGAACTTCTCACTGTATGTAATATTTAAGTGCTTTATAGCCTAAGTACAAGATACTCTCTATTTTAATTGCACAAATTATTTTACTCGAATTATGGATCAATCCATCTTAACAACTAGAATTTATTTGAAGTAAAGGCCATGTATTTCATTATAGAATAGAAACTTCAATACTAGACACTCCAGGGAGAAGTCTTTTGTATCAGTCTAGTGAAAAACAAAAAAGGTTTGCTTTTAAGATCGTCAGTCATTCTTGGGCTAAAATCATATCCCAAAGATCAGAGGTGATTCTGACAGGCAATTGTTGAGAATCTTTTACACAGTCATAAGAGTTGATACTTGAATCTGCATTTCTCTGTGGCTGGCACATCTCCCTTCTTTTCACCACAGTCCAGTCTAGAAATTAGTCAAAAAATATTCAAAACTAGCATATTCGATACTTTCTCATCAATGATCAATGTTTTCTCATAAAATGTAGTCTCAAATAGCTTTACTATACAGTTAGGTTGCAATGTATAATTAAATGGAAATTAATTGCATTTTCAGAATAAAATATCTAGGCAAAAATAGGAATTCCACTGAACAATTCTGCTTTGCACAGAATGTAGACATTTAGGTGTACCATTTGTCTTAATCATAGAAAGATAGGAGAACCAAAATCAAAAGGAAAGTTTCATGGTTTGATTCAACAATCATAAGGAGGATGTAATGTAAATCTTAACAGCTAAATATTTAGACTTGGATATCAGGCTGTCACTTGGCATGTAAGGACTCAAACTGAAATGTAATTTTTGGGGTCTTAGATCAGTTTTGAGGTAAAGTTTAGTTAATTTTTAACTTAAACAATTGTCATAGAAATTGTTGGATTGCTTTAATTTTTTTTTTGTTTATGTGGCAAAATTTTGATATTTTTCCTGTCAACTAAATCAGAGTATTACATGTTGATGATTCAAGTATCATGTACTCCACAATTTCTGTAGCACAGTCATAGTTTAAGTATTTGCATGTATCTCATCATATCAACAGTACTTAGCATACTTACTAGGATTTGTTTTGTTGAGTTTTTTAAAATATATTTCCAATTCTTTTAACTAATACATTTTCCAAATTTTTTTAAAACCCCAAACTTATGGGTTTAGTGCATTTTTCAAAAACAAGTGGCACCGGAAAAACTTGATTCCATGTGAACCTTAAAGCAGGAAGTGCACAAGTGGAAGCTTCTGAAGAAAAGGCAGATAGCCATTCCAACTTCTATTTTAAAAAACGGTTGATTGAAATAGTGAATTAAAGGCAAGATTCTCTCCATTCCATCTTTCCCCACTGCCAGACAGACCGCTCTTTCAGACAAGGCCTAAAGGTGGAATGCAATGTGTGACACATTCACAATTACTTCTGTAGCCTCAGTATCACAATTCATTATTTTGCGTAAAATGTGTTCAACAGTACAGGTGAGTGTCAAAGTGCATGAAAAAGGAGTGCAGCAGAGGCTAAATGCAGTGTTGTGCCTTGTAATGTGGAAAGTTTGAAAACTGTGTCAACACAGTCTTTGACAATATCCCTTTCAATAAGAAAAAATAGAGAAGTTCAGTAGGATAGTAGTCACAGATTTTAACCAAAAAGCATATGTTTGATTTAAGTAGTACTTGCAGTTCTCATATGATAATATATGTTGATATAAATCTGATTTTATTATGAAGAATCATCTTTTATTTCCTACTTTTTTAAGCACTATCATTGTTACTCTGTTAGAAGTCATTATCAAAACATCTTTATCTGACAGTAGGACTGGGAATAATTAGATTTAGTCCAGTCCAGTCCCATCTAATGACTCTGGTGCATTGACTTAAGACCTGACCTTTGTTGTCTAATTAAAAGGATTCCGTATCAGATGCAAGTGTTGTGATTGTTTTTGATGCCCTACAGCACTTTTAGTCAGAAAAAAAGATTCTAGTTTGCTATTCTCTGTTTTAGTTCAGGTATTTTCCATCTTTGAAGAGGAATAAATGTTTCGTTAATTCTTTGCCTTTCCATCTAAAATATTGTTTAAAAATATTATTAAGTTCTCACCTCAGTGAAACACTAATTCAGAGATACTGAGACTGTGCAATATCTGGATAAACTTATGATTTTAAAAAGCAGGAACAGTTTTTATTAACAGGGTTTGTAGGGTTTTTTCCTTCCTTTATCCCTTTCCTCTGCTTTCCCATTCTTAGAATGCCTATGAATCCCATGTTCTGCCCCACCAAACATTCCAGTATTGCATCTACATAGACTCTACCCAGACAGCATCCTAAAATGCAGATCTTCAGCATATCCCTGTTTTTGTCCCCCAATGTTCCAAAGAAAGACTGACAGAATTTAGCAACTCTTGCAGGAAATTGTTCTATTTTAAGTTTCATTTGGTCTTAGCTGACATTTTCAGGCAGAAACCAAATTACATTGCTCTTAGTACAGATTGGATGAGCTCTCATTGCAATGGGAGGAAAGGATTAAGGCTTATTCTTCCTTCACCCCTGACTTCTACTGTTCCTAAATGGAGTCTGTGAGTCTGTGGGTTTTATCTCCAGAGCCTCTCAGTAAATCTGGCCAATGTCTTCATAGTCAATCTGGAAAGCTGTGTTAGACTTTTTGTACTGCCTTTATGATTCAGCTGCCATATTTCCCTCTATAGTCACAGTTAACCTGTCAACATACTTGCTATGAAACAAGGTTTCTGTGATCATTCCAGCTGGGCTTTTTTTCATTGCATCTTGAAATTGTGTATGATGTTCTTCCATGCTAACTGGCCCTAAAGACTGTAAACTTCAGCTAAGTGTTCTGTTGTATTTCAAAAAAAAAAAAAAAAAAAAAAAAAAAAAAAAGAAATATTCAAAATTGGCCAGTTGACACTACTTCTATCATTTCTTCCTATGGCAGATTTGTCTTCAAACCTTACACCATTACATTGTCTAAGTTGAGTTTTGTGGCAATTTTCATATTTTAAATGTTCCTTTTTATTTGCTAGTCTGTTGCTGTTCTAGATTAGTAATGGAGAAGACAGATAAAAAGGTATCACATAAACTTCTGACCTGGCTTGAAGATTGATCAAAGTATCACTGGAGACTGTATGTCTTCTACCAATTTTCATAACTAGGACTCATACTGTCACATATTTAGTCATAATTGGTGACATTTGGTTATGCAACTTGCTTTTTTCTTTTAGTAAAGGAGATTTATTGTTGCACTATACTAACTTCCATATAACAGCAAGGAGCAATGGACAATCACAATAATCTTACTAGAAAGCTGATGTTGAAGGGTTATTTTGCCAGAATGTTAAATTCACTATTTATTTGCACAAACAGCAGAATGAATGAAGAAATGATAGAAAGAAGAAAATCCAAGGGGGAAATCTTCTCCCAAAAATAGTAGTGTTGCTAAAAAAATGTTCTGGGACAATTTTCTCTGGCTTGTTCAGCATTATCAAACCATTAATTCTAGGTGATACTTTCAATGACACTCCCTCAGAGGAACAATATTAGGCATTCACTTGTATGATCTTCACCTTGTATGAAGAGAATGAATAAAAAATGAAGTTCTTCACTCTGAACTATTCCTGGCTAGCTATTTTCATTTTAAAAAATGTTTATTTTACTTTGACAGTCTGAAGGTTAAATTAACTCTGAGTTTTCTGTTCTACTGTGAAGCTAGTGGGAATGCTCAGAGCATACTGCTGCCTCTTAAGATGATAAAGGAAGCAATAAAATATAGCCAAAAATGTTAATCTCTAACACTATTAAATGTCTAAGTCATAGACTCATCAAAAACTTTCAGACCAGTGATGCTTTGTTTTGTCTAGAGCATACAAGGTCTTGATTACTGATACAGAGCCATGGGAAATAAAAATGAATTAGGATGCTGCTTCAAAATAAACATTCCCAGGGATGCATTTTGAATGCCATGCAAAGTTTCCTATGCCTTCCACAACATATGTCTGTCACTCCAGTAGAAATACAGTTCCTGAGCCCGATACAGAAAAGATTTAGGTGTTTGTACAAATTTAAGGATTTGATCCCATTGCCTGAACAAGAGAGAATATTTTGACCACCCTGACTACGAAAAAAGCATAAAGTGTATTGCCATGCATATGCCTTTGTCCTTCTTAATAAAACACTGTAAGCAGAATTTGGGACATACTCTGCATCACAAATTGTGTAACTGCCTTCTCTCTATTATTAGTGAATCTTAACTGAATTCACGTGGATGGAGAGTTTTCTAAACAGTGAGGATTTCTTTGAAGAGGCTGAAATTACCTAACCTCTTTTAGCTGAGGTTAGCAGAATCTATGTGGAGAATAGCACGTGTCACTGCAGTCATGTCACAAAATACACACACTGCACTGGGCAGCTACACTGGGAGTCATACCAGCTTTTTCTAGAATAAACTTGTAAAGCACACCAGTAGTGGAGATATTTACTACCAGCACATAGAGAAATGAGTTCAGAGCCTTTTGAAATACTTCTTCTCTGCTCTAGCTGATAAACCACAGCCTATTTATTATACTATTTGTGCCTCATTGTTCAAAATATACTTGCCTATTATGAAGGGCTGCTACATCGCTAACTGAATGAAAATCTTAAATGCACAGAGTCCTACCAACTCTTTGTAGAATATCTTTTGAAAGTATACCTGCAGCTGGATATTCAGACTGACTAGTTGTCTTAATTTATGCAAATATAGCCTATAGCTAAAAGCTTTGTATATTTGTTTCCCTATGGTATTAGTATTCAAAAAAGAGGACATTCTTTCAAGGGCATTTTATAAACACAGAACTATAATTTATATAGCAAATTAAAGCTCATACAAAATGTGTGCACTGAGCTACAGATTAACATATTTAATTTCACTATTACCTGCAAACCTATTTTTTTCCATGCACTGCTCTAATTAGCCATATAAAATCAAGTCAATATATTGTAAGCAATTATTTTAGTGGGAGTAGAAAGAGAATCTGAATTAAATATATGGTAAGAGATAATATCTTATGGAAATTAATATACTCATTTGTGTCAAGAAAAATGTGTTCCAGCTAAATTTTATAAGATAGTTTGGAGTTCAAACATATGACTCATGTAGAAGTTGTAGTTTTATAGCTCCTAAGACGTTAGACTGTGGATTTGCTTTTAAGTTCCTTATTAATGTGCCAGTGCTCATTCTTTGATATCTACAGATTGTCAGTAACTACTGCCATTTCATATTGTGAAATTTCTCCTATTATGAATATTCACTCCCCCTACAGTCAAATGTGTAAACTGTTAGTAACTCTGTATGTTAAAAGAAGGATTTTTTCCATCATTTAAATGGATAAATCATACCTATCTCTTCATATTCTTTTTACTATTCATTTTTACTTTTGTAACTATTTACTTGAGAGAATTAAATGATGGTGAAAATCAAAAAGCAACCTTCCTTTCATTGAAAGCAAAAAGTATTCCTATAAAGAGTAATTTTTTCTTTACAATTTTACCCTCAAAATTATGACAGCTAAATATGAAAAGTCTTTTTAAGGAGTAAGAAAACAAAAAGTGATCCATGTGATAATGAACTTCAGCTGTTTCCTCCTAATACAGTTTCCAATTGTGATGGTATTCAGACAGCACAAACCACTTTCTAGCAGTAAGAGCATTTAGCTGATCAAGTTGCTGCAATTCAGAATTTTACACTCAATTTCAATTGTGGAGTCTGCAATATATGCCACAGTTAACATCCTTTTAAAAGAAGGATAACAGACTCAGTTCCTATTACTTCTTGCTGATGATCTCAGAATATCCAGCAAAATATAATGCTAACTGCATGGAAGTCTGATGACTGCGTAACTGTCTTTTGGCCTTAAAGCAACTCTTCCCCATTTCTTGGCATAGAAGTTGCTGTTTGACATAGCTGCCTTTTACCCATACTCTGCCCTGGGAGATAACATAGAATCTTACTGCTTGGAAGGGCCTTCCTAAAAAAGCAAGCAGAAAATAAAATCTTTCAGAAAAGGTACAAAAAATTGGATTATGTTTTTGCCTTTTTGCCTACAGCATCAAACAAGAATAGCTAATGCACAAGAAACTTCCTGGATCTAGAATTGTGAAGAAAAGTTTCCCCATCTCATGAAAATTCAAAGCTTCCAGATGCTTTACTGTTTGCTATGTGAATAAATCAGTGAACACTACAAAAATACAGTGCACACAGGCATGTTCTAGTTCTTCCCATGGCATTTTCTCACATTCCTGAGCATCCTGACCCCTTGCAGTCTGAGGTAAGTTTTTCTCCAACTTCTCACTGTAGCCTTTTTATCTTCTATGAACAAAAAAAAATCTTCATTTGAAGAACCTGTACCTGGACAGAACATCAAGTACTGACCAGTCTTAAGCAACTGTATTATATATACATATAAATAACCACATATATACACACACATTCTCCTGTGAAACAGCTGGGTTTGGACAAATCACCATCTCGAGTGAAACACACTCTGTTTTACAAATCCAAAATAGTTTCCCCAACTACAGGAGGAATAATTCCCAATCTTCTGTAATAAAGTGTACAAGTAAAAGAAGCATGTACAAAATATTTTATTTAAAACTTTCCGTAACACTGTCGGACAAATAAGCAACATGGCCTCAACCCAATCTGTAAAAATATGTGGAAGAACTTCAAATGTGACAGCTAAACTTGCACTCAACATAAAGTGCAGTAGGAGTGACAGAAAAAGTGACAGACAAATTAAAGAGCTACCTCTGTTTTAGCAATTTTTTTGTGACAGCATTTTAAAAGTTTGCTGGGCAATTACTCTAAAATGACAGTGTACTGCTGAGCAGGTAGTACACTGAGTACATAAAAGAACTTGTCAATAGCTTTTTCAATAGGCCCTTTCAAACTCACAGGAGCTTTATTATGCATCATTACATCATTAAAATATTAATTTATATCAGCTTTTACAGATGTAAAATTGTTGCTGCACCTATTTTGCTAATTAACTCTGACATTTATGCTTTTGCATAAATGTTACATACTTCAGAGATGGTTCATTTCTACATGTGAGTTCCTAGTCTGTGGATTGAATCAACCTGCTTGTAATATCAGAACCAAAAGACTAAGCACCCAAATACGGTGAACATTTGGGTCAGTGATGCACTTTTACATTTAATTTTTCTTTCTCAAATTCAGCTATCTAGGTCCACCCTTTGGGGGCTGTAAAGAAATTCTTTCCATGTAGCATTTTAAAGACATGTGCATTTTATTGTAGCAGAAATTATGTCAAGTATGAGTTGTGGGTTTTTTTCAAAAGAAAATGGTTTGCCTACAAAGCAAATGCAAATATGGTGATGCAACAGAAAATACTCAAGTAATACTACTGAAGAAATATTTTGCATCTGCTTTATATTTCATACCTTTTGTGTGCTTTTTTTGCACATATTTGCTCAATATTAATAATGGACCACTTTAGCAGTTTAAAGATTCTCTGCATATTTCAGTAAAAATGGAATAGGTTTTCTTTTTCTCACACATCTCAGAGGTTTTCCAATCCCTTTAAAAAAGTACTGTCCTAATCTTCCCAGACAAACTGACTAGTTAGATTTTTCATCACATTACTCTGGCTGATGAGGTGTTAGAATAAGATGATCCAAACTTAGTTTATATCAGAATTATTCAAGTGATTCTAATGCCTTTAGCAAAAAATATTAATCCTGGATAAACTCTGCTGATGGAGCATCAAGGCACAGATAAATAGGGTTTTTCACTTCCATGGTACAAGTTTGAATTTATTCTACTTCAGTATTGTCCAGAAATTATCAGGTGTAAGCTGACCTAAGTTCCCTGTAGGAAACCAGTACTAAAGCAGATGGAGATAGACAATACTACAATATTTTGCTATAAACTGAAAGGACTTATGAGCCATCCAGGACTTTGTTCTATCTCATCAACACTTTTAATGTTAGAGTATGTAAATGTGGGGGAAAAGGTAAATGCTATCCAAGAGGACTTCCTACCAACCACCTCAAGAATCTCACATTGTGCTCTTTCCCCAGTCCTTCCTATAGATTTGTAGGTGTCATAGCTCAGGTTTGATTTTGCATTCTGCTGCTACAGAACAGAGCCAGTGTGACAACCTACTACCAGTGACATGAATTTTCAGAAATTCTTAAACATTTCTGATTTTAAAAAGCAACATATTGGGATAGATATCTACTGATAGAGGCAAAGCCAATTCAATGTTTTCTGAAATTAAAGTAGTTTTTTAAGCAACATAATACAAACCAGTCCCTGTAATTAAAGATAGGCTATAGCTGCAGCAAGCATGTGTCTCCAATAGCACATGCTCAAACACACAATCAGATCATTTTCTTCATTCAGACAGAAAACGTGGGGAAGGTGTTTCCAATGAAATCATACCCAGTCCTGTAGGTGAAGTGTATACTGGATCTCTGGTGCATTGGCTGCAATGTGTTTAACATCCTGTAACTATCAGTCTTTATCTCTGCCCTCTACCTTTTTAAAGACGTTGCACTCCTGAAGAGTAGTTCACAAACTTTCATGCACTATTCACAAAATGTATGAAATTTTGCACCTTAAGATTCTCTTTCACCTCAAAACCCAGATTTATTCTGGTACTGCAATATCTAGATTCATGCCAGTAACTGCAGCACTACCACAAAATAATACAACACTTTGAAGCCCAGGTCTCCATGAGATCCTGCAAACCAATATGCAGAAGCTGTGGTATTGTGTTAAAATATTAACCTTAATCTTAAAATATTTATTAATAATGGACTTCCAAATTCTGAAAGTTTGAGCCACATAATGTCATTAGGTTTTGACCAGCAGTTATATGCACAGTTCAAACACACTTCTAAACATCTGGTCAATAACTGTACCCTATTCAAGTATTGAAAGTCATCCTCATTGATTTTGCAAGAAAATGACCAAAAGTCACAGTATAGCAAAGAAATACCATTCTATACAGTACTTTTAAAAATTATGGAATGGTTATAAAATAATTCACAGTGATGCATATCACAGTGTATACACATAAAATGTGTATTTTGAAGATTTTTGTACCATCTCTTTGAAGATTGTACCATCTCTTCAATCACACTCATAGGAAGCAAAATAATGAAAAAGCAACAGTACAGAATTTAGATAATATTGACATTAAACTATGTATCAGCTATTCCATGTGTTATAAAGTAAACTTAAATCTACATCACTAAGGAAATTCAGCAGTAAGAAAACAGTTTTCCTCTGATAAATCCGGCAAAACTTGCAATACACATTTCTCTCACTGAATTAACTTCTCCCTAGTTACAACCGTCCAGCTGGAGTGTCAAAGAATAGCTTTAGTAACACAAGAGTTCAAACTGCATTCAGGCAGAACTCCCATCAAAATAAATGGGAATCTCTCCTACAGCTCTGTTTCTTGAAAAATGCATACATGTACATATTGAAGGCCACAGGCCTGCCTGCTCAAAATTAATCCCACATAAACTCGTGGGCTCAAAGCCTAAAGAGGGAGTAAAAAACCTGAGCCTTACAGAAACAATGGCTCAGAGATTCCAAAAGGAATTGCTTACAAAACTTACACTAAGACTGCAGTGCTTAACCCTTCTAGTCTCCTGTGAAAAATCTCTTCATTTACCCCAGCTATTTCCTGAGTAGTCTGAGCCTTCTGTGTGCCAGGAAAAAAAAAGATATTCTCACTGCCTTAACTATTCATGCACTAGGATTCATGCACTATATGAATAGTTTTGATCCAGATCAATTTCTACACTTGATCAAATGGCATAAATATCTAATATGATAATGCTATACCTGTATTCATTTAGTCAATGGGGACATATTTGTAACAGTAAGACACTGTCACTTCCGAGGGAAAAGATCATTTTGTGACAGGTAAATTATTGCTATATCTCATTAGGAATGTTATGTTCCTGTGCTAAGACATACCAATTGCAAAGTGGTAATCATCATAATAGCATCAAGATGTTGCTATATATAATCTGGAAATCAGAAGAATGTGCTCCCCTTGGGCCTGCACAGAAAATTCAGGGCAATTATCAATACTTTACAATTAATTTCTGCTGACTTTTCCCCCATAAATCAGTGGTGCACACCAATACCAAACAACCAAAGCACTCCTTTAGATGGGCAGCTCTTCAAGATCCTAAGTTTATAAATGCCAGCTGTTTCTCTAGCTCAGAATCAGCTGTATCAGTGTCATCTCATTCAGCAAGGAAGTCTGCCCAATGCTAGGGAGCACCAATAGTTCCATCTGTCCTGAAGCGATCCTGGACATCCCCTGAGAGCTCAGTTGCTCTTACATGCAATTCGCTGTCCACAAGCTCTACTGTACCAGTCTTGTGTGGGATTGGTTGTATCCATACTGACAAAACCAGAAATTTGAGACCTCAAATTTAGATCAGAAACACTGACAACTTACACAGCTAAAATAAGCCACAAGTAATATAAGTATTTCTAGTATGAAGCATTTCAAATGCATCTAAAATTTCCTGCAAAAAGGAAGTCAGTTCTTTCACTTTGATTTACTACATGACAAAGGAACTCCTCCTGATTTACATTAGAGCATGTGAATGAAAAATTGCTACTACATATGTCAAAGTGTTACCTGATAATTTTTTAAAAACAGAAGATTACACCACAAATATTTTTAATGAAGCCTAAAAACAGATAAGTGAATTTAGGCCTTTAATTCAATAAGAGCTAAACTTTCAAGGCTGAGGGATATATATCAATTCCGGGGGATTCTTAACAAATCTAAATATTTCACCACGATAGGAAAATGTGACAAGAGTAATAATACATGTTATTATATACTGCTACACAACTTGGAAAAATAACATCTGCTAGTGGATAGATGTGGAAAGAGTCTGCATTAGAAAACTTCCTGCTGGGTCACAAACATATATCAGTAATGGTTTGTTTTCAGCACATGAAAAATTGCCATTGTCATATTCCAAAGTGAGTGTAAATTGTTTTATTATAAACTCCCTGATGGTCCCTGTTTAACTGAGAAATCATTCAATCTAAATTTATCTTTTCTCTGTGGCGATGCCATGTGTTGGTATTTCCAAATTTTGCCTCAATAAGACCGGTATTTCTGTAAAAGACAGACTCCACTCCTGATCTTAAGCAACCTTACAAAACATTAACTCTTAGTTTGCCCTTACTTCCTTTGATTTGTAATCCAAGGCTCTCATTTTCATGATGAAAAGGCCTCATTGTTGATTCACAAGGCAATCAGTCTCTACAAATTTCCATCATGTTTGACAATTAGAAATGTATGCATATGAAAATATACATTTTGGAAACATTGAAAATTTATGAAAGTTATCCCCTATTTACATTTTACCAGAAATTCTGGTCCAGAGTAGTAATGATATACCTATTCCAGCTATCCTCCATTCACTTCATTTTAATTTGATTTGCAAGAGAACTGACCTGCTTAAATAATGTCACTTAAATGTACACAAAACCAGTATGTAGCCTTTTTGAGTCCCCTTTTTCTACATTTTTTGCTCTTCCATCTTATCTTTAGCATCTGATGACAACAGGATAAGCATCAAAGATGTGAAAAGAACAGTGAAGCAACCACTCAGACTCCATACAGGCACCAATTAGCATGAGAAGGTGGTGTTGTCTCCAAGAGCTCCACCAAGGAAGGCTTTGTTGAGGATGTAATTTTTCACACTTAGTGCCATGAAATGTCAACCTGATGTAAAATCAAATCCACCTCAACTAACATCACAAACAGCTCCATTATACCAACAAGAGCACAGCTGAGGAGATAGAATGGCTCTAGGTCCCCAGTAAAGACTTATCTGCTAAAGATTAAAAGTATTATACTTGGATTTATATGCACTGGAAATATTATAAGTTCGATTTTCATATGTACACATCTGCCCACATTCAAAAGGGGATAGAATTGTTTAAAACAAAACATTCCTTTCATTTTATTTAATTGGCAATTACAAACAAGCAAGGCATCAGACAACCCTTCATACCCACTAAATTAACCTCTGGGGAATAGGAATATATTTTGTATCTTACCACTCTTCACTGAAAACCTGGGGAAATTTCTATATTTTCTTTAAGAAAGGAGGCTGAAAAACATGATGCTACTAGAAACTGTGGGGATCCAATATTTTCTGTATCCAGCTTCTCCATGTTCTCATTGGCCAAAGTAGCAGCCAGCTCAGTGTGATTTGCAAAGACAAGCCAAGTCAGATGATAGGTACTGTCTCAGAAGAAAGCAGAATATTGTGTTGCTTCTGTAATTATACTAATGAAGAGCATCCTTAAAGCATATAATTCATTCCTCTTTTACAGGGTTTTCCAGAAGAGCATATGTAAGGAAGGGCATAGCATGTACTATTTCTAAATAAACTATTATTTACTGGATGGAAAAAACACCAGTCCTTTCAAATCTATTTTTATAATGGGATTTTTCCAGTTATTCTTCTGCACCAGCTTTGGGGATTTGTTTTAGTTTGGTTTTTTTGTTTGGTTTTTTGTTTGTTTGTTTTTTGGTTGGTTGGTTTTGGTTTTGTGTTTTGATTGGGGTTTTTTGTTAGGATTTTTTGGGGGTTTTTTTGCATATCTGGAGAAAGTAGAAGCCACAAGTGGTGAAAAATGATAGTTTACTTCAGGTGACTGGGAGATCTTTCAAATTGAAAGGGAGTATGTCAATTATATTTCTGCAGTATGCAGAAATTTAAGCATTTATCTAGAAAGCAGGTGCCTGAATATGGCTTTGACTCAGCTTAAACTGAGTAAGGGTTATTTCCTGTGAGAGGAAAGAGTATCTGAGTTTGCCACTGCCCTTCTCCTGCCTCGGTGCTGTTTTTCCATTCAAAAGCAGAGGATGGAGAAGCTGGAGAGTTCCTGGAGCACACTGCTGCTCCCCACTGGCAGCTGGTAGGTCCCAGCTAGTCCAGCTGGGGCTAATTTAAGAAGTCACAGGTGCAGCAACAATCTAACAGCAGGAACTAAGTCGTTGTGGTTATACTTTTGGGTATAGAACTGCAGCTACAGACTGAGATCTGTCTCGGGTATGAACTTACATCAGACCTGGTAAGACAGTTACAGTAAATCTTCAGCAGGGACCTCAGAAGTTGGAGAGGAAGAGAAAATTTAGCTGTACTCTGAGTTTTGGACATATGTGGTATACTGTGTTATTCTGGCGATCCTCTAGTCTAAAATGAGATAAAAATTAAGAATATTTGTAATGAAAAGCAGTGACTTAGGCTGCTACTGACTTTCTTTCCTGTTGGGAAAAGCAGTTTGTGAAATATCATTCAATAGTTTCTTGTAGCTGCATGATATCTGTTTATTAAAGCTCACTGATGTAACTAGGAAGCAAAACATTACATTTGCCAATAAAACTATTGCTAGAGAAAAGCACATATCATCCCAGCTATTATCTTCACAAGGGTGTGTTCCAGAGAGACTTACATTGGGCCAATGAATAAGCTGTGAGTTTTCTGTTAAAAAAGTTACTGTCTCATAATATTCAAGCCGAATTTTAACCTTACTTTGGACAGGCGTCTAACATTGAAAAAAGAGATTATGCATTGGAATATAAGAGTCTTTAAAAAAACCCTCAGTTTTTTTATTAATCCAAGTCAAGAGTAATAACTATGCATACAAGAAATGCATCCAAAATGTGGTATGCTTAGTGATAGGATCCCACTTATCCCAAAGCTACCAAAATCCAAAAATCTCTTAATGAAGTACTAGTGTATAATTGAGACAGAAAAATGATGAAAGTGTTCACCTTGTGAGAAAAAAAGCACAGAGACCCCATTAAAGGAGATTTTGGAGATGGAGAATGGAAGCTAGGAAAAAAACTGCAGATAAAATGAGAATTAAAAAGCAGACATACACATTTGATTTCTGAGAATTTTTGAAAAGGCAGCAGTTGAGAAAAACATAGGGCAAGAAATCAAAACTTTTTTTCTGACATTTCCCTGCCAAGACCAAAAAACTACAGATGGGGGCGGGGGGAAAGCATTATCTGAGGTTGATGTGAACACACTAATTGGCAGGCTGGAGAGTGAGTAACTGAAGGGACTTACAAGGTGAACAACATTCCAAGTGCTGGGAGAAATTACTTGTACATTAATCATTCACCATCTGGGAGAGAATTAGAACGCCTACCCACTCCTCAATGACCATAATTTCTGGGGTTTATTGTGGTGAGAATATTATTTAAATTAAAAATATGAACAAGTTAAAAATACTTAGTTTTGCAATACATTTCATTGCTATCATTCTTCTACTAACATGAAGTGCTAAACGGAAGTCTTTTTATACCTGACTCGCTTGATCTATTTCAAAATTCAGCTAGTCAATCAATTTATTTCTATCTGTACACTTTAAGAGACATGTTTTGAATGAAAAATATCCTTCTGAAGGCTGCCTTTCTCCCATCTCCAATTTTGTTAATTGTAGCTGTGTGTTACAGCTCAGCTGTAGTGCACTACAAACATGGGGGGATGGGGGGAGGGAGGGCTTGGCAAAGGGCGTCTGGTTCAAGGTTAAGATGAGATAAAGCCATAACTTGCTTTAGACTTATCTATGTCTCATCTCAGCTGGGCGATATGACCCTCTCTTCTTGCCGAGCTGCACTATCTGATGCTGATACTGTGTATCAGCTGACAGACTTCTTGAGCTTTATTCTTGCCACTGTGATTTCAAAAGATGGCTACAATGAAGTATGGGCAAGTATTTAGCAGACTGAAGGAAATTTGGAAGTAAGATTTCCAAATGTTGGTGTGTTTCACAACCATTAGTCAGCTAAACCTGTATCTTCTAATAAAATATTCATCATTATTGACAGTGAAATTAAGGTTTCATTAATTTCCAGTTCATTCTTAACTGTGTCTTGCTATTTTTATGTTAATTCAGACTATTTTAAATATACTCAGCTGTTTGAAGTGCCTGATGGAACATTTTCAAAAGTAACTAATTATAGAAACAACAGGACCATAAGTTAAATTAGAAATAATTGCAGCAGAAAATGACTTCAGGGTCTTTATTCTATGGAGCCAAATACTGTCTTAAGCACAGGAAAAGGCTAGAAATTCAGAGCAGGTTTTGAGAAGATTTCAGCTGAATTCTGGAAGTATTTGGTAGTAATATTACTCAACCCAGCAAATATCAAGAGTGGAAAAGCCATTATGTTGATTCTAGAATACTTTTGTCTGCTGCATTACAGAAGCAGCTAACAGTTCTCTACCATTTAAGACTGGTCAGAACTTTAAGCTTCAGACGGAATGAGTCCAGAGATGCTCACATCTGGTTTTATGCTTCAGTGACCACTGAGTCTCAGTAAAGTAAGTTAATAGCTTGGATTTTGATCCTGTTTTGCTCTTGAGACATAACAATTAAAAGAAATAGTTGTCTTTTGTCTTCCACCAATCATTCTAAAATGTCTTCTTAAAAGAACATGTGTTTATTTATGAGAACAGCTTCAAATAATTTAAATTTTGTGTTTAGAACAAAGGACACTGCATTTACAAATAAATTCCACTTACTTCCTTTTGCAGCATCCATACCTGACATACTTTGTCAGAGATTCTGATTCATAAATCTTAAATTTATAGCAGATAACCATGGGCCCAGAAATACCATAATTGTAAAATATTTGCTTATGATTTGTTTTATTAAATTTCTATTTTTAAGCCTTATTAAAGAACAACTGGAAATTCATTACAAATATTATGCAAAATGTATAGGTTTGGTTACTCCACTAAGGTTTTGACAGCAAAAATAAATTTTCCTAAAACAAGACTGAAAATCATTTATGAACTATCCTCTGCTCTGTTTTCCATTTAGCACCTAAATATTCAAGACAAACCAAAGCTTAACTCCACATATTATGAAACCTACCATTTAAAATTTATTTATGTTTAAAATGACCTATAAAACTTTTCTTCTAAACCTTAGTTGAGGTATCAGTTGCTTAAATATATTCATCACATTTAGCAGAATCCTATCATCTCTCTTCTTCCTATTTAATTAAGAATTACTTTTGCCAGCCACAGGAGAATCAGAAGAGCTTTCTTTTGAGTTATTCAGAAAGCAGTAAAATAACATGCAGATACAGCAGCTGACAACATAAGCAGGGTCAGTATTAGGACAAACTGGCCAAAAAGAGCAGCTTTTGGCATAATTTTAATCAGTCCTTGGGCACATGAAATGTCATGAAGTTTCATATGAAATGAAATTATCCCTTTCTCTTAGCTTATTTTCGTTCCAACTAATCCTCTAACTCTTTATTAAATATTATCTTTACCATCTGCTCTGGGTGAATGTCCAACACCTTGCAGAAGAACTCTGGGCTGATTGGTTTTTATGAGCAACATGATCTGAGTTTTATGCACATACTTAGGATTATGTCAAGGACAAAGAGGATGAATAATCCATTAACTATAATAAGCAGGAACCCATATCAGTGCAGCTAGAACATGTGTTATGTTTCAAAAGCAAAAGATGAATTAGAGATATGTGGATCATAAAATACCCATAACCCAGGACCCTCTCTATACCAGGACATCATTTCCATACGTATACACTCCACTAAACAGCATTCCTGAAAGTGATGTTTCATTCTTGATGAATCAGACTTTATAGTGCTGAAATGGCATTTTCAGACCTACAACGTGCAAAGAAATAGCTCTGCTGAATTGGGCATTTCCTCTAAGATGGAACAGATGGTAGCAAAATATCTGCCCCACGCATAGGTCTTTTAACCACATCTATATGGTCAATAATAGAACTTTATTTTCATACTTTCAGTGAGCATCTAAAATAAATTATCAAAGAACTGCTGCTGCTTAAAGTCACAATTTAAAAATTTACCCTTAAAAAAGTAATTGTCGAAAGTTAGCCAGATGTTGCTATCAATTAGATCCAGTTATTGCTTCCACTCTTTGATTACCAAAAACACTAAAATAACATTATCACTATTAATTAGTGATATTTAGTGTAACGTGTATCAGTCCACATAGACTGCATTTGCCACAAAGCACATAATTTTAAGAGTTTGGTTCCTTGCTTGCAATAGTTCATGTAATTACTCACCTTTTTCACCTTTCCACATCTTCTGCACCAATTTGTTTTCCTCTGGCTAACCTTTCAGACCAAAGTATTTACCTTCTCTTCCACTATAAAGGTTTATGATCCCAAAACGAACAACAATTTCGATAGTATTTGATAACAGTATATTAACAACAGAAAATATCTGGACAATATGTCTTTACTCATCTCCTTTGATGCAGAAGGTTTGCACCATATATCCTTGCAGCATGCTCTAAGGTGTAATGACTGACTACTCTTCAAAATATTTTCAGCAACTTGTTGAGAATGATTTGACTCACAATGAACAGTAACTTCACTGCTGTAACATTCCATATACAAGGGAAGGATCAAAGTTCTCCACTAGTAGAAGTCGTCTGGATTCTGTTGATTTCAGTAGTACTGTGTTGATTTGAGTCAATGGTGTGATCTATACAATTTTAGAATCAGTGAAACACTAAGGACTCTGAGAGAGGTAGTCATTACTAGCTACTGGCTATGCTGCTAAAGACAATGAGAACAGTGCAGCTGAGAGCTTTGACTGGCAGCAGAAGGCTGCATTTAAACCACTGTACTATCTGTGCTTTGGCTGACCAGGGACCTTGACTTCTTTACCTGTTCCTGTAGTACACACTAGGGGCAAAACAAGCTCAGAAGTAAATCACAGGAACCATGCTCCATGAACCATGTTCCAGACCACTGTCCTCACAGCTCACTGGATTAAAGGGAGATCAGATTAGACCCAAGATCGTTTACTGTGTGGGGAATCTGCTCAAGTTGCTTACCCTAATCTAAATCTCAAGTGTGCTAAGCAACAGATAAAAAGCTACACAATAATTACATTGCTCAGGTGCTTGGTAAACTTACTGTCCTACAGTTCCAGACTAGTGACCAGCTTAGAAACAAAACCTAGTAATAAATAAAAAGAGCCCAAAATAGCATTATACTAAGCTACAAACAATAACCCAGTATCTTCTTCTCCAATTCCTCTAGCCATGGGCAGTGTTCAGTGATAGTCATAGGTGGGGCAAGGAAGGATCCAGTACGCTTAAGTCATGTCAGAATTTCCCATGTAAACAATTAGCTGCTTAACACACACCCAAGAGTGCTTCCTAGACTAACAAGTCTTTGTGAATCCCCCAGTTCAGAATACAAACTTCATGACTAAAGAAAACAATAAACATATACATAATATTCATAAATTTCTCATCTAATATAGGATATTATTATTCTTAAATAGACAGAAAAATGTGTTCCAAACACTCATGTCTAGTCAGAGGTCTGGGCCACTCAACAGAAGACACCCCTATCAGCTCCCATCCTAAACACTGAATTTCAAAGTCTCTTCAAAAGTACAGAAGGGAGTTACTTTTTTACTGCTAATGCTTTCATTAAACCTCTTTTTATGAAGGTAAAATAAAGCTACTTTCCAGTGCCAATTTTCAACCCAGTGGGAATTTTAAAACAAAAGATAAATGTAGTGAGATAAATTGAGAAAGTGTCTCTCCCCTCCCTAAATCTTACTACATACATACATGCATGATTTAGCTGAGGTAGAAGGACAGTGGGAGATGAAGAAAAATCTTCTCTAAAATAATAACTTTGAAAGTATAAAAAAAGGAAACCAAAAGAGTTATATAAAGTGTTAAAGGGTAATAAAGATTTTATATATATATTAACTGTTAGCATGAGTAATACACAAAATGGATTTGTTTTAGGTTACCAGCTTTTATCCAGATTATCCAGACTATCAGCATCTGGTTTAAGTCCCCAATGTAACCATCTGTAGTAATGTCACATAAAGGATTAGCCTTATCTGACATTTGTAATGAATATATGGATGGAGGAAGAGGAAAAACTGTGACTACAATTGTTAAACCTTAAAATCAGGTGAAACCACATCTTTATTTGCTGATTCAAACCATGGGATTTTTTACTTTTGAAATGTTAGCATTTGTATTGAAAAACAACACGTCCCCATTGATTTTTTCAAGAAAAGCAGGCAAACTGAGAAAGAATATTTTCATATTTGACCTTTTAAACATAATTAGAACATTAAATAAAAATAAAGCCTACTTCACCGTGTTCAGTTTTGACAGATGGGTATGATCACAAAAACATCAAAGGCAGGCTTATCCTAATCCTGTAAAGTGGTAAGTGCCTCCTGAAAGGTCCTGAGTGCCTTCTAATCCTACTGAGGATAGGCTGCAAGTACATCAAGAGGTAATGGGAGTAAGTAACAGAGGTAGTAGGGGGCTTTCCTGGCCACATAAGGAACAGTTAGTATTAAAAAGCTCTGATAAATTAGGAAATAACCTGATTTATCTACACACAGAAATCAGAAAGTGGGAAGATGTGTGTTTATTCTCCACTCTCAGTTACTCCCACATCATGCAGTCCTAACTAAGAAAACCTGGCTTTTCTTCCAGGCTTTGTTATTTGCATAAAATTGCACAGTGTCCCAGGTCAATATATCCCCTTGGCATCAGTCTCTTCTTTCCACAAATGGTGAAACTAAAGTGACCTCTTCTCAGCAGATCATGAAGTTGGGCAAAATTGACAAGGCACAAGAATCAATGACCATGATTCATTTTAATGCATCAGAATGTATGATGGAAAAGCTTGGGTTTAAAGCAGAAAGAAAAACTCAAATCCTACAAAATGTTTGGATTTGAGGGTTTCCCGTTTAAGTGCAATCAAGTATTTAGGATAGGGAAAAGGAGAATAAAGGATTCTATCAACTTAAGGCAGGTACCACTACCTTTGGAGGAACAGCTGAATTGGAATGACTGCTTAACAGGTCAAGTTCAACAAGAAGAGCGTTTTTATTCAAAAATGGCCCTGTGAAAGATCTCAGTGAAGATCAGGCTCTGTGTTTTGAGGCTAGGTGATACGGGAATACAGTACTGCAGTGGAGTGTAGCAGCTAACCAAAGTATATTGTGACAATGCCAACCACTCCTCCCGAGTTTAAAACAAGCTTGCTAAGCCACACTGCAAAAGTACCTTGTGCAAAGTCACAGATGATATCTAGTGCAGCCTGAGAACTAAGCCTCAGCAAGTTTTATCTCATTGCAGTGAAACTCTAGAATGTTCCCACTGGTCATACAAGACATGGATATCTTATTTCCTTTGGTGAAATGGCCACAATTAATAGCTGACATTAAAATAAGGCTTCTTCATATGTGTATTATTAGATGTCACATGTCCATGAAGCTCAGGCTAGGAGTTTTATTCAGGTATCCAGATACCTGTTACCAGGCAGAGTGTCACTAATGCCTACATTTTATAAATTTGCATGTGACATTTTTATAACACATGCTGTATTGGCACCATTGCCCAATAGTGCATGCAATTACTTTGTTGTTGCTGTTGTTGCAGAGGGCCAAGCTCTAACAAATTAAATTTAGAGAAGGGAAATAGGCTTATATGCAAATGGAATTAAATGCTGACACAAGGATAAAACAGCCCTGGATTTAGAGAGGGCTCTCCCCCCGAATTTTTAACCAATCATTAGATTTAAATTGAACAGACAGATTCATCTTTGATTTAACTCCACTGCAATCAATGGAACTGCTGCAGGGATGAACCCAAAGCAATATGTTTTTGACAGGTTTTATGCAGTGGCTATCCAGAAGGAAGTAGATGAAACAGATTACTTTTTTTGTTTATAATTTATGAAATTATTTCACCATTCCCAAATCCCTACATCAAGGAAATTAGTTGGTGTATAAAAATGGATAAAGTAGGCAGTTGCATGCCAAATACCAACTGCTGACCACAGGCTCTGTACCAAAATACGCAAAGCCAAATATTTATCTGACTTACCTGTGATCCAGAACAAGCTCCCTAATGGTGTCAGAACAGCTGGATTATTGTATGGTTTCTCCTCAATGTCACTTGAGCTGCATAAAAAGAATGGAGTACATTTACTATCTCTATAATGTTAGTATCACATATAAATAGTGGCTGAAGTTAGAAAATTATGTTCTTTAGTGATCTATAGAAGGCCTAGGAGGAATAATGACTGTTGATCTGATCATTGCATTATACAAGAAATGCATTTCAGTGATGCATTTTGTGCCTTTGTTACATGACTGCTCCTAGACATTGCTTCCTCCCTTCTCTGTCTCCACTCGCACATCCTGCGGGAAGAATAAATTGTTTATCAAAATACTTAGTAAATTAATGTAGGACCAAAGGACTCTGAAACATGCACCCTATATGGAGCTAATGAGAATTAGGGATTATTGCTCGTACCAATCTCACAGACTCTGATTTTTTTAGCACCTTGTTTTTGAGCATCAACACCTCTTCATTTTTCTCTCTCTTCCTAGTTTTCCATTGCTTCTTTTCAGCTGACAGCCCATTGCTTATTCATTTATTCATGGTCTCATTTTTTTGGTTTTGAGGATTCTTTATTCAATAGTAAGTTCAAAGGTACAAGTTTGTTATTCCACACAGCCACTTCTCTGCACTAAAGCCACCAAATGACACAGAGAACTTCTGTATGGGTGTGTAGCTTTACCCTTCTTGTGTCACGGCTTCCATTCTTACATTGCTTTTTCCCACAAAAAGTTTTAGCTTCTTTTTCACTGTATATGTACATGTAATGTTTTTGGTAAGTGCTGATGGTTAACCAACTATACATGAAGGAACCATAACAGACTTCCTGCTGGCTTCTGTGGCATGATCACCATGAGCCAGATGATCTTCTTGAAATATTAGAGTAGGACAATGGTTTTTACTTGGAGGTCCACAATAGGTCCCTAGGGTAAGTGTATTGTCAGAAAGTGAGCCCATGCATCAAACATTCATTAACTGCTGCAGTAGAGATATCCTCAGCTGGCAGAGTAGCCTTGGGACTATAGGTACTCTAGGCAAAGACAGCAAAGCAGACAAATTTCAAAAACCAAAAATAATTTCAAAGCAAACTCAATTCAGATCAAACATCCATAGTGAAACATGTATTTACTTTGTATATCTTGCCTTACCTACATAAAATAAGAGGCAGGAATCAAACAAGGCTTAGCACTGAACTTACATTGGGGGGGATTAGTCATCTTTGTTTACATTGTTCTGTAGCAAATCAGTAGGGACACAGCAAAACAATGCTTATCAATACTATACTAAACAAAAGTACTTGAATCAGGTCTAAAGCACATACAAACTTATCTTCCTTTCCTCAAATATATGTACTTCCTCCAAAAGCACAAGACACGTATTTGTTATAACCGCATTTTGCTCACTAGATTTTTGAAAGTATAATCAGAATTACTTTGGCAACATGCAGTCCTGTGAAAATATGTACAACAGAGAGAATTACTGTGGCATCATGTATTTTAATGCAAAACTTTTAGTTGCAAATAAAGGGTATGAAGATATAAGTCAATAAAAAGTGTGAAAAGCAACTGCTCTTATAATACACATCCAGCTTTAAAGAGAAAGAGAAGATACTACCTATGTCACTGTATAACTTATAGGAAAATTAAGATTTTTCATTTCAGCTACTAATAGTTTCCAGAACATAAAGCATGAAAGTCTGAGTACTCCCTTTTTTCAAGCAGTAAAGGTCTCAAGTTTTTACCCCATTCATATTTGTTATCACATTCAAATCATTTGTATTTCATTGATTCGAAAACATAGAAAATGGTCCATCAAAATAATGCATTTTATAGATATTACAAACTCTATTAAAATCCTTCTACATTTTTCACCATGCAAACTACAGTAATTTTCAAATAACAAAACTCCATGCTTACTTTCTGGAGTTCTAATTCTAAACATTTCCTTCTGTTCAGTGACTCAGTACTATCTGGTAGTACCACTCTCAACAGCATTCATTCTTATGTGCAAAAAGCAGAGTTAGAGATGGCAACTGATACTTGCATGAATTCAGGAATCTAAGCAAAACTAAGATACTGGATCTCTGTTCATTAACAAGTCAAACTGGCATTCAATTGCCCCTTTAAATATTACTAATATTAGTAAGAAAGTTTTTAACTCAAATGTTATAATCATGATTTTTCCCCTAATCTTTTAACAGATGAAATAAAAAGAGCATTTTAAGAAGTGACACATGCATCAAATCTAGTATCTGGGAAAAAACTTGCTGGATTATTATCAGCCTCATAGAATAATGTTAACTGCTTGCCTTCAAACTTCAAAGTCAGTGGTCCATTAATTTTTAGCTCATTCTTCCACTCCAGCTTTGAATTTATTACTTTTGCCTGCCAAAATACCTGAATTGATCTGTGGTTGCAAGAATTTGCTTCTCCATGTGTTTATTGTGTCTGCAAAGAAGCAGTTTCAAAACCAGTTAGAGAATTCGAGCTGAAGGCGGGCTGTCCATAAAACCAGTTAATCGATTCATGAACACACTAAAGGGTTTTATGCTGAAATAACAAATACAAGAAACTTTAGTACTCCTAAAAAAGCTTTTGAGTCCTGCGGGTGCCCAGCTGCTGCACAGGGAGGGCTCTGTGTCCCGGAGCCTCTGTCCCTGTGAACGCCAGGGCGGCTGCCTCTGCCACAGCTGCGGGAACAGCCGGCTAAACCTCAGCTGGGGAAGAGACGGCTAAACCTCAGCTGGGGAACAGCCGGCTAAACCATGGCTGGGGAAGAGCCGGCTAAATCTCAGCTGCCAATGGTGCGTGGCTCCTGCACGGACATAACATCTTCTATTAGAAACACTCCCTTTTCATTTTTCCCTAATGCTAAAAGTTTATGAGTCTCTTATCCAAACTAAATGATGTTCCTAGAGGAAGTTTTATTATTTATTCCTTTGTGAAGAAAGTAGTAAAACGAAGAGTTGGATAAGAGTCTTTTATGCAAAACAAAACCAGATATTAAAAATATGCAACAGTATAACCATCACAGATATCTAATTTGGAATTTAAAAATGGGTTCATTTTGAGAAACTTCCCTATTCATGGGAAAGCACCCACAAAGAGAGAGAAGGAACAAATGCAAGTAAAAGGAATCAACCGAACACAGAATCTGAGAAAACTTTCACGGAAAACCATTTTACCACCATTTATATGATTGTATATCCATCTTGCAAATAGTCCAAACAGTGGGGGAAATAATTAGTAACAATTTCAGATCAAATGAAAATGAACCATTGGATGGCACTGAACTGTGAAACAGGAGAACTTGGATTCTTCTTGCAGAGCTGTGTCTGACTTGTTATGGAATCTCATTTGCTATCCTGTCTGCCTCAGTATCCTCCATTCCCCTTCTCAACTCTGGTGAGCTACAGAAGTTACAGAGCAGTTCTCACAGTGGACACATCTATGCTAAAATCAGAAGAGTGACAGAGAGGGGTGAATGAAAACATTTGCCAGACTAGCTTTACTCTCACTGGCCTGCTCAACAGGTTTCAGTCATCCCAAGAAGTATCCATGATGTCTGTCAGATTTGCATCCTGTGCTGTAGTCCATGCTTCCTGTCAAAGTTCCTTGATAAAGTTTCTTTCAGCTATGCCTACCAGTCCTTCACTCCCAACACTTACGTACAGTGTGTAATGGTAATTTTGAATAGGTAAAACCTGGATCTCAATGGCCCCTCTTAAGCACTATTTTGTAATGCATAAAACTAGGTGCTGCTGAAATACAAGCAAGTTTCTTGCACTGATGATTTGTTGCTGGACTAGCCCTGCTTTTCAGCCAGTTTGCTTCTAAAAGCATTTCCTGCAAGTTTGAGCAATTCTGCCTGGAGCATAGATCCCTGCAGTTGGTGCACTGAGCAATCCCAGGCAGAGTGAGCCCTCTGCACCAGGCCCTGCAGCCAGACACGCCCAAAACGCACCAGGGAGCAGATGCATCACCTCCTCCTGCAAGCACTGCAACAGCCACTGCACGGGTGGCTGCTTAATGCCAACACTATGATGCATATTTCCTGTGCTGAAGGAAATTGCATCTTTCAGGAATTGCATCAGGCTCTGGCAAAAAAATAAAACAGCTAGGGAGAACATATTTCAATATGAGTGAGCTAATTATAATTTTGGCTCCTAAAGCTTTTTAACAGCCAACATATAAAGTCCAGCTGGCATGTCCTTCCGCCTGCCTGAAGGAAATAATCCCAATTTATAGCATAATCAAAAATCATGTTTCTATATTTTTGGGATTTTTTTTAGTCACTGCCAATACATCAGCCTATGGAAAAGCCTCAGATTGCTTTCCAAGTGATGGAGTGCCAGGAAGAAAAGGTTTCAATGTATACACATTTTACTGCCTCTACACTGGTTTAAAAAGCATGAGATTGCCTGGCGGGAACTAAGGGGAAAAGAAGTATCAGTTAAGTAAGGAATTTGTGAATCACATAGCCCTGTGCAAGTAAGGGGCCACTGTTAATTTTCAGATTGTCATAAAGACACTGGTGAATTTAAGACAGTTCAAAAACCAGTTACAATAGAAGGAAGAGGGGATTTGGCAATCTGCAGAAATGAAATCCAGCCCACAGAAACAAAATCTTGCTAGAACCTAGCACTGAAGTATGCTGTGAGAATAAAAAATATATAAGCAAGTTCACAGGTATAGTCTTTTAAAGATCACTGTTATTTGGTATGAAGGCAGAGAATGTTGCACAGCTCTGAACACAGGTTTACTAAGTGTATCAGTCTCTTACTTCTTTCAGTCAATTATATTCTGAAAACTTTGAAGCTACCACAGATGTACAGGGAAGCAGCTGTATTGATTTTCACTCACTATACCTATAGTAATAAATAAATCAATCAATATCTCTCGGAAAAATATGATAGCACTACTTGCCCTGAAACAGCATTTTGAGTACACACCTGCAAAGGCAGATAAATTTTTCTACATCTCATAACTAAAACACTGCACTGCAAAAGCAGTTTGCAATGATCAAAACAGCATTTATGTCTATTTTTAAGTGATGTTTCTTTAGCAATATAATTATTATTTTGATTACTTATGTATTAACATAAACTAAATGAAACATATTCTAGGTTGTATTGAAAAAATATAAATAACCAAATCTACGAACTTTATTAAAATGCACAACTCTTATGTGATCAACAACATAGATTTCAGCATGACTTTTTGTAGGTAACAAATTTGTGTAGTGACCCTAAATGAATTAAAGCTCAGGAATGTGAACTTGATTAGTAACACTGCAAACCAAGCATAAGGAACCACACACTCCAACTGATAGTCACCCTGTGGGATCTGTAGCACATGAAGTTTCAAATGTAACATTTACTCAGGTTCTGAGACTGGAAGTTGAATAGGGTACACCTCCTGCATTCTATGGTGCATTGTGACTTGAATGCAATTTTCTATGCCATACTCATCCATTACATTCGCCTGCTCAGGTATTCAAATTCCTTCAGTCTAAGTCAAAGGATGGCTTGGACAAGCAATCTGACAGCAGAATCTAGATGGAGGACTTCAGATGTCTGAAGAAACAGCCAATTTCAGCATTTTTCTCCAGTTGCAGAATTTTTTTCCCATAGTTTAACAATGTGCAACCTTAAAGCATGCTTTGGATGGAAATGAAGGCAGAACGGAAACCTGCCTCCACACCTTGCCTCCTACTTCAGCCTTTAGCCTTTATAACACCAAACCCTTCAACCACTCCTGGTGCCTCTCCTCTGCATGCATTATCCTATTACACTATAAAGTGTAATAGTAAAGTGTAATTTTATAAAGGATGTAGTTTGAAGTACCAACATTTTATGGCTTCCTAGTTCAAGTCTGACAATTTTCCAGCACTCATCACTCTCCCAGTAGTAATAGCTAGTTATTTACTAGCAACTACATCCAGAACCCTGATTTTCTCTCAGGACCCCTGAAGATTTTACTGTCTTATCAGTGAAATACAGAATTCCACACACTTTTATACCTTGTCTATCTGGGTATCTTAACTATGTGTCCTTCAGACATTTGGGTTGTATGAGCTCCTGAGGAGAGGGTGCCAGTCCTCATGTCTGGGGCTGCAGGGATTGCCAGGATCCATTTCTTGAGACTGGGGCAGGTGAGGAAATGTCCTTGCTTGCAGCAGTGAGCTCACATTATATCTGGTGAAGAGGAACACTCACCATCCTGAACTGTAAAAACACTACAATCAGTAGACTGAGGGAGAAGAAACTCATCACTTGTTAGACCACATCTGTAATAGTGTATTTGCAGGTGGGATCTCTACCACTCAAAAGACACATGTAAACTGGTGTGTCACCAGCACTGTCAGGGACAGAATATACATATGTGTCTCCAGAATATATGTATACATCCAGAATATATATAAATATATGTGTGTGTGTTTTCTCATTTTTAGATATACATATACAAAGATAGACAGAATATACACACACATATATATCTAAATATAACCATTTCTTGACTCACAGTTGGCTGTGTGCTAGAAAAACATCTAGGTGATATACTTGATATATATTTTCACATCTTTCCCATTTTATTTAGGTACTTTTAGGAATAGGATATTGGGCTAGACAAACTTTTAATATGATTCAATATGAAAGTTTTTATAAAGATTATTTCCAACTGTTTCAGTAACATGTTAAGTTTACTATCCCAAATATCCACAAAGCATAATTGAAAAGAATCCAAATAATTCAGAGAGGGTTGGATCAGCTCCTGTTTTCCATAAAGAAAGTATGAGGTTCACGAGAGTAGAAGACAAGATGAGCCAAAAGAGGATCAATCTTCAGCCATGATCGACAAAAGTCTGAGAACTACCAAACCACTAAGTACTCAAAATTGTGTGCAAAATATGAATAAAATATTGATTTCATTAAAAATGTTAAGGACTACTTAATTCAAAAACATTTTATATGTTTGCATATTTATTTCTAAATTTGCATATCTGTTTGCATATATCTTGTAATGCTGAATGTTAATTATACTTTAAAATCATGTATAAATTCTAACCAAGAATGTTGTATGAATTTTCGAAATAAGAGACACGCTCAAGCACCATTAATTATAAACTGCCATTTAAAGCACACTGAAGCAGACCTCATATTGAAAAAATATTGAACCCTTGACAAATAAAAAAGGCAGCAAGAGTTATTAACTGGTCTAGCTGATTAAATGGTGTCTCCTACAAGCATAGAATAGAGCTTTTTTTCCCCTCTTTCTCCCTCCAGACCTTTGTCCCTCCTGGGTTACTTTTACTTAGAAGTAACACATGATGATTCACTGGCCAAGGCAAAACTGCTACAAAGATCACATGATTCACTGGCTTAGAGTTTCTGTTTAGGCCAATTCTCTTTTTGAATTTTTATTCGTGTAGAATTGACAGTAATATAAAACAGTGGACAAAACTTCATGGGTTACTTTAATGGACTAATGTCAAATGAAGTGAGTTAAAGTGATTTTCACACATGCTAATTAGATATGTGAAATGATTCTGAGTAATTTAAAAAGCAAGGTCAGATCTCAAAGCAGCTTCCAAAAATGTAGACTTGTTAAATATACAAGACATGATGATGTGACTATCACTTAAAGTGACATTTAGAGACAGTCAAATCTCTAATAGCTTTAGATATAAATCCAAGGTCAGCTATCCCAGTAATCATTAAGAGCCAGGAATTTCCTAAGAACAGTTCCTTAAGAATATTGCAAAAGTATTATTTGCTCTTGTTAATTCTGAGGAGATGTGTAGAAGACCCATTAATAGCTAAAGAAAATAATTCAAACATAGAGGTTGCATAGGGAAGGCTCCAGAAGTTCATTAGTGCCAATCAGTGTTGCTGCCCTTAAAAGTTACCTATCTCTGCAACAGGCTGTTCCCTTAAGCAAGGACAGCAGAAAGGTCCACACCTCTCTCTAAGTCACTCCAAACCTGGTATCTTAATTTACATGAACAATGAAGCTGAATTTGCATTAATCCATCAGGCTGAAAAGTATATAAGCAGAGATGCAGACTCACCTATCTTTTTGTGCCAGCTTTGCCTCAGAGGTGGTAACATCAGTGCAAGGAGCAGACTGACAGCCAGGGACAGTGAAGTCTCAAACTTCTGCACGTTTTATTCAAATGGGACTATGTCCATTAGCTTTAGTAATGTTGTACTACAGATTGAATTTGGCCTGCATAAGTATGGCCTAACATTGGCATGTTAACAGCCATTTACACTCCTTGGTCAAGCAAGCAAACCTTCTTCAAATCTATGGAAGCCTCTGCCTGAACTGTATTTCCCACTACAGCGAGAGGGAGAGCCAAGAAATGCACTATGGAAATATAGTGCTGTGGTTATCTCTGTGTTAAAGTGTGATTACAGGAAAATAGCCAAAGAGCAGCCACCTCAGAGACAGAAATCTCTCATTTAATCCTGTCTTCTGAGAGACACCTATTCTGCCTGCACGTTCTTTCTTCTTCAGCCCACACTTGCAGAGCTGACTTAGATTTGCACTAAACTTTATTAGTTGTGGATTCATAGTATACCATGTCAATGGTTAAAAATCATGGCAAATTTTCTTCCTCTCTGCAGAAAAATAATGTGAAACCCATGAGTTCTGACTTTTGATTTTTCAAGATTTTGTAATTTTTTTTTCTTTCCCTTTTCACAAAACAGTCTGCAAAGGAAATAAATGCTGCAGTTCCTGTGACCTTTCCTAAAATCCTGCCAGCCTTCATAAAATCACATATCATTATTTCTAACACTAACTGATTTGTCTGCCTTGGTTCTTTCTCTTGTATCAATGTAGATCTTAGAGAACTTAGTTTTAAAGTAGCAACCAGCACAGTTGCATAGAACAGGAATCTTCCCCAATGGCCAAAAATGCAATGAATAAGTAACCAGCAGCCATTTGATGTTTTTTTTCCAATGCCCATGTCCTTCACCTACAATCATGGAACATTTATTTTGAAAAGAGGGGAAAGGAAAAAAGGTGCTGTTTCTTGAAACGAAGACATTTCTACAGCTGTAATTTTCCATTCTAATGAGGCTCTATAGTGAATGAATTACTTAAGCACTAGACGAGCCCCAAATAGTTCTCCCTCCTGATTGATTACACTCTAATGGCAACAAAACCTCATGGTTGAGGCACTAATGAGTATTAGATAACCCATCTGTTTGTAATAGGAGCATGCTGTAGTGCCTGTAACAGAAGGACATTGTATTGATATTTTGTTACAGAAGGGTCTAGAACTAGATTTTTAAGAATTGGGATCCAAACAAAGATCTTTATAGTAAAAATTGCAGGGATAAGCCAAAATCCTGACTCAGTGTTATGCACTCAAACACTCAAACTTGTATAAGTATTTAACTACTGAGCCAATTTCTTTTGCTGAGCTTTCATGACTAAAGTTATCTATGTAGCTAAATGCAGAAGTAATTTGGCAGTATGATTTAAACACATGCTAAACTAACACAGCTGAAACTTTCATTTCCTCTGTTCCTTTATAATGGTTTGCTACTTTGATACAAAACAGCAATTGCATTAGATTTAGGCCTCAGTAACTAATTAGTAGGTGGTAGTGGAATTAGTTAATAACAGCTCAGAAATGTTAATGCAGCAATTCATAGTTTGTGTCATCTTTGTTAATTTTAGTGCAGGTAGGTAGTTCAGTAATGTTTGACAATAATCATTGTAATTCAGCATATTCAAGACTTGTAAGACTAATAACATGTAAGCTATTGTCTAACTTCCATATTTTTCTTGATTTTTCAAGTCTAAGAATCTTCTCAGGTGTTTTATCAGCAAATTCATTTCTTAACTGAAAGTAGTATACAAAAAATATATATAAAGATACACCCATCAATTCTTTATTTATGCAAAAACTACAAATACCAGTGTAGTTGTTGGAGATTTTCATATGCAGCAGCCTATTATCAGTGTGATCCCCAAAGTGAGGCAACTAGGCAGGCAGGCAGGAAGGAAGGAAGGAAGGAAATGTAATTCTGTCCTTTTTCAAATTATAATAAAGAATAACTAACACAGAAAAAAAAAAAACCTGTGAGAAAGTAAAGGGATTTTTTCAGATAGTTGCCATGCTTGTCATTGTAGTCTTACCAACAGACCATATTCTGATCACACTTCATAAAGAACAGTGCAAAAGTACGTTTCAAATTTCACTTTTTGATCTCATTGATTTCCACCAAAAAAAACCCAACCATTGTACTTGTTGGAAATACACCTGTAACCATTAAAATGTTAGGTAGCTGCAGCTGGAAAGGAGCTACTATCTTATGCTTTCAGGTATTTTATCACCTGTCTCCCAGTCTTGGTTTCCCCAAAGATGCAAAAAAAGACCAGGGGCCTTAAAAGACAGCACATCAACTTTTGGACTTGACTACTGCAGTTACAGCCATAAGAAAAGAGATCCCTGAACATAACAGTGATCCACAAAGGAAAAAGAGGGTTTGTGTCTGTTTGCTGCTTTTATACATTCTGCAGAATGCCAAGATAATGTTGTTTCACAAGTTGCTTAAAAGCTTACTTTTTACTTTTTGAAATACAAGGGAGACCAGGTTTTGCTCAGCACTAATTGGAGGGCATGGAAGTACTGAACCTTTTCAGGTTTTTTTCTCACAACTGCTGTTGCTTAGCATTTGAGACATACCGAATATACTTCCATTATGCTTGTTGTAAACCTGAAGACAGCATTTGCTGTAGTGTATCATCAATTACTTCTGTTCAGCTCTGTACACTCTGCTTGAGGAAAAATAATATATAAATAGCTTGTGGTGACAGTCCACCTTTTCATGCACTCTTACATGCACAGAAAACAGTAAAACAAAACCTCATTTGATAATGTCAGGAAATGAAGTCTCTAATCTTCAATAGCCTGATTTTTGCAACTACCAGGCTAATCTACTGGTACACTACTACTTCAGCATCAAAAACCCTATTCTGTGGGTAAGCAGTGATGTCAGCATTGCAAAGGAAGGGCTGTATGATCATTTTAACAAGCCTATCACCCACTTCCTAGCTAAGTGACACTCTTCTAATGGTTAAAGAAACTCTCAGAACAGAGCCTGTCCAAAATCAAGTAGCAGTGAAGGATATCACCTGAGATACTTAACTTTGTGTAGCTTTGGGGATTTTACACTGGCCATGTATTTCCCTCTAACATGACATTAAAAATGAGACTTACGGAGAGAGAGAGGAAAGAAAGAGGGAATATAGGCAATAGAAATCTTTCATTAACTGGGTACATCAAAACTTGTCCTGAATGTATACAGTGCTGGCAGACTCTGAGAAATTCCTGTGGACTGATCTATGCTGAGCAATCTGATCAGGGAAGAGGTAGAATCAATGCCCTCCCTCCTGTGTATATAATAGAATATATACATCCTGTGTATATAATAGGATAAAACCAAAGTCTTAACTACACAGAAAGATTTTCCTTCTTTTCTTTCCTTATATTAAAATATCCACTTCAATGAAGATAAAACCAAAGCTCTTGGCTTATTCAAAGTTCAGTAAATTTACTAATGGAAAAGGCAGAGGTCTCTTGCTTTGAGAAGTATCTGTGCAATATATGACACCAGAGAAAGCGCAGAGCTCTATGACACTTGTATTTGTAGGACTGCTTAATTTGGCTCTAAAATAGGAACCAATCTATGCCAATCTAGTTTTCAGATGAGTTTTGCAAGCACAGCCTCATGTGTCCAAATTTGTACCAACTTAATTAAGAGGAACAAAAAATGAAGATTGCTTTTTTAATGCAAGACACTTCTCTAAAATGAACAGTATATGAACTGAAATGTATCCATCCTTAGAGTAATTGCTTGGCTGACCTGAAACCAACAAACAAAGAAGCCTGAACGTGGAATTTCCCCAGCTGTACATTGAAATCCCCAGGAAACCTTTGCCTTAGCCATGTTCTGAAATTTGTTTCAGCTAGGGGGCGTTCAACTAACATATTTTCCATGGCTGCACTTCGGACATCAACCTGTTCCCAGCAGCCGGGACAGCAGCCTCCCAGTGAGAGCTGTAAATGCAAAACCCAGATATTGCAGGATTTTAAATTTCTCCTTTACTCTGTATGCAAGGGCCTGACTCCACTGTAAAGCTGTAGCAACACGAGTAAATAAGAATTAGTGTCTCATAGAGAAATGTGCCTGCCATTTGCTTGTTCTATAGCTCTACTATAGGCACTCTAATGCAGGGATACCCCAAAGATCTCTACTGTGAATGTAACAGGGATGTGCATTATACCGACACAGTTAAGCCATAATGCACAGAACAGATTACAGCAGCAACAATTTTGCCAGTGTAAGTTCATGTACACAAAACTCCTACTGGTATAAAGCAGAGAACATACCTCATGTCACCCCAGCTTTCCTACTTCCTCCAGGTGACAGCAGCAACGTAACTATAACCTCAAATACTTACCAATGCAACTATTTTGAAATACTACATTTGGGGTATTTATGGGGGCAAAGGCTTTGTATCAATTAAAGCTTAGCTTCCCTGGTCACACGTGGCTCCAGGACACCACCACCTCCACTTTGCTGCATGAATTTCCTTGAAGTCAGAGAAGTTTCATCCCATGTCCATCCACCAGGCTCACCAACATTTATTCCTGTTTCTTCAATGCAGCCAATACATGAGCACCATCACCTTTTTACTGGTTTAAATAAAGGACACAGATCTCAAAGCTTTGAACTAACAAATAAGGTAATCAATAAGGGTATCTAGACACTGAAGGCTAAAATTTTTCTTCGGAAACTGTGACCTCCTCTACACTGATGATGCCCTGGCATGTCACAGGCTTAGCTGACTGTGTTGAGGCAGGAGGTCTGGTTAAGAAAATGCTGTAATGCCCTTTCAGTCCATATTGCATGAGATTTCTTCTGCTGTTATCTCCCCCTCTGCAGATGAATAACAGGAAAATACACATTGCAGGTGATGACTCATTATATTAATAGATGCCCTGTGCTAAACTCTGTATATGAGCACGTCTGTAATTTCATGGATACCACTTTAAGAAACAAAATGAGCTGAACTTTCATTGTGCTGTGGGAAGTAACAGCACATCAGCAGTTATGGTATTACATATGGACTTTTGCTTCCTCCTGGGAGTTGTTTTCCTTAGAAGCAAAGCTGATTCTTATTTTCCACTTTGCTGATAGCTCTGTTGCTGCATAGTCTGTACAACAGTGGGAACTATTATGCACCCTTCCCTCTCCCTCCCACCCTGCATACCTACACACTTCCTCTTTCAAGAACAAAAGCTTTTTCCAGTTATTTAAGGAATCTCACAAAATTATACTTCCTATCCTTATATAGCGATCTCAATTATTAGTTCCAAAACATAGTTTTGAAGGGGAAAGTATTGTTACCCAGGAGCTGAGGCTCAAGCCTCTAACAACTTTGTGTTTAATGTTAAAACAGTCAAGGGAGAAAAGCTTTTGGGAAAAATGGGATTCCCTACCCAGTCCTGGTTTCACTACCTGTGTGAAAACAATTTGATTTCAGAGTATTACTAATACAAGGATTCCAGAATACAAACTTACTATAAATTCTGGTTACCTTCAGCTATTCCTAGTTACTGTTTTATGGAACTACCATTTGGGATTTAGTTCACAGTCTGCAAGCAGTAATGATAGAAACTCAAAACAGCTCAGGTTACTACAGCTTAGCTATCAGATCCCTTGAAAATACACTGTACAACCTTTAGAAAAGCAACCTTCCAATAAACACAAGAAGCAAGTTCCAGTCTCTGATCAAGAATTCCCTTATCTCTTAGCCCTGGTTCCCAGGCTAATGAGATGACTTTGAGAAAGCTGTCTTTAAGTGTCTCCCCTTTATGCTGTCCAGAATTCTGCAGGCTGTGTGGCTCTTTACATGTTTCTCATAATACTGATTTGCCTCTGCCATAATGCCTCTTTGCTGCCTGAGTCCAGGAATGCTTCACATTAAATTAAAGGGCCAGAAGCACAGGACATTTCAAGGACAAGGAGGTGGCAAAGCTCACTGATTCTGCAGGGAAATTGCTTTCTTAAGGGAAGTGTTTCATGTACTCAGGAAGTCTGGAAGATGTACTGTCTAGGAGAAGGTGGCTCAGTGCTGATAGAGGTGCTAATATAAACTGCACATGAGACTATTGTTATAATTTTAAAATTAAAGAGACATACAGCCAATCCTTCAGCCTTTCTGTTCCCCAAAGTCAGTATTTTATTCTTTTTAAAGCTTTGTGTTGACACAGTGCCAACCAAAGGCAAGCACTACAAAATACAATCACGGACCCAGCATGTTACTTTGCAAAGCAAAAATAGAATGGGGAAGAAGTACTCCAATGTCATGCAAAACATCTCTAGGCCTAATTAAAAAAGAAAAAAGAAGACAGTTTTAGATGGAATGAATTGTCCTTAACCTAGAAACAGGAACATATTCAGAGAACTGGAAGAAAAACAGTGCCATACACTATTACATTAAAAAAATGCCTTAGCTAAACTGTGGCATTCTATAAATGATTGAAATTAGATTGAGTAAAGAATTGCAAACACCTGAACACTGAAAATTACTGTCTTTTGTTACAATCCATAAGAAAATAGCCTAAAAATGGAGGCAGAATTTTTTTTGAAACTATAGTATTTTGGAACTATTTCAGAACTTTGCTTAAAATATTTAGCCACACACAGAAAACAGGAATGGTGTACTTGAAATGAAGGAGTTGTGGGGCACTGAACTACAAAACACACAGGGCTATAAACTGATTTGTGATTAGCACAGGGCAGTGGAACAGCCTTTGATAACCAAGCCTCAGAACAGGATTAAACAGGATTAGACCAAAGTCGCTCTTGTCAGTAACAACTTTATTAAGCAAACCATGGACATTCCTCCACATCTAAAAAAAAAAAAAAAAAAAAAAAAAAAAAACCAAAAAAAAAAAACACAAACCACCACCACCACCACCAAACAACCTTTTTTATTGATTATGCCTTTCTTTTTGAAGAGTAAATTTTCAAACAGCATGGGGGAGCCTAATTAATACCACTGTATGCCTAGTTCAGACTTGCAGGGAATTCACAAAAAGAATTTTCCATTTACATTGCAGTTGGCCTCACTAGGCCGAGTTTACAGAGAGCATATCCCTGTAAACATGGTCCAGTTGAAAACAATGGCCCTGTTCATACAAGTACAATTTTGTACAAGTAACATTCTAGGAAGGAAGGTGTTCAGGATACAGAGCTATTGATAACTTCTGTGGCACAAAATGACCTCAGCAAAAAGAATCAGGCTACATATGCTAAAGGTTAAAAGAGAGAAAAGTATACTTAGTTGTATAACAAACTAGAGTGTCTTTGGATATTTCCTTATCACACAATCCCCAAAATACAGCAGAATTCACTCAACAGTTTCAATCATCCATCCAGCATGAAAATAAGTGCTTCATAATAATTTGTGATGGTTCTGAAACAATAAAGAAAACATGCAAATTACACCAATACAATAAAGACTTGATTATGCAACTGTTTTGCCTCCTTCACTGCAGCAATAAGCAAGCAAATAGAGACAGAATTGAACACAATTTATACTGCAAAAGAATAATCACTTGTGTTATTGCTTCAGCTACTTAAAAGAAATAATTTTGGTAAATCATTACCATTAGGGGACCCTATTTAAAGTTTATATCAAAATTATCTAGAGACTAATTTCATCATGGTTGTGCTCCACTTCCAGATTTTCAAGCCAGAATTGCTTTGCTCTCGAAAGACAGAATACTTTTTACAAAATGTGTTCAATAAATTTTTAAGTGCCAGGATTCCATTTTTGAGAATTAATATCTTTAAATAATCTTTCCTAAGTATTTCTACACAAGAATACCTAAGCATACTAGAATTTACAAGTCTTTTTTTAACCTCATTACAGTCAATGAAAGTTAAGTACAGGCTTAAATGTGTTCTGCTATTTTTCATCCTGAATCATTATATTACATTTTTATTCCAGTATTTTAGACTAAGACAGAACAACACTGAAAACTATATATCAGGCAGCTTTCAGAGAACACATAAAAGATATGCTATAGAAATCATGGCAATATGCTAATAAAATCAGTTATTTCTTTTCTCATGCTGTTGTAAGAAAAGACACCAGCAATGTTATTTATGGGGGTGATCAGAAGAAAAAGACACCTCTCATTCAGCTACGCTAAATCTAAGAGAATGTTTCTCATTCCTGGTTTCTTCTCAGAGCAATGAACTTTCTCACACCACTGTGGAAGAGAATCCACATTTAAACTTTGATTCATTATTGGTACTAGAATCAGCATTAACTCATCCTCCAGCCCCTATGAGCTGTGTCAGAATGGGTCACAGAGTACTGGTGCTGGCCAGCAGCCAGTGACAGCATGGCGGGCAGCCAGCCATTCTGCTGTGAACTGGAGGGGGTTCCTGAGGGAATTTTACCATTTTTCTGTATTTCCACCTTTATTGCAGCTCAAGATCTCCTGCAGAGTTTGCATATGCAACTTATGGATACTAAAGATTATGTTTTCTTTCACTGAATGCTTTCATAAAGAAACCAAATCAACGGTAAGATTTTTATACAGCCTCAGGAAGCTTTAGGTGCATGAACTTCTTTTGGCTACTTCACATCCATGTCTAAGACTTTGCAGAATTGATAATTTAAGGTAATTCAGGCATTCCTTGCAAGCTGAGAAAAACAAATATAGGAATTAGTAATACTATCTTGTCTAAATTCTATATTTAGGAAGAAAATAATCTTCTTTGTTACAGTTTCCTGTACTTTAACATTCTTACCAATGAATGACCGGATTTGGTCCTGAAACATTCTTCAGCAAGATTTGGAAAATTTGTACATAGCTTATGAAATGAAACCAAGTGGCTTCTGAGAAAATAAACCAATAAGCCAAACCACATGGCTTCTAAGAAAATAAAATAATTAAAGCTTGTATACAAGAAAAAGAGACAGTACAGGTTATGGAGAAAAAAATGCACCTCGGCATACTGCAACAGTAGGCAATATGACCAACACATAATTTTCTCATTCATATTTATAAAGGTCCATATGTAAAAGCACCAGGCCATATGTAAAATGCACAACACAAAAATCCACAGTTCTTTGGGAAATGGACTTTGTATAATCTGACAGAAAAACTTTACTGCAGCACGCTTGAAAATAGATTGAAAATTATTACCCCACTTTTGAACATTTCCTGAAATGCACTGTAATATCAGTACAAAGCTGACTGCATCAATCAGGTATCTTCAGATGCTTCATTTGATTTTTCAGAGAGATGAGAAAGCAACGAAGTGACTAGACGAAGCAATTCCAGGTACTTATAGCGCATTAATCAATTTGAAATGAACTCCTTTTGTCTGCTGCTGCAATGGTTTAGAAGATATTTCCTAAACAAATAGATAATAGTTTCTTTTCTATTACAACTGATCAAACTCTGAGACTTATACTAGAATTTTTTTAAAAACCCACTACACAATACTAGTGCTTGCTTTTTTATTAAAGAGCATGCTTACAGTTGTGAAATCATGGTTACAGAAGTTCAAATAAAGCTTATTTTTTAAATTCTATCTGACCTTGGATTTGACAAAATTGTATATGGGTCAAGATTATGAAAGGGCTTTCATTACATGAAGTTATCTAAGTATTGTTCAAAATGGTTTTCAGGATGAAATACTAGCTGAAGTTTGTATTTACTTCATGTGCAATCACTTTAACCTTGCTATTTGCACAGCAGATGTCTTCTTCACAAGACTACAGAAGCTATTGACTATAAATCTTGATAAGATAAGCTGTTCATTCCTTCCTTGTCAGAGGACTCTAAAAAGTCGCATAAAAGAAAACAATTACTGAACTGAGCCAAATACTAAACGTTGATCCTACAGTTCTTAAGGGGTCTTTATACAGCAGCTTCTGACCAAGTCAAACCAGTAGAATTAGAATCCTTGTAGGAAAGTCATTATACAAAATTTGGTTCAGTTGTGACATTTAGTTCATATGAATGCCAAGACTACAGTTAAAATTTATCTAACTGGCGCTATTCCTGAAATTTCAATAGTTAAAAGAAGATTAAATGAGAATAGTAATTCACCTACGTCCTTTATCCTTGCATCTTACCCATTCAGTCATCAGTGACACAATGTGTGGCTAGAGAGGGAAAAGCTTGTTTTCCCCATCCTAGTGGGGAAGAGAATGGCCAAGATTGCCAACTCAACAGTTTAAATTAACAAAGCTTCCACTGAGTGCTTTCCACTCCCTCTAGAAATAGTTCTGGAAAGCAGGTTCCATCCATTTTTCTGCTTTACTGATTAAGGAAGTTTGTTACACTTACAAAAACAACATCAAACCAACACAAGAAAGAGTGAGGGCTCCAACTTCCCGTTAAAAACAGAGAGGTATGAAAAATACAAAGCAGATGACATCTTGTGTATTCATGTGTGTCTTCACAATAATGGTTAAAAAACCCCAAAATCTGGACAAGGTGAACTGCCCTGTAGAGAAAGGAAGATTGTTCCCTCATTGGAGAGCTATTAACATGCTCTAGGCAAAGTTTCTAATTAATCCCAAAAGTTTGGCATTTTTGAATTTAAATTAGTGGCGTTCAGGGGACTCACTATAAGGACAGAAGTATTATCTTTTTAATCTCTTTCCCAATGGTGAAACAAAAAACCATCACTCCTGTTATTTCAATTGTCTTCTACAAATGAACTTTTTTTGAAATACAAACCTGATTCTGTTTTACTTACGTGATGCTAATGAGCTGCTCCTGAACTTCCTCAAGTAGATAAACAGGTTATTTCCTATTGACTTTCTGTGGGGCAACAGTTCATTGATTATAATCAGCAAAAGATGCATTACAACTGAAGTCCTTTTTTATTTAGGAATCCATACTTTGACTTACAATATTCTACCTTTAGGCATCTGAGAATCCCAGAACAAACAGAAAAGTTATCTGCAACCCTATCTTCAAAGATGACTTATTGGATAAAATAACAAATAATTGGCAGACCACACAAGAATACCATAAAATAGTTCCATTTTTAAAGCACATGCACATAGAGACAGGCCTCAACAACATTAGCATTCCTATACATAAAGTAATCAGATAATCTGTGTATACTCAGTCCAATAAACTGGATTTACTCAATTCAAACAGGATTCTGCAGTGGTAAGACCACAGTCACTATTTGCCTGCTGCAGTGCAGTCTCCTTTGCCTGTATGCTGTTGTTAAATCTTTCTGAAAAGCAGTGATTCCCTACTGCACTTTCTGAACTAAATGAAAGAGAAATTACAAAAGTATACAACCCCCTAATTAATTAGCTATCCAATCAAGGAGTGAAACCAGTCAAGATTACACTGATGATATGACGGATCCATTTGGATTGTTATTTGTCTCATTATTCTTCTCCAAGTGACCACAGAGACTTAACACAAGTAATGAGGAGAGCTATTCTTTGGTTGCTTCAAACCAAAGCTTAACACATTTGCTGGTGATTTTCTTAGCTTCCCCTGTCAGCCCTGACAAATTTCTTTTCAGTAAACTAATACCCAGTTATTTTTGCCAAGTCTTCAAGCTTTTACTAAGTTAGAAAAGGATGATATATCTTTTCAGAGGCTGATAATCCACAATTTTTCATATCCTCATGGTGGCAGACCCTGCTATTTTGAGCACCACAACCCAAGTGTTCCTTCATAACTGCCACACACAGTACAGCAATTGTTTTAGGTCATTTCAAAGTCTCCTCTTGTGTGGAAGAAAATAGTCATAAGATCAGATATGCAACCTTGTGAGGATGGGAAGTTACATGGTGACAAGGTGGGTGAGCTGTAGAATTAGGTCTGTAACTGGAAAGCATTTCTAACAGCCCTAGAAGCAGCAAACAATAAATGTAATGGTGCACAGGAAATTCACAATGCAGACCTATTTGCAGGAGAAGTATGTGATTAATGTCTTACAGCATATGAACATGACATAACATTATGTTTAAAGGAGGCAAATTTCAAATGAAGTTCAACATTATCTATCCTTCCTTCTTAGCAAAACATCCTATCAACTTTAGGAAACAATCTCATCACTAGAA
The DNA here is from genome assembly GCF_965231275.1 of Zosterops lateralis. Classification (NCBI taxonomy): domain Eukaryota; kingdom Metazoa; phylum Chordata; class Aves; order Passeriformes; family Zosteropidae; genus Zosterops; species Zosterops lateralis. Next base: position 15,690,803 of record NC_139769.1, read on the forward strand.
AGCCACAGGTGTTGTTTCTGTTTCTCAATAAGTCAGGTGCATTTCCTATAGCCTTGTGGGACACTGCATCCCCCTATGGTTTTGTAATGTAACACAGGCTTGTTACCTCTTAACAGATACAAAATCCCATGATCCAGATGCATCGGCCTTCCAGACTCCTTATTTGCTCAAATACAGTAACTACCAACTCTTAACTTTGCTTTGCACAAGACATTCTGATACATATAGCAGCTGCATCTGCACATATATCTCAACTCAATTCCCACAAGGACTTTTTTGGGGCCTTTAATCAGAGGCTGAATTCTTAGTCTTGCTTGTTGTGGGCACAATATATAGACTTTTTCCAGAAAACAGTTACTAAGTAAGACCTATGTGCTTCAGAAGGACATCCTGTCTTTCTGTTAGAGCTTTCTACAATGTCCAGTTCTACACTCCAACACACAAATCTCATGCTAAACCCAGCAAGTAGACTGAAAAATGGTGCTTCTAGGGAATGTTTGCCTCCATTGCAATCCCTTATTTTTTCTGTTGCAAACCACCTTGCATTTTGTAACCCATTTTTTACTCACGGGAAAGGAGGGAAAACTTAAACCTCACAATTCTAGTCTGGGAGGATAACAGGACAAAATTCAGGAGAAAGGGAAGGGGAAGGGGGAGGAGGAGGAAGAGGAGGAGGAGAAGGAGGAGGAGGAGGAGGAGAAGGAGAAGGAGGATCTAAAAAGAGAGAAGTCCTTGAACACCTAAATTTTTCCCTGCTATGCCTGGTTCATATCTCCAGCTGCCAGTCTGTCAAGTCTGACAATAACTGCTGTGACTGGAATCTGCTAAAGAAAATAGGATGCTATGAGCAGCCATGTTTAATTAAACAGTGGGAATTCACATTAACAATAAACACAGGAAGTGTCAGAAGTCTTGGCAGAAGCCAAGCACAGTGTCACTTTTCTGCTCTGTACTAAAGTGGTCCTTTTTACTGGATGTCTTTATATCAGAGCAGAGACATTCAGGATTTCTACAGAAGGATTCTTAGGTATGCTAATGAAACACCACATGATGCCATCTGTCCAGAATAAGAATGCCTAATTCTGCCTCAGATGTTCCTCTTCTAAAGCTTTGATTCACAATTTCACAGAAACATGAATGCAGACATGGAGAGTTTGATGGACTGAAAAAATGCCTCTCAACATGGACTTCTGCTTTGGTAGCAGTAAATCTAGAAAACAGCACCAAAATAGTCCATTATCCATTCTGCAGTTCATGGAAGAGACGTAATTAAAATAATTTCAGATTAGGTAAAATATTAGGACTGAAACTATTTGTGAAGACCACATGGTACCAGAGGTTAAAAGCCCAAACCAAAACAAACCTGACTAGAACAATGAGTAAAATGCTTTTTTATCTGTCAGCATGAAAACATGTAAAGACAAGAAGTCAAATGCTGGTTTTCCTTTTCAGAGGAAAGGAAACTACACACACCACTAAAACAGACACTGTTTTTGATTAGAGGGGGATGTGCAAATCAGTTCTTTTCAATTAGCTAAGAGAAGGCCAACCAGGGAAACACCACAGAAGTTAGAATATGATACTCAATGAGAATCATATGAAGAAAAGTTTAAGAAGGAGTTAAACTTGACTGAACTAGAAAAATCATCAATGGTAAGACTGTACTGAAAACAAACAAACAAAAAAATGAAAAAAAACGTGGTATTTATTTATTTCAGGGAGATAACATCTATATGATCAAAAAGGCTTGAATAATCAGTAAGATTAGATTTTATTACAATCCAAAATGAAAGAGGTTAGCGATGCTTGAAGATCTAGAATCAATTTTTTATGAAAGAGAATAATAGTTATTTGCCCAATTAAGTCACACAATCCAGCATTAAGCTTATGAAATAAGCAACCTGATACAGTAAACAATGTAAAATGCAAAAAGCCACAGGACAGATTGACAGAATTAAAACTTTCTGGCATTGGTCTAATGAAGAAGGTACACGAGACCAAAATTTTCAGAAATCTGGGAGAAAATCAAAGTCTTCAAGTCCAGGATAATGCCAAGAAAACCCAGCAACTCTGCAGGTCCTGAACTGTCCTATGGACGTTGTTCAGAGAAAAGGCTCAGATCAGATGGATCAGCATTGGTACTCTCAGTAACCTGCAAAAAGACAAACATGCTCACCATTTTTGTATCAACCCATAACATTTTAAAAAATACATACTCTGCTAGAAACCAAGGAAGTATTATAGAAGCAAAGATGAAGCCTAAAGAGAAAAGTGGTCAATGCCAAATATTTATTTACACTGTGTGTGAGTAACAGACAGGTGCTGATGAGCACATCTTGAAAAAAAATAGAGGAGTATACATCAAGTGCTGTCTCCCTCAGTGCACATGCTGACTGTTTCCTGGGACTGCTGCTGTTTGGCTCAGGCTTGAAACAATCATGTTTCATTACAAAAACAAGGCATTTTCAATGGGATGAGAAGTAAAATGGTAAAGGGGTTTTCCAATATCAAAATCATTACAAAGATACAAAAATGCAACCTCAGAGAGGAGCAGAACTGAACCAGTACAAATCATCATAAGGCATACTCTGACAATGTATCTGCCTCAGGAAACAAGAAAGATTTCATATATGTATTTTTCATTAATTCAAAGGAAATTTCTACTGTTTTACTATAAAGCACCATTCCATTTCCCAACAATTAATTACTTCTTCATGCACTCTTATCAGGATGTGCTACCTTGTGTTTCAGACTTTGCAAGTTAAGCCAAAAGTACAACAGCTGAGGTTAAAATGCATGCTGCAAGGAAACATTACTTAGCATGTAGGGAAGTTACACAATTGTGATATTTAGTGGCCTGGGAAAGGAAGATAGGAATAGCAATCTGCAATTTTAAGTGACCAGGCTAATTGAGAAGAGGAAGTCTGGAAAAGTGCACTAAAAGGTCCATGTTCCATTATTCAGGTGAATAACAAAAACAACAACAGTCTTGGAATACAGTGCAACTCTTCTAGTCTTATAGAGCAGTTTCTTAATATTAAAGGAGTCCTTAGACATGAAATGAGGAGAGAATTATTCTACCAGGAAATTAAAGGAAGCAGATTAACCAAAACTGAAAAATGAATGACAAAATTAAAGAACAGAGGAGTAAGCAAGTCCAAAGCGCTTCATTTTCAAGAACAGACAACTTCCTTTTTCAAAAATCTAACATTTAAATTTGGATTTAGACTATTTCAGTGAGCTCTTTTTCTCGCTTTTCATTTTTGAATGTTTTTTGTGTTCTGCAGGACTTCAGCTGCTGGTTGCACAGTTTGGGTCTCCATTCAGAAACTGAAAATCAATACCAAACAATCACTCTGAAAGGGATTGATTGTTCTATGATTTTGCCTTCTTAAGCACCTCTGTTCCCTTTAAAGAAGCTGCACAAGGGGTTGCAGCAGTGGGCAGCAAGAAATATGCAGGTCTCCTCAAGAGCTCCCTCATTTTAAGTTGGTTTTTTGGGGCTTTTTTGTCTTTTCAAGGTTTTCAAAGAAAGAAAGCATCAGAGATGTCTGGATTAAATCTCTTCTTGAACATTTTTCTTTCGATTTTTTTCCCTATTTTCATACAGCTGGGAAACACAGGGGTTTTCACCTTGATTGGCACAAGAATTCCAATTGCTAACAAAGCATATTGACATTATTCAATTCAATCAATTATTCATTATTATTATTATTATTATGAAAAGTACAGCATCATTGCCAGTTTAGGCATTTGGATGAAACAATCTGCAACTGATATTTCTCTCATGTTAGGACTCAAGATGCATCTCACTATGCCGGACTCAGAACATGATTCACTGTGTATTTTAACTCTTTGACAAAGAATCAGAGACCTCATCCTTATTGCACTATTTATGCAATCCAGCTTCTCTATTTTCCCTCCCAGGCCCAAGAAGAACCCGAACCAAAGACAGTAAGTCACTAAAACCAAGTTCTCAAAAGCAGTTGAGACACTTAGACACATAAGGCTTGCTTCCATTGAAGCAAATGGTAAAAATCCTCTGAAGAACCCGGAAGGAAAATCAAAATTTGTACCTTGTGACATGTGCAGTTCCCTTGGTAGAGAGCTTCCTATGTAAAAGAAGAATTCAATCATAAATTCTTAAGAGGCATAATCATTACTAAAGGATAAGAATCACTACAAAAAAATGTCAGTTTTAGAAGACAGCCACTAGATGGAGCAATTTAATATTAAGATTTCATTAAAAAAGATTCTTTCACCTTTCCCATTACTGATTTATTTTTTTTTCTTTTTATGCTAAGGATACTTGGAAGTACTGTGTCCTTGCATATTATGCAAGTAAAAGGAAAGCTGCATATGAATAAACACTAACGGTTCTATATTTTGCTTGTATTGAAGCAAAGACTGGAAACAGTGTAAGGTAAACTGCAATTCTAAACCACTTCTGTTAAACTGTTAATCCACCAATCTACACTCCCTAATCTTCAGAAACATTAAGCATTAAGAAATATTAAACAGTTTGTCAGAATACTATGCTCTCTATTCACCAGCCAGCTGAGATTATTCTATCCTACCCTGAACCTTAGCCTAACTACTATATATTTAGAATTCTTCTATATTTTAGTATCAAACCAAGAATTAAGAATATTTTGTACTGACACAAAAGGAAAAGAGACTTGACCTCATTAGCTTGAGTCCCAATTTACATTAGTTGTATCTAAGATGGCTGTAGAACTACAGTGCCTTTCTGTTAGTGAAAGACCAAAATTTGAACCTATGTCTACCTGTATTTCTAATAATTAATTTACAATTGTTACTGTCCAAAATACCACACGACGACATCTATCTGTACCTCCTGAAGGTGATATGTATGTTTAAAAACAAAACAATGGTGGTGTTGCTGAATGCAGCTCTGAGGCACCAAGAAAGTAAATCCTCAATGATTACATGGGTCTTACAATCCCTCTTAAATACTGGATTTGCTGGGAAAAGGGGAAGCAATAAACAGTTAAGGACAGCCTGTGAGCAGCAATCCCCAACTGGCCTCTGCTTCACCTTTTTCTTTTAAAAGACTTCTCTTATACCATACTTATGAAATATTCATATTTCTGATTGATAAATATGGTAATCTAAGCATCATGAAAACAAGTTATACTGTCTGCTGCATCTAAAGTCTGCAAACATCATAATACAGTATACATTTTAATATCCTTCATATTATTGCACTTTTCTAATGTTTAATCAATCTCTACCTGCACAGCAAGTGCAAATAGCAACTGGATTTACTGTTGTGCTTAGGTCCATGGTGAAAGTCCATGCTTTTAATGTCTAGATGTGGTGCTTTCTTCCAACAATTGTTACTGTTATCTATCATGATAAACAAAACCCAAACATTAGGCTGTTCATGCAACTATTAAGGTAATTGTGCATTTCCCTCTTACAGAATTCAGCCATGGTTCTAAAGATTCTAAAGACATATCAGTGATATATCCCCATCATGCCCATCATTATCAGGACCACATTTAGCACAGGTTCAATTAATCTAAACTCTCTTATCTCAATCAAATAGTCATTAAGGACATTGCAATTCCATGGCTTACTAGATGGGCCTCAGAATGAAGAGAAAGCATATAGGACAGGAGGAGGATAAACATTATTTTGTTTTGAGATTATTACATTTCATTTTTATGCCTTGCTTCATCACTGCACTACTTCGGGGGGAAGAAGGGTGTATGCAGGCAAGAGAAGAAAGCAAAGAACAAGCCAAGAATGAGAACATGCTGCATTAGCTGGAGACATTTCTGGCACTTGTGTAAAAGCTGCCTTCATTAAAGCTAACATGTTAACACTGCAGCAAGAAAAGACATAAATGAACATAAAGAACACCCACATTATCACATTACAAATATCAAACCAGTATCCTTCAGACCTCTCCTCCATTAACTCCCCCTCAGCAATTGCCTCTGGCTGACTGCTCCTTCACAGGGTGGCTACAGAAAACAGATCAAGGCTTCAAGATGTTTTTCCCCACGTTTTTCAGTGGCTTCTAGCCTCATTTTTCTTATAAAGAACAAAAAAGTTCAGTAACTGCAAACTACCTGCTAGACAAATCAACTTGAAAGTGTTTGAGATTTCATTATGTGATGACAATAAACAATTCAAAGCCGAGGCCAGACTGACACTGTGGGATTTCAGTGAATCCATTTCACGCAACTTAACCCAAACTGATTCAGCTTAGTCCTTGAGACCTTCAGTGTTTGCCCTAGAACATAAAACCCAAGACATTAAGTCCTTACAAGAAAACACTTTTCACTTTAAAATATCATTGGCATCTAGGTATCTAAGCAAATTAAGAGAAGCACAAGAATTTATTTAATCCCTCAGATGCCTAATCACTTCACTTTCCAGTCAGAAGAGTCACTCCACCAGTAAATTTGCAACTAAGCTTCAGGACGGAAATCTCACCTAAGCCTTTCTAAATTGTATTTTTTTTTCAGAAAACACGAAAATGCCAGCAGATTCATTCACACAAGAGAAAAAGCCTTTGAAGAACCTGAAATATGTGGAAATTACAGCTAATTTTAAAAGTATATCCCAAATGTGATAGGTGTGATTAACTTCCCTGCTCACTCGTGTTATGACCATCCCTCTCCTGGGATGGGGGAGAAAGATGAAAGAAGAAGGAAAAAAAAGAAGAAAAAAAAGAAGGAAAAAGAAGGGAGAGAGAGATACTAGTCGTACTTCCCCTTATGCTTAAATAACACTTAATTAAGGGGAATACACTGTAACAAGCCATCTCTAAACCACAGGGTTCAAAAGCAGCAGAACATAAATAAAAGCAATGTAAAGTTGCACTAAATTACATGATGGCAAGTTTGCTAAAAATAAAAAAAACTGTGAGGTGAGAGAATTAAGGAAGAGTGAGGGGGAAGTACTAACATATTTTGTATCAGAACTTTTTTGAATCTTTTTCTTCTTTATATTGTTTGATGCAATTGTCATTTTCTGGGAAAGTTTTTAAGTTCTCTTCTCTCCCGGGGATGTCAGTCCCAGCAGTGCAAGAAGAATGCAATTAGAGCCAGCTACAAACCTGCCAGGTAACTCTTGCTGCTCTAAGTGTTCATTAGATGAAGATAGATCTACCCTTTTTATTCAGAGACATTGCCTACTAAGTACAAGTTAATAACTACTTAGGACTTCAATCCCTGACAGAGTTACATATGCAGGCTACTGTCTCTGAGAAGAGATAAAGACATGGAGAAAAAAACCAGCCATCAAGTTAATCATGACCTGAAATCATTACCATCTAAGACTGAGTGTCTGATGAAGTCTGTTTCAGGACCATTCGACATATTTAAGTGTCCACAAACATATTAGAGCTAAGAAAACACTGATGTATAGATGCTGTATCAACAGACACGTCATACAAAGGACTTACTTCCTGGTTTTGTCAGACTTTGCTGCAGATTTCAAAACAGCAAGCTAAAATTGGTTGAGGACAACCTGAAGTTCAAAAGTCACACACATCAAATTCCTCAACACAAGGTGAAACAAGTCTGTCCATAGGATGATGCATAGGAGAATGAACACAATCTTGTGACTTCTGTACAGCCTGCTGTGAGCTGCTAGCAAATCAGCAGTTTAGTACTTCTGGAAGCAACAGACTGCCCATAGGTAGGTCAAGCGTGCAAGAGACATCCCTGCAGCCTTTCATGCACAGATCTCTTTTGCAAGGATTTCTCTGGGTAAGCCATGCCTGACTCATCCTTTGCAATACATTTTCCTTTCCTCCACATGTAGACTGGAATTTCAGCTGAAGTTGTAAAACTCTTTGTTTTATATTTGAAAAGCTTTTTGGAGGAACTTGATTTTCCTAGAATCATAGGAAGTTGCACACCTTACTGCTGCACAAGAAAGTCCTTCAATTATCTCCTGAGCCTGAATTTTCTGATGTTTGTTCATAGCAACCTTAGGTCACAGCCAGATGTCTACATTCCTTCAGAAAATCAGCCTTCTTTGTAACAGGATGACATATTTGCCATCTTGCCTTGTTTTTTGTAACAAAGATATTCTCCCCTAGTCATCATTTGAAGTAATGTGCTTGCAATTTACACAAATAAAGCAATGAGACCAGGAACTATCCAGAGGTATAGCTACCTTGCTTGGACTGATCTCTTACCTACATGGTTGGAAAATAAGGTCTTGATGTTTCCAGTGCTGCAGCAGGCCCTACTCACTTCACTGGATTCACTGAAAGCACCAGAGTCCGTCTGGGCAGTTCATTTGCAGAAACAACACCAAGTATAATAAGCTGGATCCTACAATCAAGATTAATTGGAATCACTGGGACTTTGCATTGGTAGAGATCAAAAATGTTGATACATTTCTGGGCTCAGAGAATTAATGTAAAGACATAATGCATTTTGTTATTACTTCAAATAACCCAAGTTGATTTCCTCTGGAGAAATGAGTTCTGATCTTAATAGCTGGTTCTGCATAGGTAGGGCTTTCCTCTCCTCAAGGTACCACTGATATTAACTGGCATAAGGCAGACTTTTCCTCATAAGAAAAGGATGGAAAAGAACAACAGGAGGCCATAATGAACAGGAATTAACCTCCTTCCCCTGGAGCACTCTTTTCTCACTGACTGCAAGTCTTCCCAGGGTCCAGAATTAATAAAACAGATAGTAAGATAAAGTTTGTTGCACTCCACACCTCATAACATCTGCCTACACTTAGCCCTGGGTAATAGTATGTAAACATAGAAGACAAATTTTAAGTAGAAAGTGTGCAGCAATTGCTAGGAGTGTTATGATTACATCACAGTAATCCACATAGAAGTTGTAAGATTAGTTGTGTAATTAAAAGAGTAATAAAGGAATAGTTTAAGTATACATGAAATCTGCAAGCATCACAACAGTGGTGGCTAAATAAACTTACGTAGTCATTTTAGTTTTCTGTTTATGACATGCCATAAACTCATCCCCTTCACTGCTACTGGTACATCAGTGAGAGCCTCAGAGAGCTCTCATGCTCCCAGGAGCCTTTTCTGATGTGGAATTCCCTCTGAGAAATCTGAGTGAAAGACAGGTAATGAACTCCTAATAAGTGGTATGAAAGAAGAGAGTTTTCAAAAAAAAAAAAGAAAATTATCCACGCTTTTGGGGTTTTTTTTTCATTTTTTTTATTTTTTCCTTTATGGTATTTTCTTTAATAAACACCAGCAAGCTGTTGGTCTAAGAAAGATTATTATACAATTTATTTTTCTTTGTTTCAAGTTTTAACCTGACCTAGACATACTTATTCCTAAATCTATTGGAAGATGTAGTATTGGAAGTTTTACAAAGCAAAGATTTCTCCTATTCCCACAATTATTTGCAAAGCAAAACAGGAAGACGGAAAGTACTATTCACCATTAATATATTATTTTTTTAGCACCATCATGCTGAAGTAAACAAATAAAGAAGACAAAGATGTATACATTCTCCATCTCATTTTTCTGTGCCTCATAATTCCAGAATTTTGTAAGGTTTTTAAAGGATCCAACTTAGAGGGTCAACTATGCAAGAGCTGCAAAACATTGCTTTGTCTAGAAGTCAGGGACAATTAATGGTTACATTATTGAAAATCTGTTGTGGTGGTGGCCAGTGGTTTGGGGTGTTGTTTTTTGGGGTTTTTTTTACTACTGCAGGGGCTTCATTTCTTTTATATAATTAGTTGTCTTTATTCCTAAGTGAAAGAACTTAAATTCTACCCCAAAGTAGACTTGAAGTGTGAATTTTGGCATTCCTGCTTTATGAGACAAGGATTTCCTTTAACAGGTATCAATATTACTTGCAAAATCAAATCAACCTTTATCCCACCCCATTGACAAGGTCTCTAACTCTTAGAGGTTGTTCTGGGCTGAAAAAGGTGGTGAGTTGGCCTAGTATTGCTCTGTCCCCCCATCTATTAAGAGCATATGTAGAATCATAACCAATTTCTTCATTCCAAGAGTTTCATTTTGCCCATACCTAGGCACATCTCTACATTGTCCCTCTAAGACCTACTGATCACTAATTTCAACAAGAAAGATTAACCAGAAGCCTAAGTAAGAAATTACTTTTTTTTTTCCTGGTACAGTTTTGCCAATACTAAGTACAACAATGCAGTTAGCACCTATCTGGTGCTCTTCACATACCAATCCTCATTTCTATATGCATCATTAAGTAAAAGTAAGCTCTTTCTTAGGTGATATATTGGACTAGTTAGAACTATTCTTAAAAATACCTTGGATTTTGCTTACAGTATCTTGAACATTTACCTAGAGAGTTCTGTACTGTGCTTAAGGGTTCACAAGGTGTGTTTTGTGTACCAGGAACACTGAATGTCTCACTTCTCAAGGTCTTTGTGAAAAAGACTTTAATAACACAATCTGAAAAAAAGAAACTATTAAGGGCCTTAGCCAGTAGTACTGACATCCATTTCATTCATTTTGCTTTTCTAGCTTGCTAATTGACTGCACAGATGAGCTAATAGTCTAATGGCTGAAGAAATTGCATTCAGATATTTTAAGGCACAGGCTGAACTCAGGATTCCATAGAACACTAAATTCTCGGGCTTACGTACTTAACTACCTTCTATTTTGGGACTCATTTGGAATGTTCCCTCTTGCCCACTAATTCACTGTCACAGCACTTACATGCAGAGCTACAGCTGTCCAGTACTGCCTTGTGCTTTCCAGACTCCAAAGGAAGAATTATCAAGTATCAGAGCTTTAGCTAAGCTAATATGGTTTTACCAAACCAGTTTCTCTTCAGATTCATATGCCACTACACTTCCATCAAAGTATCTAGGACTGTGTCTTTCCAAGCTGTGTAGATAACATTTGGAATACAAAAAAAAAAAAAAAAAAAAAAAAAAGATTACAGGCCTTGTCTTGACAGGGGTAATAATATGCTCTAGGCTACACTCAACAGGCAGGCTTAGGTTAAGCATGAACGAAAGCCAGCTGCCTGTTTTAGAGAGAATCTCAAAGCTTCATTAACTTTGTTTACACCCACTCATGTATCTATGAATTTTCTCTGGGGCACAATCTGTGTTTCCCTCTGACCACATCTTGTAAACTAGACATGCAAGCACATTGATTCTTCTCCTTTGCAATTGGACCAGGCAAGGGGATGGGCTGCAGCCATGGACCAGATACCTGCTGACAAGTATATTATGTCAATAAATCACAGTAATCCCGTCATGTCTGATTATTTCTTTATATCCTTCAGCATCTCAAAACCAGTTCAAATAAAGTTTAAACATTTGGAATCATTCTATCATGGTCAAAATGAGAAATTATTGCATAAAAGTCTTTCTTTCCCCACCCCACCCCCCCCTCATGTTTGTACACACTGTGCCCCACAAGCCATTTCATGGCTGCTGACATGGGACCACTAAAATAACATTAATTCCTGCCACTGACACTGAAGCTGTGCTACCACAGACTTCACTGGAAAACAGCCTTTCTAAAATAGTGACTTTTAGACAATCAGCCAGTGAAGTTTTTCTCTGAGCCTGTAACTGCCTGGCCACAGAGCACAGAAATGAAGCCACTGGCTTCATGTGGACTAAGTCCAGACATAAATTTGCATATGTGAAAGATTGTTAACTGTATCAAAGAGCTACTTATGCAGAAGTCAGTGAAACTATAAGTTCAGTAAAATGTGCATTGGTACTGTAGAATTATCTTAATTTTTTTTCTTAATGTGACACTAACTGTGTGCATATGTTCATAAACCTTCTACAAGTTTGTTTGGTGTTCAACAGTGGAGGTATAAGCACACTTAAAAT